>NC_080597.1:14887519-15229519 GCF_027887145.1 Ammospiza caudacuta
TGGGCCATGGAATCTTGTAGGGTTTAACAGAACCAAGTGCTGGTGCTACACCTGGGTCAGGATAGCTCCTGGGATCAATCCAGGCTGTGGGGTTGGAAAAAGATGGCCTTTAAAGTCCTTTCCAACCCAGGCTATTCTGTGATACCTTAGCAAAGTATCCAGGCTGCCTTGCCAACAGCTTAGGGAGGTTTAGGTTGGTTATAAGGAAAAGGTTCTTTCCCCCAGAGGGTGCTGGGGCACTGAACAGGCTCCCCAGGGAATGGTCACGGCCCCAAGGCTGCCAGAGCTCCAGGAGCATTTGGACAACACTCACAGGGAGAGATTTGTGGGGTGTCCTGTGCAGGGCCAGGGGTCGGACTGGATGATCCCAGTGTGTCCCTTACAGCTCTGCACATTCTGTGATGTCTTTCTTTAAAACAAGAGTAAAGATGTTTGCAAGTCTTATTCACAGAATCAGCGCTCAGCTGTGCTGTGGGAAGGAGAGACAAGCACAGGTACCAACGACATGAAAAGCTGAATATGAAAACACACAATACACCCAGAAAGAGCAGGCTGGGTTTCCAAATGAAGGGAACGCTGCTGATTTCAGTAGCACTGCAAGCTGTATGACAAATGACAAGTGTAGCTTATGGAGACACAAAGCGGCTGTTCCTGACAGAAAACCCCTGCGTGCCTGTTCTGTGGAGGGCTGAGAGTGAGCTGGCGAGTCGAGCTTTGATCACCAGAGCTACAAAATCCTGCTGCCCTGGCAGCGCCGGGATTCTGCCATCTGACACAGCTACAGACGTCGGGACACGTCCGCCAGCCCTGGGGCATCACCGAGTCTCCCCCTTCCAACCTCACTGCCGAACCTTTATCAGGCGGGGCGGGCAAAAAGCCTCGGCACAGCGCTGAGCTGTGCTCCGGAGGGAACGGCCGTGAAACGGGGTGAAAGCGAAACCCGCGGCGCCCTGAGAGCGGCTGGGGGAGGCTTCACCAGCGCTCTGTCAACTGGAGGCCGGCACCGGGAGGCCGGAGCGGTCTCAGCGCCGGGGATCGGGGATGGGAATGCGGATCGGGGCCGGGAATGCGGATCGGGGCCGGGAATGCGGATCGGGGATGGGAATCGGGGCCGGGACGCGGCTCCCGCCGGGAGCGGCTCGCGCGGCTCTTTAAATAGCGGCTATAAATACAACGCCGGCGGCGAGCTCCCATTGGCTGAGCCGCTCTCCAGATTTGCATAAGAGGGCGTGGTCTAATGGCGCGAGGCGGGGCGAGTGGCGTGGTTTGCCCGGCAGGGCCGCAGCGCCCCCTAGCGGCCAGAGGGGGAGCGCACCGCGACCCCCGATCCCCCATCCCTTGATCCCCCGATCCCCCGTCCCTTGATCCCCCGATCCCTCATCCCTTGATCGCCCATCACTTGATCCCCCGATCCCTGAACCCTGGTTCCTCATCCCTTGATCCCCCATTCCCCCCATTCCTTGATCCCCCTATCCCCCCATTCCTTGATCCCCCGATCTCCCATCCCTTGATCCTCATCACTTGATCCCCTGATCCCCCATCCTTTGATCCCCTATCCCTTGATCCCCCAATCACCCCATCCTAGACCAGCCCCAGCCTGGCTGCCTTATCCTGCCGTGCCTTGCACTACTCTCCACCCCTCGGTCTGTGTCCTTGTTCCCGAGGCCATCCTCAGTGCCTCAGAAAAGTTATTAATGAAAACTGAATGAGAAGGCTCTAAAGTTCAAGCAGTGCCCCCCACCTCACAGGATCTAGGTCCACGCAAATTGCTTGCAAATTACTCATTGTAAATTGGTATCTTGTGTTTTGATTCTTCACCCCAAAGTGCTGTTGAAATACATTCCATGTATTGGATGATAATCATAATTAATGCACCGGACCATTTAGCAAGGAGAAAAAGGGTACAAAGGGTATAAAAAAGGGTATGAAGGGTATAAAAAAGGGTATGAAGGGTTTACTGTAAAAATGTGAGCCTCAGCACAGGAATTGGATTTGCTACTTTTGACAAGCAAAGCCTCTACCCTGCTGGCTAGAAAATGTGGTCTCCATTTCAGTTGCAGGTCATAAAAGAGTGTCATGGAAATGGACCCTGGTTTTATGTGCTGAAAAAAAGATGTGGGAAAGGAGACTAAATCTGTGGGTATCTGGACCAAAAGGGAGGATAAATTCTAAGATCTTACCTCCCCACTCTGATGCTGATGCTCAGCACGGTGCTGTCCCACTGCCTTGGAGAGGATTCAGATCTGGCCCACAAGCAGCACGTCCTGGTGATGTGTTTCTGGAATTAGGAGGGGTGGGAAGGACAAATAAGACCCTTGGAACTGGGGGTGTCAAGGGTGTGTCACACCACAGTCAGTGATGACCATGCAAACCATAGCCGGGCACAAGGCACTGGAGCACACAGAGCCAGGCCAGGCTGGATGGGGCTCTGGACAACCTGGGATAGTGGGAGGTGTCCCTGCCCATAGCAGGGGTTGGAATGAGATGATCTTTATGGTCCCTTCCAGCCCAAACCAGTCTGTGATTAAAAAAAATAGGAAAGCAGGATGCCCCGAGCGCCTGCTTCTTGCAGAGCTGCACTTTCTACAATCGAGTGTTGTGTATTCACTGGAATTGCCCAAAAATTTCTGAGAACATAGCTCCCCTTTGAAAAAGAGCTGCCAGGTAAAAGAAAAAACAGTAAGATTCTTTGTGGGAGCAAGATTTTGCTTTCTCATATCCCAAGGGGCTGTTCAGAGACCTCCTTTAGGTCTGTTATCATTGCTGCAAGCTGAATATCTTATTCCAAATGAGGCCAAATTAAGAATGAGGACTGCTGTTGAGTTTTTGCTGACTCACCCTGAAATAATATTAGAAAATATTCATATTTCTTGGCATGAAAATCCAGAATTTTGACAGCTCCTGGAATTTACAGAGTTGCCCTGATTCTTCAGCAAGACACAGACCTTCTCTGCTTTGCCTGCAGGAGGAGGAATCTCTTAGGCAAACAGGAGAGAGATTTCCCATGCCCTGCAGCAGTCACGGGGCCTTACCTCAAGCCCAGGGGACCCCAAAGCCCATCCATACTAAATACTTGACCTTTCCCAAACCTTTGATCTGAGGGGCCTTGAGATTGCTGCTGTGCCTCCAGACTGGTGCTGCACCCACCACAGCACATCCCAGGCTCACCTAAACAGGGGGATCCACACAAACAGTGACTCAGGGGCAAGCAGCAGAGCCCAGACCTGCAGACTGCTGCTTGAAAGGCAGCAGACAAAATCAAAGGCCTGAGTATTCCTTCAGATATAAAATACCCTTTTTGTTTGGTAACAGCTCAGCAGCACTGCTTGGAGGTGGAAATACATGAGGATTGATTTCAAGGCTCCTGTGTGGGGTGTTTTTCTTAGACCTATGGCACTATGAATCATATGATTATAACAGACTCCCAGCTTTAATGAGAGAAAAGAAAGAGTTTCTGCATCTCATGACTGTGCAGGAAGATGCATTGTGGTAGCTGTACACATAAGGAGAGAGAGAGAGAGAGAGAGAGAAGACAAGCCAAAAGGCAAAAGGAGCCAGAATCTGTTATATGAACAATAGCTTGAGGTTCCTGAGTTCTTGGCATTGGCTGTGCCTCATCCAGCTCCGAAGGCCAGAGCTATGAGTGGGGGAATTGCAGCTCTTGTAGGAGTTACCTCTTTCCCACTGAACAGGCAGAACAATGTTTGTCCACATGCTGAGCTCCTCAGTAATTCTGCTTGAGCTGAGGTGACCTAGATCTGCCCGAGAGCCTTACATATTCCTGAGTGCAAACATAAATACACTCTGCTCCTGCATTTAATTTCTGAGCAGCTCTAATTAAGCTTAGCTTTGTTTAAACACATCCAGAGCTCCCTTGGTATTTGGCCTTCAGTGAGAAGACTCTGCCATTCACAAGAAGAGCTGGGCCATAAATGAGAGTGAATGGCAGCTGCTCCTGCACCACTGGTGCTGCTGGTGGAACCTGCGGGTTCTGCTTCTGCTGCAGCCCCAGGGACTTGTCTGAGCCTGATGGGTGCTCACAGGGCTTGTGTGCTGAAGGCAAGGGAAGGGAAAACAGAGTGAAAATGCTGAGACCCACAGGCTGCAGGTCTCAGTTGTCATGTTAACTCATGTTTCACGGCTTTGTTGCATTTGTGTGCCAGAGAAAAGCAGGGAATACATTCACAGCCCATTGTGTAGCTGGGTTCTGTGTAAATAACAATTAAAATGGGCAGTTTGTGTTTCTCCCTCTCTCCTGATTTTCCAATTTCAGCTGCCAAAGAGTCCAGACTTTTAATTTATTTTTTTCTTGCAAAAATGAGCCATTTCTGATTTCCATCCCCAAGAAATGACATTGATTCATAAGGCACTCAGACAGACACCTCTGCAGACCAGACCTGGTAAAGGGCTGAAGGCCAGACCTTCCCCTGCTCTGGCAATGTGCCATAACCTCTGTCAGACTCACCCCCACTACCCCTCTATCTCTGCTTCCAAACCACCAAACTTTGCTCCTTATGCCAAAGACTGAGTAGCTCCCAACAGGTACAGCTCTGAGGGAGGGTGGATGGCAAAATCTGCTCCAGCACAGGGCCTTCCCACCCTGCTGCCCCACAAAGTCCCACTGCCAAGGGCCAGCTGGCTGCTTGCACTGACCCTCGAGTCTCCTTGACCTCAGAGATGTCCCACATGCCTGAGGGTGGTGGTGCTGTGGCTGGATTTGAATCCTTCGTTCCAGTGCTCCCTGGGTGTAACAAGGAGGTGCATTTTTGCATCTTGAGCACTGACTCTCCATCCTAGTAGTAAAAGCCAATCTGTCTGAGCAGGGCAGGTAGAGAATGGGGAGCTACTCTTGTGTAGCTGCCCTTTCCCTGCTTTGCTTCCCGCTGATGTCAAAGAGCTCCAGAAGTCGAAGACTTTTGGAGTAGCACCACCATGGTACCCGTGGAGATGCACTGCCTCACCAGCTGAAACCTACCCAGACCACAGCTCTGTTTGCTCTTGCTACCACAAGAGCAGTTGGTTTGTGTAATGAAACACTTCCTGTGTTGTAATCAAAACCTACTTACGTGGTGCCACAGCAAGGCAGGCTTATCACTTTGCCTGTGCCTTCAAAAGGCAAATAGAACCAGAACCTCGTCATGAGAAAATGCAAGCATTAGAGTAGGAAGGTCTTGTTTCATTGATAGATTTAAAGTACAAAATGGTAACACATTTTATAGTCACCCATTCCACTGCAAAGTTGCTATGAAGTGCTTCAAAGGCTGACTGTTCACCCATTTTAAGGCATAATAAATGACCACACAAGAGGCAGTGCCATAAAGACTCAGATTTGTGATCTATAAGTATTCACACCATGCAGCCAGCCAAGTCCTATCAAATTCTATATTGCTTTTGGCACTTCTACACTCTTCAAGGCTCTTGTGAGTGCCAGGTTATCCTGAACTTTATTATATATGGATTTGAAGATTTCATCAAGTCCTTCTCTTGCTGGAACAATAAATAACCAGTCCTAACTAGGCACAACTCTGGAAAATTAAAATTGTACTGACGTGGAAAATTAGCCCCTGATAGCAAGACTTCAGCAGCAGGGCCAGTGGGATTGTGCAGGCCAGCCAGGGAAACACTGAAGCTGGTGGTGGCAAGGATTTAGCTGCTTGAAGCAGAGGTGTCTTGTGTTATTTTAGTCATGTGTGTGTGTGTGTCATGCCCAGCCCTTCCCTGCCAGTCCAGAAGGGCATGGGACTCTCAGGGGCTGCGTGTCAGACATGCCAGGCCCATACAGGTGTGTGGGATACTGTGGGATGTACAAACCAGCCAGTCAGAGGCTGGGCAGGGTAAACAAACCTGCTTAAAATAGCACTGCATGACTCCATTCAGGCAAATGAACGTTGCCTTGGCACGTCTGAAACCCTGCCCTGTGCTGTCACTCTGGTACCTGATGCAAGGCAGGGGAGACTTGGCCTCCTGGGCTACACAGATCACACTGGTACAGTGCTCAGAAAAAAACAATTTGAGGAAGGAATGATGAGTTGGGTGGAAACTGGAAGGGTGTGGCCTTTTGGAGGGGTCACACCTTGGGGCTTGAGGGTTTTGGTTCCCTCTAGGTCATGCCTGAGGTGACACCCACCTGGAACAGGGTCCTGCCCACAGCTGGGGCTGTGTGCCTCACTGCCAGGGCTGCAAATGTCCGAGGGGATCCTGCAAAGGGAAAGAGAAGCGAGGCCTCCTCAGCACTGGGGAACTCGTTGTGAGCTCAGAGCAAAGAGGCTTCTCCCTGCTGCAAGCGTCTGCAGCAGCCAAGGAGGGAAAAAAAATCGTCTTTGTACACAGAGTTTATAAATAAGTAGGTTACACCGAGCTGTCCCTGAGTCACGCTGCTGTCATCCCAGGGAAGCAGCTCCGCCAGGCTCTGACCTCTGCCGGCCCGGCAGGATTATGGAGAGGCAGCTCACTGGAGGGGCTGCCTCCAGCCACACCACACAGCTCCACTGCCAGCTCCTCTGGGAACAGGGCACAACTGTGAATTTGCCATCTTTTCTGGGCTTGGAGAGATGAGTCTTGCCATGCCCCATGCCTCTGCCACATTTCCCATCAATTTGTGATCAGGCAGGGAGGAGAGACCACGCATCCCTGTAGCACAGAAGGCTCTCCCTGGGCAGCCTGTGTAGTTTCCTGGGGAAAGGGGCAATAATTTAAGCTTTTACCTCATTTATAACTGAGCAGAGCATCATTTCAATCTCTCCTCTTATTTCCAGTGATGATATCTGCACCAGAGTCCAGGCACGGCCTCCAGCAGCAACACAGAGCCCTATGTGGTTTTTAAGTGTCACACATTCCCTGCCTCCGTTTTGGCCCACGGTGCCCTGGGATGTCCCAGCTGGCAGCCCTGGGGCTGGTCCTGACCGCAGAATGGGTGAGCTCACCCTGTGCTGGGGAGAAAATGAGGTCAGCCCTGAGGACGTGAGCTGGGCTCTGGGCATGCTTGCCTGACCTCAGGGCAAGGAAAGGCCCTGGCCAATTGCTCACTGCTGCCAACATGAAGGGACTATTTGCTCAGTAAACGGGAGCAGTGGTGCCATGTGCCACAAGAGTTAACAGTCTGATGCCATCCTTTCGAGTGCTGAGCTGATCTCAGGGGCTGCCACTCAATTTGCAGGTTTTCTGCAGGAAGCAGAACACCCCTGACCTCTGCTTTGGCAAATGCTCTACACAGATGCTTCCACAGGACATCACTGCATCCTCAGAAAGCCCTCGTTGTGCTGGTATGTGAAGTGGCTTCTGAAGGCAAGGTATGGAGCTGCAGACAGGCAGATGAGAGAGATGGAGCTGGTGCTGGGCCCAGGGAGCTGCAGCAGGTAAACCTCTCCTGCAGCCTCTCCCCATGAAGTGCTAATGCAGAGCAGAGCTTGCAAGCAGTGCCTGCGGCTGCTCAGCACTGTCAGCTCACCGGCATCTCTCCCAAAACTGCTGAGGCAGCACAGTGTGCCCCAGAAAAAAGTCCTCAGAAACTTCTGTGAAAGCTCAGCTTAATGCTTTACAGTGCAAATTCCTGCTCATGGATGATGGAGGGACAGCCCTGCCCACGTCCCTGAGGTCCCAGTGCAAACAGAGGATGATTAACACACCCGGTGCTGGCCTGGGCTCCTCCTTCAGCCCATGCTCAAGGCTGTGTCTCAGGGGATTGAGTTATCACTCCAGGGAGCAGGTGGCCATCCCTTGGCACTCTACACAGGTCCAGTCCTTTCCTATATCTCACACCAAGTCTAGGCTCCATTCTTGCCCTGTCTAAGCCTAGTTTGAAGCCTAGAGCATTTCTTTGTATGACCAGGCAGGAGTCTGTGTAGGCTGAAAATGTTTCTCCTCCCAGAGAGAGGCAATTTTAGATGTAAGACCTGTGGCTCTGGCTGCATATGAGTGGTGTTTCCTCCCAGCTGCTCACGGCCAGAGAGCTCCTGGCTGCAGCCTGGGCTGATGGCTCTGCATCCAATTGCAGCCTCAGGGAGATATTTTTTGGCATCCCATTGTGACTGTGCTTTTTCCTCAGCCACCACAGACCTTTGCTCCAGGCCATTTTGATGCTTTTGGAAGACAGCCTATGTCTAAAACACAAACACAGCTTTGAGCTGAAAGATCACAGGATGCCTTTGCAAGGAGTTAAATTTGCAGCTATGAAAAAACAAAAGCAGCAGTCTAAGCAGGTTTACTTAGGGCTCAAAAAGCAACCTGACATTTGAAGTCTGTCAGGTATTTTCAGAAGTCTGCCTCTATCAGCATCAGCTCTACCCGTGGAGTTGCTTTGTGTCGGTGCTTATGTTCTACGTTGCCATTTTCCCCAGCACAACCACTGTGTATCAGTGGGGATGTCACAAAATGCCTTCTGAAGGCTGGAAAGAAAGAATAAAGGGTTGGGGAGCTAGGAAAAAACAGGTACAAAGCTCTCATGGCATTTGAGCAGGAAAGCTTTGGACACCCACCCAAAGCCAGATTGTCCTCATGGTACCTTGCTGGTTCTCAAAGCATCCAGTTAAAGATGAGCCCTGCTGCATCCCTCAGGAGCTGGCACTAGGTATGCAGCAAACAGATAAGGATGGCTACAAGCTTCCAGGACACAAAAGAAGTACCACCTATTTTCCCTGGAATTCAGATTATTCATAACATGCTAGTGATAATTTTGCATCTCACCTAACAGGTGGTCTATTAAGGTTTCTTGGCTGCAGTTGCAGAAACAGTTCTTCTGGGCTTTACAAGCAGCATTTATCATGGCTGGCAAGGTAATTTATTTGTGTCTTAAGTACTTGTAATTAGACTGCCTCATAGCTAGTACAGTGAGGAACAAAACAGACTTCAGTAACACGCAGATAAATAATTCAAAGAGCATTCCTTAAAAGAAGCATTTGTTTTTCCTCTCTGTTCCCACTGTCACTTTGAGTTCCTTGATCTAAAAGCTGGGATCAGTCTCCCCGGGGTTTGCAGGTCACATAGCTGCCACCCCTCCCGGGAAGTTGGAAAGTTCAGAGAAAACCAAAGCATTTGAGAAGGAAAGAAGTTCTGTAATGTCAGCTTCTCTATTCTGGAGAGCCAGCTCCCAGCTGCTGCCTCTCCAATAGCTACTCCACCCAGCCCTCAGATAATAATCACAAGCTATTTCACCAGCTCTGTTTCCCTCTACATTTTTGCTGTTAACTCCATCAGCTGAATTGATAGCATTTAGCTCAAGAGCACAGAGACTTACAGAGCAAAATGTTGTTATTTGGGTTCTGGGTGATAAAAAGTGATGCCCCTTGTCCTGCAAACTACACAAGCATGTGCAAAGCTTTGTTTCAAGGAGTAAGAGTAAAGTTAAGCAGAACTGTTGAAGAGACAGGGCCAAAAATGCATGGGGTGCTTTGCCAGGGTGAGCTGATTTCCTACATGGATGTGGGTGTTTGTACTGTTACATTTGCAGGAGAAATCACTGCTGTACCCTGCCCTTCAGGCTGTCCCTGGGGGAGGAACAGCTCTGCTGTCCAAGGGCCCAGCTCTCCTGCTCCCACTCAGGCAAAAATCCCTCTGAGAGCAAGAGTTCAGATGGCAGAGTGGAAATTGCAAAACTGGATTCAGATTGGCACCTGGTCAAAAGCCAGGAATCTTCAGTGATAAAACATTTTTGTTTTTCAAACATGCATCAGATTTGGAAGCATATTTTAGCTTTCAAAAGTGTCATTTTCTCCCTCAGTTGCTCACAGTTTCCCTCACACACAGGATTATTTTAGCAGCCCCAAATACGTGTATCTGCATGTGCAAACTTCAGCAGCACGTTAAAGAGACACTGCCCAAAACTCTTCAGTCCTCATGAAGTGAAACTCAGTGTCTGACATGGAAAGTTTGTTTTAGCTTAAGCTCCAATAATTCAATCCATCTGCCACAGAGACCTAATAAAACTCCTTTTGCTGGACTGGTTTTCTCTAAGGCTTCCCTTCATCTGAGCAGGTCTCTAGGGTTGCTTTTCCTGGCCACATTACTGTACACAAACAGGATCCATACTCAGGACCTGGTGCTTCCCAACAAAATCATCCTTGTGAAACCCAGGAGGGTTTTTTCTCTCACCTGCTCGTGTGACATGCCTTCAGAACATCATCTCTGGTGTCCCAGTGTCTAAACCACATCTGCAGGGTTCTGTGAAGCTGGAGAGATGCACACATTTTCCCAAGGGAGCAAAGAGCACTTGAGCCAGCACACCAAGGAAACAGCTGAGAGAGGGTAACTGTGCACACAGAACAGCACAGGCATGTCCCCACCTGTCTGAGGGCCTCCCTCAAAGCCCACTAAAGAGCTCAGTGTACTCCTTTATTCTCAAGGGGTTTTTGGAGTCTCAGTTGTCCAGACAGAGCAGAAGTTCTCAGTGCCCTGGGACAAGTCCATGCCCAGCTGGCCAAGCTTGGCCTGCAGTAGAAACCTCATTTTTTGCCAAAGGTCCCTGTACCCTCCACAGACTGATTCCTCACTGGGTGAGGAACACTTTGTCCTTTCCCTGGCATTCAGTCCTGAGAAAACTAATCCAGCCTGAGCAGCAGCCTTCTCCAAATCCAAGGGCTTTCCATCTGCATGGAAAGCAGCTGTGTTCAAGAGCTTTCCATTCCATGCCACCATGTCAAATGAAGGTGTTTCCACCCCCTAGCCCCCATCTCAATTTCAATGTGGCAGGGAAATAGGGATGAGAAGGTGAAGCAGCCCTCCAGACAGGGCTGTTCTGCTGGCACAGGGGGGCTGACAGAGGCCCTGCTGTCACAGCATCACAGTGCCACAGAGCAGTCTGGGTTGGAAGGGACCATAAAGATCATCCAGTTCCACCACCTGCCATGGGCAGGGACACCTTCCACATCCCAGATTGCTCACAGTTCCGTCCAGCTCCTTGCACACATCCAGGATGGGGCAGCCACAGCTTCTCTTGGCAGACTTCACACACCTGTGTAGCCAAAATCCTCTCATTAACATTCAGCAAATGACAGCAGATGCCAGATAGGAGAGGGACACTCAGCTGGGTGGATTTCAGAGTGTGATGTGTTCTCTCAATGATTGCTTGACTTGTGGGACAGTATGGAATGCCAAAGGTGTGACGAACACCCCAATCCATTAAAATTGGTGATGGCAATTTGGTGATGGTAATTTTCAGCAATACAAACATGGGGAAGATGTCCTAACCTTCTGCTCAGGGTGACAGCACTCCAGGCTGTGTTCTGCCAGCTTTATTTATCCTGATTTTGATGGGAACAATCAGGGACTGGAGCAATAGATGCTGCAGGTTGATGACAGAGTCTGGCACACAGGGGTGACCAGAGGGTTACAATTTCTCCTCACTGAGCTGATAGAAGTAGCTCAGATATCTCTGCTAAGCTCCCATTTATGGGATGGTTTGGCTGAACACCCTCTGCTTCATCACATTGCTTAGTTAGTTCTGGTGTCATACAGCACTGCTTTCTAGCAGCTACTGCAAGGATGAGAGTTTCCCCGTGGGGAAAAGTTGATTACAATAAAATCAGCAGCATCTTGCCATTAATTTCATGGCTGTAGGATTTGACCAAAGAAAATCTCTACAAGTCTTTGAGTATTTTGATTCCATGAAGAGCACGCAACCAGAAAAAGACTTTGCTCAAGAAAAGTATCTGTAAACAGAAGGGAGCTCAGCTAAAACTGGAATGTGAGTCTGAACAAACTCAGCACACCCAGTATCTGCCAGTCTGATTTGTAGGCAGGAAGTTCCAAAATGATTGCTGTTTGGGCAAGAACCAGAAGTTTGGGCTCCATTTCTGAGCTAGATAATCGATATGGGCTGAGGCCAAGCCCCACAGCTTTTCTAAGGCTAGGCTATTTCTTGCTTCATATTATTAGGCACAAGAGACAGAGCTGACTTGGATTTACAGAATCTTGGCTCAGACACAGTTAGCATTAGCATGACTACTGAGGATGAGTGTATTCTCAGTTAAGGCCCCTTCAGGAATTGGGTTTTTTCATGGAATTTCAAAAGCCCAGTGGAGGTGCAGCATTCATTTCCACCACAACATCACTGGGGTGTTGCATGGGGAGGTATAGGATTACATCCAGGGTACACTGGGGTTTTAGAGTTTTTCCTTATTTCAGACCTAAAGCTGAATCAGCCCAGACAAATCCCAGAACTGCTGCCCCCTCTGCATCCATGCTGCTCCTGCCTGTGGTCAGGCTTTCCAGCATCAGGAGCTGCAGAGGCTTCCATCGGACACCCAAGTTCCTGCAGAAAAATCCTTTCCAAAGTGGTTTTCCCTGTGCTGTACTGCTGAAATGCAGCTGACTGGAGAGAGCTGGATGCACTGCAGACACACCACAGAGCAGCTCTAAATTTGAAGGGAAGAATAACTCCTCCCAATAAAAACTCCAAGGGGAATCAAGGCAGTGGTTTTGGCAACAGCCAGGATAAAAAGCATCTTTTTCTCTGGGAGGGTTGTCTGGAGAGGAGAGGTTTTAGATGGCTCTGAGAACAGTTTTCCACCTTATCCAAAAGATGGCACTGTGAACATTGCAGCCAGTCTCTGCTCCTGCCCGGGTCTGGCCCTGCTCAGCTCCAGAGGGCTGAGCTCACAGCCCACCCTGCTGTGGCACCCAGCTTTTTGCAGCATTTTCCACAGCTGATTGTCTTTGTCCCAGAAAAAGAGTACATCAGAGCCTGACTTGGCTCAGGCAGTGTTTGATTTCTCTAAAATCCAATTCCTAAGGTTTTGGAGAAGCTTTGTGTTTTAAAGTGAATTAGGAGACAGGGAGAAACAGGAGAGGGATGAGGGGGAGAGGGAATGAGAAGCTATGAGAAGGAGCAGATGAGAGCACAGGGGCTAGATTTGGGAGAGGAGAGGAAAGCAAAGGAAGGAAGGAAGGTGACAGGGCCCCTCCTTTGCTCACCATGAGAATTACCTGGCTTAACACCTGGAGGGGACATCTGTGGCTGCCCAGAGCAGGATGGACCTTACACTTGGCCAGTCCAGCTCCAGCCTCACTCACACTGCATCCCAATAGAGACCTTTGTGGAGAGACATGATAATAATGCATCAGATTTTTAGGCAAGTACAGGAACATCACACAGGAGTGCTGGACAGGAAGTGAGAATTTTTGTATTAGCTTGAAACTACAGAAGTTTAATTATACTTACATGCCTTTCAGTCCAATTTGTGGATTTTATGATGACCCCAGAGGGTTGTTGGTTTGAGTTTAATTGACCTATTTGCAATTGAGCCAGTTCATTCCCACAGCTGGGGACACTTTTTTCACAGATTCCAATTCAGTGATTCAAGCTTCTGAGGCCAAAGGGACCATTAGATCATGTAGTCTGGCCTCTTGGACTTTCCTCCAGACATTCTTCTGAGCTGCACAAGATGTGCCTGGCAAAAGCCTGCATCCCAAAAAGAAGCTCAGGATGGACCAATGTTCCCAGGGATGGGCAATGCACCATTTTCCTAAATCACTAGTTCCTGTGGGCAATCACTCATTTGGAGATTTCAATGTAAGCATCATCAGGATCTTGATCATCCAAAGGCATCACCTGACCCAAAAATGTTGAATGAACAGTGCCTGATGAACATGCTATTAATTCTTTAAAGCAAAAATTTTAAAATATAAATTGGATTATGCAGTACTTAGGAGGTGTTAATTTTGCTGAGTGGTCTGATTAGCTCCACATCCAGACAGAGCAGACTAAACAACAGGAGTCATCAGTTGTTCTCTCAGCTTTAACTCATATTTTTGTGAAAAGTCAAGCCCTTCGGAGCAATGGCATGTACAGCAGGCAGTTTTTTAGTTACCCTTTAGAAGCTGTGACTGGGAAATGCCCTGGTAGGACACACAGATGGCTCTTTCCACATGCTGCTTGGCAGATGTGCAGGAAAATTACACTGGAAAGTTGGCTCTCAGCTGGGCTTTGAAGCGAGGTGCTAAATGCATGGGCTGTAACACTTTGTGATGACATGCTTTGGGTTGTTGGCCTGGTTTTTATCAAGTTTCTTTGCCAAATTACAAACCCAGTTGCTGGTTGGAAGCTCAAAATCTCACGTCTTTACAAAAAGCAAGGGGTGAACTGAAGAGATGTCTCCCATCAGCCTGGGATGTGGTGCTGCCTTCTAGGGTGCAGCTCTGCCTGTGGGCACAGGCACAGCTCTCCCAGGTCTAACAATATCTCCTCAGCCCCTCCAAACTCCCTTTAATGTTCCTCTTGCTTTAACCCCTGGCCTCCTTCCCTACTCCCAACTCTTCTCTATTGCTTTTTTCTGCAGCTCTCCAGGACAGTCCCTTCCCTCACAGCCATGAGCTGAGGGAAAAGAGGATTTTCTTCCTCACTGGGGACCAGATGCCACAAGATAACTTTTAATAAGGCAAACCACTCACCTGTCAATCTGAGACATAAGGAAACATGGCCAACTCAGACATCGGGCTTCTCTTCACACTGCAGTCAAACTCACTCCCCACAAATGCAAGCATTGCAACAGCCCTGCAACATGTCCAAAAGTCTGTCCAGGGAGCTGGGAGAATCCTCTGTTCCCAAAATTGAAGCCTTCAGTGCACACACAGTGTACGTAGGGCTGGGCCATGCTGGTTAGAAGCACTTTATGTCTTTGCAGCCTGCCTGGGCACCAAGGCTGTGCCATAGACAAGGGGCTCCTTCTCTGTTGTGCTTCCTCTTCTGCCAGCACCAAGGCATGCTGCTGCTTTCCAGGGATTCAGGCAATTTGGGGAGTTCTGGCTGGCCTTTAATGCTATTTAGGCCAGGCTGGATGGAGCTGTGAGCAGCCTGGTCCAGGGGAAGCTGTCCCTGCCTGTAGCACGGGGTTGGAACTGGAGAATCTTTAAGGTGCCTCCAACCCAACCCGCTTTTGATTCTGTGATTCTGTGATTCCATGATTATTCTTATTACAGTTATTTGACCAAGAGAAGCAAGAAACTGGGCTCATAAAAAAATTTGAGGGCAAGACACATCATACCTGCTGGCCACAGGACAGTGAAACTCTGATGTGGCAGTCTCAGCCAAAGGTTAGGTCTCAGCTTCTCAGCAGAAATGAGGAATGCTGTCACTAAAAGAAACTGCAAAGGGAATTTTAAATTAAATTGTGATTTTAAAATTTAACAGCATTTAAATTTTAACTAGTCCAGCTCTCAGCAAAATGAATGCAGTCATTCTTCTCCAGCATGGAATGGGCCAGATCCTGCAGCCGTAGTCAGTGGCCCTCTCTGCTGGAATCAGAGGGACTTAATTGATTTGTAGCAGCTGAGGGTCTGCCAGCTCAGGCTCTCTCCTGGAAACACACCACTCCAATCTGGCTGGCAGTGCATCCTTGATGTTTCATTAATTCACAAGAAAGCTCCTGCTAGGCCAGACACACGTGGCTGAAAAAAAAAAAAAAAAAAGAAAGAAAATTACTCAAAAACTTGTTATCATCTGTCATGTTATTGAAGCTAATTTAAAAAACACTTCCCAAGCTCCCAATCTCAAAGGATGTTGTTTTTCTCTCTGTGTGCCTGTGTTAGGAAACCACCAGTCTGGCTGTGTTTTCAGGCTCTGTTTCTCTCAGGAGGGAGAGGGCAGAGAGTCAGTGAGGGGGAAAGACCCTTCAAGCCCTGCCAGCACAGAACCATTCCCCACACTTGGGCTTTGTCCTTCAGAGTTTGAAATGACTCATTGATAAAGGTTCCCACTGCTTCCTTTGGGAGATATTTAGCAGCCCTTTCAGGCTTCAGTGTTGGGATGTTTTTCTTGATAGTCAGCCTAGACATTGCTTTGGTCCGTTTCCTCCCATTGCCCCTGGTTACACCTCGTCCCACCCTAAACAATTCCTTTTCCCCTCCTTGTGTTGATACTGTGCATATCAAAAAGGAGGGGTGACTGACACGGGGATAACACAGAAACTTGTTTTCAGTCCCGCCTGCACAATAATTTCCAGCCAGAGTTGGAGCCACATATTACTACTTACCCATCATCTTTTGGACAAAGAATGAAGACAAAATGACATCAGGGCTGTCTCAAGGATTTAACCATCTTCCACCTGCTGTCCATTCCCTTCAGGTACCATCACCACCTCTGGGAACTGGGCTTCTTGGTCCTTGCTCTTTTTAGTGGCTCACTGTAAAAATTGAGAGTAACAGAAGCTAAAAGATCCCTCTGGACGAGGCAGCATATGGGAAAAAAAGGATTTAATGGCAGCATTGTATCATAACCACAATCTGAAAAGTACTTGAAACTTGTGTTTATTGACTTCTCTGCTACAGTAAAAGCCTGGCAAAACAAAAGGCAAGAAAAGCTGACAAATGCAGGGATACAAATGCAGTACAAAGCAAAGCACAGCCAACAGCTTTACTGATGAGAGATGCACTTTTCCTTCCTGCTTTATAGCAACTGTGCAGCTCCCTCTGTGCTGCTGAAGTGCAGCACAGATTTTTGGCTTATCAATTAAAGTTGTTTCCAAAGCCGTGCTTTGAATATCTCCAGAAGTTTTGGGGTAATATCTCACCCTTCCAATGTCTTTTGGCTTCCTTATGTGATAGACCCAGGATTTAAAGGCACTGCTCAAAATGCAAACAAAAATGTTGACTTTGTTTTTGGCAAAGACACAGCAAAGAGAAGTTAAGTCATTAGCCTGACACTGCTGCACTGTGATATTCTCTGTAAAAAGCATCACCTGCAGAACTGGGATGGATGGGGAAGGAGGAGAGAACTCATCTGATGTGCTGGTGTGACCCACAAACAGATTTTGGAGGAACAACTCCAGAAACACCTATCCATTAATATTTCTGCACATAATGCCTTACAGCATCAAATCAGGTCACCAGAATGGGTTAATTTTGGGGAAAGATTCAAATGTAATCAGCCTGGGAGAAAGCGGCACCTCAGAGGCAGGAGATGGGAACTGTTTTGTCTCTTCATACATGACTTCAGTGGACTTTCTCCTCAGATTTTTGGGTCATTGAAAGCTTTGAGCTGCTTGGGCTTTGTTGGTGCCATCTGGGTGGTTCAGTAGAATGTAAAAATCAGAGAGGTCAATACCACACCTCTGGGAAGGGCAGGAATGCTGTCTGCATCCTTCAGCACCGAGGGAAAGCACAGGCATCTCCCTGGTGGCAGAAATCACACTCCTCCCTGGCCTCCTGCAGGGCAGCAATCCTCCATCCAGGGAAGTTGCTCAAAGCTGAGGGACTAAATTGTTCAAGTCTGTGGAAAAAACCAGTTTCTGCAGAAAGAACTGGAGCAAGGTTTTCTTGCTGACAGCAGGGTTGAGGCAGAAGCACAGCTTTCCATATCTGGATTAAAACTAGGCATTTAGAGTCTGGATTTAAATTTCATAACACTCTCATAATGAGGCAAATCAAAAGGGCCTTTGGGATCTCAGCACTCCTGGGTTTACAGGGAGCTGGGATCTAAAAGAAATTGCTTTGAAAGCCAGGCTCTAGACAGGATAAACATATTCCAGGGGACAGATCTGATTAGGTGAGCTCCTCTGAAGGGGAGCCATGGTATAAATAGAGCTGTGGTTGGCCTTTCTGACTCAGCTAATCTGATCATTACCTCCTGCTGGCCTCGAGGTCACCCTATCTGACCAGCTCTGCTGACCCTTGGAATATCCCAGCAGCTCCCACTCCAGCAGGTAACTTGCCAGGGGCTTATAAAACCAAAGAAGAAAGCAAATTGAGAGAGGGAAAGCACCCTGCAAAATCTTTTCAAAATCCCTTCCTTCCTCATGCAAAATGGATGTTGCTTCTGAAGAACTCTCAAGGGAAAATCACTGACCTATGGTAGCAATGGTTTCTTTTCTTTTAAACATTGCATACAGGCATATGTACATAGAAAAGTATAAATTAAACAGACCTCAGTGTGCATCAATGCAAATGTGGAATTACTGAGCAATGCTTGTGATGAGAACAATTAAAATAAACTTTATTATTAAAATACACTTAACAGTCTGTGCTGATAAGTTTGACAGCCTCTGGTGCTGCCACAGAGCCAAATTTCTTCCTTTCTTGAAGAAATTATTGTTTTGCAAAGGATTAAAAAAAAAGTCAAAAACCCAAGCCCAGATAATCTTTTCCTGTTCAGGAAAGTGGTTCTGGAAGCTAGAACAAGTGAGGATTTGCAGCATGGAGATGTAAGATGGAGTGACACAGTAGAGCAGTGACAGATGGGGTGAGACCCTACAAAAATTACCAAAACTACACTGGAAGAAAAAAAAAAAAAAACCAAGATCTCTTGTAAGTACTGGCAGTGCACACAATCAATAATTTTTATCTTGATCCCCGCTGATTTAGTTTAGCTTTTCTTTTCCTCTTAGTAATTTAACTGCTCACCAATGCCTCTGATTATTTGTTCAGTATTTGGCAGGTCTAGCAACAACAGAAATATCCTTTGTGCCACTCCTGCTGCCCAGACCCTGGCACCAAGGGTCCAGCAGATGTCTGGGCAGCAGGAGTGGCACAAGGGATATTTCTGTGTCTGGGTCCTTGTCCTCAGACTTCTATGGGAGGCTAACTGGTGTTAGAGAAGATCATGGTGTTATTTCTATTTGCATTCATTTACTGGGCAATGGTCTGCACAGGATTTTGTATTTAACTCTTCAAGCTGTAAATTTATCATTACCAATAAATTATATTGAAAAAACAGTCAAGTGAGGACCCTGGTAGCATAAACATCAGTCTTTTCCTGTTCTATGACCCATATTGTCCCTGCCCTCTTTTCTGGAATTTCATCAGAGCAAAAGATAAGGAGCAAAAAGAGAAATTCAGATTTTCCAAATGTGGTTGCTGACCTTGGAGAATGAAGATGGTATTATTTCAACAGGGCCTGGTTTTCACTGAGTACAAACATTCATCCACTTTTAGAAAAATCAATGGTTACTCAAGGTGATCACCTAAATCATCAAATGGTTTGGGTTGGAAGGGACCTTAAAGTTCATCCAGTCTCACCCCCTGCCATGGGCAGGGACACCTCCCACTATCCCAGGTTGCTCAGAGCCCCATCCAGCCTGGCCTTGGACACTGCCAGGGATGGGGCAGCCACAGCTGCTCTGGGCAGAATACCAAGGCATTGTACATCACTGGTCTCTTTCTACACAGAAAGGACCTAAACTGTTAAAAAATGGCATTTAGGTAACATTCTGAAGTTGAAGACTTTACATTTTCCTCTCTGCAGTGGGAATAAAGAAATAAAGTGTGTCCCAAATTTAGCCACTGTACCCAAGAAGGTTCGCCAACAAATTGATATTTTCATTACCTTGCAGTCTTTAACTGTGTTTCTGGTAGTGTGCAAAAGGCTGAAGCCAGGAGATATTAGAAAAAGCCTTCACTGTGAGGGTGGTGAGGCCCTGGCACAGGTTGCCCAGAGAAACTGTGGCTGTCTCATCCCTGGCAGTGTCCAAGGCCAGGCTGGATGGGTGTCTGAGCAACCTGGGATAGTGGAAAGTGTCCCTGCTCATGGCAGGAGATGGAAATGAAGTGATGTTTAAAGTCCCTTCCAGCCCAGGCCATTCTGTGATTCCATAACATGAATTTTAGATGGCTGCAAAGAAGCACCAAGGAAGCAAAAACCGTAATTCCTGAATCACTGAGGAGACAATTCAGTGATGCAATTACTTCTAAAGCACTCAAAAGGGAAGATCCAAACTTTGGAGTGGTCAAGGCCAACACAACTTTTCACTGCTTCCCATGGGCTTTTGCACCTTAGCAATGCTCCTGCTTAAAAAGGAGAATGCTGTGTTCTCCTTCTAATTCAGCTTCCATAAGGCCTTGTAAGGTTGAAAACAGTGTTAAATCACTCTGATCCCAGGTGTCCCTGCAAAACTTCATTCAACCCAGCTGGAATTGTCCATTTAGTCACAAGAAAAGGTGTAAGACACAGCTGGGTTGACAAATTTGTCAAAATGTCTTGGCCAAGAATCACTGGAATGCCAAAAATCATGTGAGATTACAAGAAGTTTGGTGGTTTTTTTTGGATGCTTGCAGCAAGTGCAGTGCCCTACCTGGGAATTCATAGAAGTCTAAGGAAGAACCTTTGCTGTGGAAGGATGTGGGCTAAAGGAACAGTGTGGTTTTCAAGAGAGACTCAGAGGTTTATCCCCGGCAGCTCTTTGCACTGTCACCTTCAAAAGATTACACAAGGCATCAGGCCAATAATACCTCAGACACAGGGGTAGTAGAGAGGCCTAATTAATCACAGCCTTGAAGTTTCAAATCCAGACAAGGGAGTGAAAATCAGTATTATGTCAATAATTTGGGCCCTCTAGCTGATTATGTTCAGCATCAGATACACAGAGTGATTTAAGAAGGACATGTTGGCAGGTGCCCTGCAGCTGGCCTGTGACAGTTCCCTGCTGGGTGCAGATATTTTTAGCTGTAAATGAACCCACAGGATAATTCAGAGATTTCTCAGGCTGTGGCATGGGGAACTGCTGTGGAATTTAGGAGCAGAGCTGTGCAAGTTGCCAGCCATGGAGAGTGGACAGCACCAAAAGCTCCTGGAGAAGAGGAAACAGGGGCAGAAGTGGGAGTGGATGGAGCAGCCACAGGAAAACTCCTGGCCAAAATTATACCTTGCAGTGAGAAAATCTCATCATTAACTGTACACTGTGGAGGAGAGGCCTCTTTGATCTGTTCTAAATGCTCAGTTTAATTAAATTCCTTTTATTCTTCTTGAGAAGCAAGAATAAGCTTAACAAAAAGAGTTACCTTCTCTCCAGTGCTTTTCCTTGTATTCATCACTAAATGACAGCTCCAATCCTCAGAGCTTCACTTCCCATGAACACTTTTATCTGGTAATTTCAAGGTCCCATTTCTAGACCTTTTCTATTTCTGCCAAATGCTTTCAATTAAAAAGATAACCAAGAATTAATACAGTATTTCAGATACACCAATAAGCTTGGTTTACAAGAAGTGTTGTATTTGCAGAGACTGTTTTGCAATCTGGGCTGTGCAGTACTCACAGAAATTGGTTCTTAGATGTCTCTGCATTTTAAGGAAGGATTTTCACTGTCACCAATTATAGCCCACTCTTTTTTCTTTTTCCTGACTGATTTTCAGCTTTTATGAATAGCTGACTTTCAGTGTTGCTTCTTTTTTATCCCCGCTAAACTCTGATTATTTTGTGTTTATTCCAATCAGAAGATTCTGCTTGCTCTCATATTTCTATCTCATCTTGCTTTCCTAGAGACTTCTAAAAGTTTTGACAACCATCCCTAGTTCTCAGAGACCTTCAACCACTTTGTGTAATCTCCAAAAGTTCTGACTTTGCTGCTCACTCAGTTTTCCAGATCATTAATAAAAGCAGCAAAGAATACATCTGACAATGTGGATCATTAAGACACCTGCTTCTAATCTTTTGCCAAAGAGAAAATATCTAATTTTCTCACACATTATTTTCTCTGTCTTATCTAATTTCTAAGACTGAGTAGTAATTTGACTTCTGCTTAAGGTGCTTACAAGGAACCTGATAAAGAAGTCTCAGATATTGGTGCTGTGAGATTAAATAAAAAGTGCTTTGAAAAAGGAGTGCTGCATGAAAAGTTGTCTCTGATGATTCTCATCTTATGTTAATATTGTCTATTCTCCTTATGCTCCTAATGCCAAATTGCATTAGACCTTAAAATGACAATATTTTGGAACATAAAGACAGCCTGCTGATATTTCTGATCTCTGTATTTCAGCACAATGTGCCCATCCAAACTGTTCAGTTATTTTTTTCTTTATTAGAATAGAAATCTTAAGGATGTACCTGGGAAGAATAACTGGATTTCAATGGAAAATAAATTCCATTGTGTACAATGAGGGAAAACACAATTATCTTTGCCTGTTAAAGCAGGAGATCTATTCTAGGAATAAATCTGCTGGGACTGATATTTCAAACAGATAATTTCTGTACATTCACGAAACCACCTTTCAAAGCTGTCTGCAAAAAAAGCCCCAAAACCCAAACTGCTGTTCTCTGGTGTTTAGTATGGCTGTAAATTCAAGAGGCTTTGACTACAGTGAATCTTTCTGAAATAATCTGATTTCAAGCAAGTCAATTCATTAAGTGCTGAGTCCCTTAGGTGAAAGTGGAAGTGACCAAACTAGCACACGCAGGAGAGAAGTTTGCAAGCAGAAGAAAGAGGGCAGCAAAAGGACACCTGATGTTCATCCAGGCTGGTTTCAGCTCGGGTTCTCTGTGACCAGGGCAGCCCCATGTGACACAGAGCTGTCCTGCGTGGGACACTGCCCAGAACAACCCTCTGGGCTGCTGCTTTGGCTCTCGAATAACGAGGGCATCTCTAAAGCTGCAGTGATTAGCTTGGGGTAAAATCACCACCCTGCTGGAACTGTGATTCTGAGGGGGAGGAAGGCTGATGTGCTTATGATTAAAATGAAAAATGTACAGATGCTTCCCCTCCTCTGGCAAATGCAGCAGAGGCAGTGGATCCCATGAGACTCTGGGAGTATTTGCAGCACAGTGAGTCCCTGCAGCAGCTGAGTGTCCCCAGGCAGGCAGCTCCCACAGCTGCAGGGAAACTCCACCAAGTCAGAAAAGATCCCTCATCTAGAAGGATGCCAGTGCTTCATTTTGGATGGGTTCCCACGTGCATGACTGATTTCCCCATCATCAGTTTCTCTGTCATTTGCCCCATTCTTGCTGCTGGTGTCAGCAGAGGGGTTGGGTGGTCACCCAAGGGAAGTGGCCATGTGGTCCTGGTGGCCTGGCCGATGGCCACTTGAAGGGACAGGAACAGGGATGAATTGGAAGGATGCAAACATCGGCCTAATAGATGGATCAGCTTCATCACTCTGCAGGCCCAGCAAAGGCCCATCCCTCTGCTAATGACAGCAAAGAGATTCCTACAGGGGTAATTACTCAGCAGCACATTTAGAAGGCGGCTTGTTCCACTTGAGTTTTTAATTACTGATAAAAAGGGAGAAATTAGGATATTTTAATGAACCTCCAGATGTCAACAAGTCGGTCTAATAAGTTGGATGTGGAAGATAACAATTTACAGTTATAATTTGTCATCTCAGAGGCTCCCACAAGATCCAGAGTCATGCTGTGTGATAGCCCAGCTCCCACAAAACATTCAGCAACTCAAGAGGAGAGGGGGATTTGTGTCTGCATTAGGGCCCTCCTGCTCCCTTTCATCCACACACACATCACTCAGTGCAAGACCAGGTCTTTCATAGACTGTTTTTTTACCTTGGGAATAAAATTATCTTTACTATTGGCTTCTGACCCCTTTGCTGTGACCTTACTCAATCTCCAGGTAGGTTCAAAGCCTCCACTGAAACAGAGAAGCCCCAAAGGGCTATAACCAAATAGCTTTCAGCACACCTTTCTCACAAATATGTAACCAGCTAAAAGGCAGATATCCCATCCAAGCTGGTCATACAGATTTTCCCTGGCTGCATGGAGAATGATAACTCCACTGGAAAGATCATCCAGTCAGCCCTAGGCACCTGTTTTTGGGCAGGATGAATCATCTTCCAGAAACCCCTCTCTTTTCACTGGCTACCAAAAGAGCTCAGACTGAGACTAAAACTGATTTTTTTTTATGCCTGATGTAAAATGAAGGAAGTCTTACTCTAAATCACAGTATCATTATGTTTCAATCCAAACAATTTATTGTTAAATCTTCGTGGAGTAAACCAAACAATTTGTCACACAATCAAACAGAGACAATGGTAATGATCCTGATAATTAAATGGGAAGTGTAATGTATTCTAGAAATGTCAGCTAAAAGGTAGGGATTATCAAGGCCTAGGGCCTGCTCAGGAAAACTAGGTGCCAATCTTAAACCTCAGTAAAGGAAGCCAGATGTTGGTGCTGTGCTCTCACTCCCTCCTTGCAAACACAGTAAAAGCTCTGAGTCTACCTCCTGCATTTCCTTCCTATTCCTCTGGCTTGGTATGTAGTATAGTAAACAAACATGATCTTTGCATACAAGATAAAGTTCTTAATATGTCACATTTGAATAACTTTTTGGTGCCCCTTCAGGATCTTGAGTCAATAAATCAGTGCTGTGAGCTCCTCTCTGATTTGCTGCCTTATGCAAAAAAAGAATTGTTTTTCCAAAATTATTTGTCAGCTTTGAGTTGAGCATCCCAAAAAGGTGTGGGGAATAAAATCAGTGCACAGCTTTTAAATAAGTGAGCACACCCTGGGCAGAAGGCTCTGTTCTGCATGGACAGTGCAACCAGAACAGGCATCACCTGAGGAGATGGGAAAAGGAGAGCCCAAGCACTGATCCCTGCTGGCTTAGGCAATCAGCACACCCAACTCACGTGTCTTGAGCCAGATCTCAGAAGCTTTCCAAGGCTGCTGCACCCTTCTTGGCAGGAGCACAGCTGCATGTAACTCCCAGCTGTGGGTGAGGCTGGATTTCTGTCTCCAGGTCTGCAGACTCCCTCTGCCTCCCTCTGCCTTGGAGGGGCTGCCTTAAAACCTTGTGTTGCTTCACAAAAGGAGTAGTGCCAACGACTAAAACCCCTCAGAAATGGAACAAAGACCTTGGCTCCAATCATTCATTTCACAACCACCTGCCCTCTCTTTCTGGCAAGTAAAGGGAAGTTAAGTGGAGCAGCATTCTCCTCTCCTCTCCTCTCCTCTCCTCTCCTCTCCTCTCCTCTCCTCTCCTCTCCTCTCCTCTCCTCTCCTCTCCTCTCCTCTCCTCTCCTCTCCTCTCCTCTCCTCTCCTCTCCTCTCCTCTCCTCTCCTCTCCTCTCCTCTCCTCTCCTCTCCTCTCCTCTCCTCTCCTCCAGCCATCCCCAGTCATCTTTTTTCTGCCTACCTGATCTCAGACTAATTAAAAAACCAGTCTTTGCAAGTGCCTCTGAACTATCCCCAAGCTTAAAGTGAGTTTTCAAGAGAAGGACTAAAAAAAAAATTCAACGTATATTCCAGTAGCAAATTCCCATGACTTTGGGTCAATTTTTTTGATGGAGTGATCTGGCAGGGTTCATTTCTGACAGCAGAGGTGTGTGCTGGTTTATACCAACTGAAAGTTTCATCCTGCCTTTGTTTCCCAAATGAATACTGAACTTCCAAAAAATAATGATATTAACAGGTTGTGCAGCTGCAGCCTTCTGCTCCTGACAGAGAGGCAGGAGAGAAATCAATCCCACTTTCCTCCCTTCCCAACAGAGTCCAGTCCCACTGGTGGTACAGAAATAGGAATCTTTGGGGAGCCTTTACTCTCATTAGCTTCTCCATAACTGGGGAGAAGTTCTGTCACTTGAACATTTTTGTTACTTTTGAAGCAAAAATGGGCAGATCTTGTTGATTCAGCAATAATTACACAAAAATACAGAGCAATGAGTTAGTAGAAAATAGGTGCCTATGGTAACAACTCAGCATTTAATAATACTTACCATGAGACTCAGGAAGACTAAAGATAGATGATTTTTCTCTGAAATTAAAGCAGCTCTGAAATTTAGAGCAGATTAGAGACAATGTCTACCCAATTCTTCCAGATGCTTAAGGAGACTGCTAAATTCTAGGAGAAAAAGAGAAAATCACTGTACAGTGACTCTCCTGCTTATTTTACATTAAATTTGCGAACAGAGGACGATCAAATAAGAATCTGGCCTCTGATTTATTTATCTAATTGGAACCTGTACTCTGCTACTTTGAAAAACCACCATATACAGGCTTGTTTCTAGCCAAGGATTTCCTTCTGGCAGGAGATCCTTGGAATGGGAAGAATTATGTGCTTCACACACCTGTATAACACCATGGAAAGGGGGAGCATCTCAGTGTGGGGGAGGATGTGCATGTATGGATGCAAAATCCCAGAGGACACTCAGAAGAGCCAAATATACTCCATATCATTAGGATAAAATAAATCATGCTATTTTGCTCACAGATTGCAATGGGGACACAGAGTATTCAAGCTGGCTGTAGATACTCATTGCCTTTCCTTGCTACCTGCTTGGCAGAAGATATATGTGGAATTATCTCTGGTTGGGCTATGCACCACAGTGCTCAATCCAGCCAGAAAAATGCTCTAATTTATGGAAACAGTGCAGTTGGATGACATGGAAACTAATCCAGCTAGTGAAGCCACAGCTGCCTGGAACAAATCACATTTCACTGCACCTCAGCCCATCCCTCCAGCATTTAGGAACAATCTCAGCACTATTAAAACATGCTGGAAAAAGAGCATTTGAAACTGAAATTCCCTTGTTCTTCCACAGAACAGAACTAATTAAGAGAAGGCAATGTAGCCCCATCCTTGCAATGAGACTGTGTCACTGCTGCCAGCAGGGACAGCAGGACAGTCACCTCTCCCATGGCACAGGCTGTGCCATGGATCCCCTAAACCCAAGCACTTTCTGGGACACTGCAGAGCACAGTCCTTTGTGCTGGATGAAGCTGCACTGGTTTATCTGGAAGAAACAGCTGTGCCAAGAGCTGAGACTGAGCAGTTTTGTCTCCACAAACCTGAGCTGGCAGCACTCAGTGTTGGTGTGGGTGCTCTGCCTTAAGTACCCAGTGGAAGAGGGCAGGATGCAGGTGCTGGAATACTCAGGGAAAAGCCCTCCTGAGGCTGGCAGAGCTCATGGATTCTCAGGAAGAATTTCTTCTTCATTTTTTCATTTCTTCATTGGAAGGAGCTGCCCAAGGAGGTGGTGGAATCACAACCTCTGGAGGTGTTTAAGGAAAGACTGGAGGTGGCACTCAGTGCTCTGGGCTGTGTGACAAGGTGGGGATCAGTCACAGGTTGGACTTGGTGATCTTGGAGGTCTTTTCCAACCTGAATGCTTCTGTTATTCTGGGCAATCTGAGCAGACTCCCTCCTGCACCACTCAGGTATCTTTCTAAGGTGCTTCCCACTACAACCTACTGCATTTCTATAACCTCAAGCAGTCTATTGGTTCCTTCTCCACATCCCAGATAGAGAAGAACCAGCTGCCTTTAGAAAACACTGCAGCCCTGCAGATGGGCAATATTATTTTATAAAGGCTTTCAAGCACTGGGACATTCTGCCCTGTCAGTACCCAGGAAATTCCTCTGGCTGCCCTGGAGGACTCGAACCCCTGCTCAGGGGGTTCAGAGACCTTGGCACAGAGCCCAGGACCCCTGTGCCTTTGATTTAGCCCTTGGAAAAAACAATTACCAACCTTATATGAAGAATTACCAGCCACAAAAGTTTAAGTAGAATGATAACGAATTTATCACGGGTTGAAAAATAGATTTTGGGTTTTTTAGAATGGGGGTTCAGGGGGCAAGATGGAGGAATCTGGGCATGACCAGCCTTTCTCCTTCTTGGCCTCCATCTTCTGTTGTGATGTTGGCACTTTTAGATTGGTTTAGAGTAGAAGGTCACTGTCTAACATAGGTGATAGGTATTGGAAAGTAATTGTAAACATTGTACATGTAGTTTTTAGTATAAAACGATAACACCACCCCAGGGCGGGCAGAGTGCCTCAGACTGTCTTGCTGAGCGGACCTCGGCTGGACAGGAGAGAAAATTTTATAGATAAGATACAATAAACAACCTTGAGACTGAGAACTGAAGAACTCTGACTCCTTCTTTGACTGCTGGGCTGGGAAAAGAGACTTTCTAATGTATCTCGGGGTCACTATGACCAGCTAGAGTTCTGAGACTGCCCATGCCCACTAAAATAACAATTTGAGAGCGTCTTTTCTGGCCCCCTGAGCGCATGCAATGTCCTAAAGAGGCATCAAAACTGAAAAACTGGACAAGGGGAGGGAAGAAGAGGAGGAATGAAAGATCAGACACTCACTGTGATGCAGAGAAGCCCACAACAAGCACTGGGTGTTTTGACCTCAGATTTTCTCCATCCTATGCCATCTAAATTGGGCCAACTCTAGGGATGTTTTCTGGCCTTTGCCTCCTCCTGCCAGCTCATCTCACAGGGCGGTACCTTTACCATGTCCTTCAGCTGTAGTTATCAAGATGACACAACAGCCTGAGCATCACCTTCAGCCACACCATCAGCCACAAGCACATTTGAACCTGCAGCTGGAAGGGCTGCCCTGTGACTGCCACCAAAGCATGTCTTGTTTCAGTTCTAGGTGACCTGGAGTCCAATGCCACCACTTGGGAGGGGCAGGAGGGAGCTGCCCAAGGTGCATTCACAGGAGAGTTTGCCCTCGACAGAAATGCTGTAAATTTGGGAATAAACATTTGCAGGAATGTTCTGTGGTGTATCCAGCTCAGCTTTGGGTGAAACCTGCAGCAATGCCAAAGGGTCTGGGTATGACCAAACCAGAGAAATCATGGAGACAAAGTCAATTCCCTGTGCTTCCACCAGAGCAAACCACACTGCACTCGATTTAGTGAAATGTTACAAGTGAGGGCTGAAGCAATCACCTCTCTTCTTGTGCTCTCAGGCTCCCCTGCACAGGGTGTCCTGCTGCTGAACCAAATCACTGCATGTCTGCAGGGTCCTGCAGCAATCCCTGGTTTTGCAGGATGAGCATGGCTCGATGTTTCTCAGTGCTGCACTTCCCCATTCGCAGTGGGGATTTTATAGGCTCAGGCTCTGACTGAGGACACGATGTTCTGACCCAAAAGGATGTGTGTGGCAAGGCATTTAGAGTGAGACTGCATCTGCTCTTCTGGGGAGATATGAGCCTAATAGGTAATCTACTTGATTTATGTACCATGAAGCATGATTAGAGTAGGGGTAAGATCCTCATTCGTTACCTAATTTCCTTGAAATGATGAACCTAGAGTGTTTGTTATGAGATCCCAAACAAAGAGTAAAAAGACATTTTCAAGATTGGCATTAAGCTTGTGTTTAGAAAACCCCTTTTTGTTCCTCCTCAGATGTATGAAAACGCTGTGGAATTTTATTTATATTTCTAAACAATTTTTTTTTTAATTACTTAATTTCCTTTGCTTCAGGTGCTTTAAAAACAAGCATCATTTAAACTTCACAAAGGCCTTATGCCCTGGATTCAAATGGGTAAACTGAGGCAAATGGACAGATAAATAATTTCTGTGAGAGGCTGAGCTTGCCCTCAGCTGCCCTTGCCCTGCTTTACCCACATCTCTCCTGCCTGGGGTTACCTGTTCCCCTCGTCTGCCGTGACCCAGGGTTCCCCACAGTCCCGTGACACCTCTGCCCATCTTTACCCTCATCAACCTCTGGCACCCTGCCCTCCTTGACTCTGCACCTTGAGCCCTGTGTCCCTCACCACGCACACACAGGGGGAAGGGAAAACAAAGATTTTAAAATCTCAGAGGCACACTTTAAATAAGTGCTTTCCCCGCTGTGGAGAAGCTTTGTGCAAGGGATGTTTAGGACCTGATACACATTCTGCTGAAGTCTCACCTTGTCTTAAATAAAGCCTGGATTAGGGCCTAATCCCTGTCTTGTGCAGATATTTCTCAAGTGCAATTAGTGACAGGTTATCCCAGACACACCTTGAAAGAATAGGGGGAGCAAAGATAAATAATATCTATTAAAGGGAGCAAGGAAATGTTGGGAGATCATTCAGGTGTTCTTCCCCTTTTTAAAAACAAACTGTCAGAGGAAAGAGAAAGTAGTAATTGGGAAATGAGGTGCACTCCATATTTGAAAAGATGGTATGTATAAAAGAACACAAATCAAATACAATACTCATTTAGAATTATGCTCTCTCACTCTCCTACCAACTTCAAAGGAAATATTTCTTTTTATAACAATAAATATATATTTTTGTTCAATGAGGAGATTTTTAAAAAGACTTTAGCAGTTCCTATGCAAGCACTATTTTATTTTCTTAGGCTATAAATTACAAATCTTCAAAACCTACTATTCTGGTCTCTTGCCTACTCCTCAAGCAAGGTGAAACAGCATCTGTCCTCTGAAGCCAGCAGGACATCACAAGAGGATAAGATCTCATTACACTGGGTTTGAATTTACACTTTTGTGTACAAACTGCTGCTTTGTAGTACTCAGAGCTGCTTTAGAGCCACACAGCCACTGTCTGAAATCACCTGCCCATGAGGAAGGACTGGAAAACATCACATGGCAAGGGAAGGCATTGTGTTGTCTATCTGGGTGGTCACCCTGGCAATTGCTTGGGACTATGAAGAGAAAGAATGGAAAGCAGCAGATTTTCTTAGCTGCTTTCAAATGTTCCACCATCCACAACCAAGATTTACCCAATTATTCTCCAAAGTTTCAGCAATCCAGCCTGAGATCAAGGGATTTTCCTTAGAGGGAATGTGTTCAGTAGATACATACTCCTGCCTTTTGCCCAGGCTCTGCAAGAAAGGCACAAAATGAGGATCAGGAGACATGAGGTTAAGGTGATGGCACACACCACATGGAAAGGCTCCTTCTGCTGTGTCTGATGGAGCACCCCTCACTCACAGGATGATCAGGAAAGGGTTGATTGGTGAGGTTGTGGCACGAGCTGTACCTGCTGCTGCCTGATCAGCTGGAGCTGGCTGCAGGTGTGAAAAATCAGATTTGGACTGAATGACAGTGAAGCTACACTGTTTCTGTTGCACTGCTGGTGCCTTTGCTCTGGGCTTTTCTTCCTTCTTGCCTGCTTTGGCTGCTGCACCACAGAATCACAGAATGGCTTGGACTGGGAGAGACCTCTGGAGATGGTCACAAGATTTAATGACCCTCTATGAAGTGTTAGTACAAATCACAGAACCACGAAATTTTTTGGGTTGGAAGGGACCCCTGGAGCTGCTCCAGTCCAACACCCTGCCCAGGGTCACCTGGAGCAAGTGACACAGGGTTTACAACATTTACAACCACAGAAGTGAGGAGTGGAAGATGAGGTGAGGGCACCTTCTCATGCTCCCCACAACCCTCCAGACCAGAACTCAGATCATGCACAACTTGCCACCTCTGCTGCTGGCCAGTCCTCAGCACTCTATGTTGTCTCTTCCAGCCCTTGTAACACCTCAAATCAGCACTGACTGGGAGACTGGAAAAGCCCCAGCCATGGTTTATGGGGGACTGGGACAAGTCAGGGTCAGGGAATCTATCTAAGCTACCCCAAGTTTGACTGGCTGCCCTACAGACTGAAATACTGCCCAGGCTCCCCAGAGCTTCATCACTGCTCACCAGTTTTTGTTAAAAGTTCAATCTTCATAGGAGCACTCTGGATCCCTTCTCTCTCTATCCTCTAGGATAAAGAATAAAAGGGCAAACCCACAAGCTATCTGTGAATCATACCAGTGCAGTTGTAGTGAGTGCATTTACAATATTCTCTTGATAACAAACATTCAAACTCATCTGTGTGACTGACATTTTTATGGAAATTCAGGCCAGTATAAAAATCAGCCAGGGCCAAAGTTTACTGGATAATTCACCCAAAACAAACAATTCACCCAGTGCTATGGAAATGTGATGTAACCTGCTCATTTGGTGGCCTCTGTGAATTAGCTGCCCTTCACCCCACCCTCACTGAGACATTGTTTATCCTCAGTAGAATTACTACACAGCTGGTATTATTTGTTATCTCTCTGGACACTCTCTGCAGAGGCACTTACAAATGAAAGGGCACAGAGACTCAAGTATCATCATCAGTTTTCAGAGGAAACTCATCCTGCCACTTCTCAGGCTTCCCTTTGATTTGTGGAGAAAAGCAGAGTCTCAAGGAAGATCTGCAACTGAGGAGCCACAGGTTTCACACACACTGAAGTTTAAATGATTTTGCAAACTAGAAAGGCAAAGCCCCATGATTAAAACAGTTGATGGTATCACAGCATCATTTACATTGAATTTTAAGTTTTGGTTTATGCATATGGCCGTAAACTAAAATATGAGAAGTTCCACCTCAACATAAGGAAGGACTTTTTACACTGAGGGTGGCAGAGCCCTGGAACAGCTGCCCAGGGAGGGCCTGGAGTCTCCTTCTCTGGGGACATTCTAACCCCACCTGGACACGCTCCTGTGTCACCTACCTGGGCAGGGTGTTGGGCTGGGTGATCTCCAGAGGTCCCTTCCAACCCAAAAATTCTGTGATTCTGTGATTTGTACTAACACTTCACAGAGGGCCATTAAATCCTGTGCAGCAGGGTGTTGTGAAAACAATGAAATGACAGGACATGGGATCACAGCACTGACTGCCTTTCAGGGGAAATCATTGGGTCTGCAGCACAGCTAACTGAGAACAATCAAGATTTTTCTTGCTGCCAGATGAACTCTGTTTAGAGATTGTAAGACAATAAAACAAAAAACTTTTAAGTGAGAGAAGTTAAAGAAGACAAAATTAATTGTTGTCAATAAGAGGAAATAAATCAATTATTTCCAATCCTGGCTCTCAGGCTGTGTTCCTGTGTGTGTAGAGAACATCCCACAGCCTTCACACCTCCTGCCTTGTGTCATGCCAGGCTGCTGGTTTGCAGCCAGCACCTCTCACTGTTGTTCTTGTGATTCCACAGACGGAGGAAACAGCAGCTCTTTATGTCTTTGATCACCATGAGCCAGCACAATCCCCTCCCCATGGTCACTAGGGCAGGGCTGCATGGTTGTAGTTTCAAATGTGGCAATCTTGTACAACTCAGAAAGAACTCTTTCCAAAGTCAAGATAGACTAAGCCCACCTTTCCAAAGTGTATTTCATAATCAGAGGAATGGAAAAAAACCTCCTTTCTGTCTGGTTTCTACCCTGTAGCCATCTGACGCTTGTGCTCAGCACACACAACAACAGCAGAGGGGAAGGCAAGGACAACACAGCACCCTGAAACCCCAATGGCAGCAAAGGAATCAGAGCCATTTACGTGCTGTGTTTGCCTGCTGCTCTTCCACAGGCTGCTGTTCAGTTCCTTCAGGATAAAGGGACACCAAAAATAAAGTTTCTTTATGATGGAAGAAGGCACCAATGTCATCCTCTTGCAAATGCATGCCCAAGTAAGACAGAAAAGGACACAGCCAAAGAGCAAAGGGACTCAAATCCTACATTTTGAAAGTCAAAAGAGGCATGGAAAAGACAATGAACCAACTTTCTGTTGTTCGAGTCATATTGATTCCCTTCAAGAGAGTATGAAAAATAAACTAACAAAGTTTTTTGCCATTAATTCACTCAACCACCGTAAACATAGAGTGGATCAATGATTTCAGAGGGCTCCTCTATCTTTATCACTAGCCAGCAGTGACCTGACAAGGGGGTTGCACTGAAACTTCCACCCATGGGATATCCAGTGTGCACACAGGCACCAGCCTTACACACCTCTCCATAAACCATTTCCAAGTCACATTCTGGTGAGAAATATGATGCAAATCAAAATCAAAATATTTTGGAGGCAGAGATGGCAACCCAGGGCTGGAAGAGACTGAGATCCACACACTTTGGATGGAGTCAGTAATTTCCCACAGGAAGATGGAAGGATCAAGTGTCTGGGTAAAGATTTGGTAAGGAACAAGGCAGGGGAGCTAGCTGGGGAATGTAGTACAGGATTCAGCTAGCAGAGGTAGGAAATCCCTGGGTAAAAATACTGGAAAACACTTGGAGGACACTGGAGCTTGCCAGCAAAGCTTGGTCCAGGCATGACCCACACACATGGAGAGTTGAATGAGACTGGGTGGAGGGCAGAGCTCTAATTCCTCAGGGATCTAAACTGAGGTTGTACAGGACATCCTAATTCTGGCTTTTGTCAGTTTTTGCTCACAGAGTTTTGCATCATGAACAATCTCTTGCTGTTGCTTTTTCTGTACACAGTCATTTTTCATTTAACTGAGGAGTGAAGTGTAATTTACCCCTACTGAACTCAGAGAATATATTTTCATTTAAAGCTCTTTCACAAGAAGTTTTGTGCACCTGTACCTCACTGTCCTAAGTAACCTTCCATTCTAACACTGTCAGGGGCTGGGCTTGACTGGTAGAATGCATTGGGATATTTCAGCAATAAAACTTAAAACAGAATCCTTGTTTCTTCCATTAGTTACATCCACTTGAAACTGCCACTGAAAACTAAAAATGGGCCCTGAGCTGAACAGGTGAAGGCACAAAACACATGTGGACATCACTTTGGCAGAATAACTTGATCTTTGAAACTGCAAAGATGTGCACAGTGACTTATTACTTTTGGCTCTAAGTTTTGTTATGAAAGTTTCTCTCAGCACTGTGGAGAAGAAAAGGGAACCTGTCAAAAGCAGAGACCTCTAGTGAGGTTTTAGGAATGCATTTTCTCTCAGCAAGGTTGCAAACCAGGCTTCTACAACACCCTAAAATTCACAGGAGCCCCTGTTGTCTTCCTAAGCTCTATTACATCCTCTGTCTTTCTAATAGCTGTGATAAAAATAGCAAGTGATTCCAGTCTGCCTTCAAAGCTGCATCTAAAGAAGATGTGCAGTGACACAGGGACATGTCCCAACTCCCTGGGATTACACACAGTCACATCAGCCTACAGATTGGACAATAAATTTTTAACATTCATCTCCAGCCCAGGGGAGTTCACTCTGTGTTACAGTGTCTCCTGAGTGGAGCAGGCAGCAAAATTGTGATTCACCAAGTGTTTTGTTTAACAGGGAAGAGGCAGGCTGAAAGAAAACAGGGCACTCTTCAAAAATTGTGCATTGCCTCGTGGTTGTGCAATCATTCCAGAATGGAGTCATGGATGTCCTTCAATTGTGTGGAACTTGTACCAGATACTCCTGCAAAAATGAAGTGTTGAGGGCCCAAACCTGTGGGCAAGTGTGGCTGATGTGTGTGAGGAAGGACATGGAGCTGTTGGAGTGACTCCTCAGGAGGCCACCAAGGGGATCAGAGGGATGGAGCAGCTCTGCTGGGAGGAAAGGCTGAGGGAATTGGGATTGTTCAGCCTGGAGAAGAGAAGGCTTTGGGGTGACCTCATTGTGCCCTTCCAGTGCCTGAAGGGAACCCACAGGAAAGATGGAGAGAGACTCTTGACAAGGGCCTGGAGTGACAGGACAAGGGGCATTGGGTTCACACTGACAGAGAGCAGGTTTAGATTGGACATGAAGAAGAAATTGCTCCCTATGAGGGCTGGTGAGGCCCTGGCACAGGTTGTCCAGAGAAGCTGTGGCTGCCCCACCCCTGGAAGTGTCCAAGGCCAAGCTGGACGAGGTTTGGAGCAACCTGCAATAGTGGAGGCTGTCCCTGCCCATGGCAGGTGGTAGGAACTGGATGATCTTTAAGGTCCCTTCCAACCCAAACCATTCCATGATTCTGTGATAAAAGAGTAAGACAGGATAAAGAATGGACTCATCCCATATTACTTAAATGGGGTAAGTCTGGATAGAGGGCTCCCATATCACAAAACTGTAAACTGTAGGGAATACAGGAATCGGAGATAAGGTGCTGATTTAATTTCCTTCTTTTGAAATACCCTGCTTTGTCCTACAGTGTCCAAAGCAGCCTCAGGTGCGTGTGAAGAACTGAATGGGATAAAGTTACACCCAGCCCGTCTCCACAGACCTCTAGAAATATCTGGATCTATTGTGTGTGCTTGACTCTGGCTTAGCTTGTAAAAGAAGCCATACAGCTAGCCCTGGAGAGTAAATGTCATAAATTCATAAGTCCACAACACAGGGTAAGCAGTAGAAACTGTGTTTTTATGCTATCCATCTATTTTGTGTTAAAACTGTCCCCCCAGCTTTGCTTCTCCTCTCTGCCTGTGCAGTCTCTGCCTTCTCTGTTGGGATTGCTCCCAGCAGCACACAAAGGGGGGGCTTCTCTGCCAGAGGCTCAGCTGACACCCCCAGACATGTCCCACACAGCTGCCATTTGCTTGAGACAGCAGCTGGGACATAATAACCCACAATGCTGACACAGGTGAGAGAGCCTTTGGAACTGAATCCCTGCCTTTAGCATCCCACTGCTCAGGCTCAGCAAAACCTCACTGCAAAGTGACTCAGAGCAGTGGAAGAGGATGAGAGAACAAAAGGGTACCATGAGAGGCTGCCTGCTCCATCTCTCCTCCAACAGTAATCCAGAGTGTCACTTGTTCCTGAGCTATTCCCAATGACCTGAAATGCAGTGAGGAGGATAACAACATGAATTCTGCAATGTTATTCTGACAACTGACTTTGTGCCTGCACAAAGCTTGTTTGTACTGCTTCTGATTCACTGTTTAAGAAAAAATACCTTGGGAACAACAACAGCCGCTGCAGAAGAACCAAACTGAGTGGAAGAAGTATGGCTCACCAACCACAGGACCTTCTGATTTGAAATCTGCATTCTGAATTTCTAAATCCTTGTGTTTTAAATGGGGGACTCTTCATGAGAAAGAACAGATAAGTCAATCCCTTCTCCCATCCTGCAGTTCCCATGAAGGCCCACAGAAGAGTTTGAGAGGCAGCCAGCCTTGTCCTCTCTATCCTGCTTTCCCTCACCACAAAACAGAGCCTTGCCCTGGGATGGACAGCAACACTTCTGATCTGGTCCTGTCATGGAATCAAATGTCACTTTTCAAATATTCTAAGCTTTCCTGGTGTCTATTTAGTACAAGAAAGGTCCATTTTCCACCTAGAAATAAAGCCACTCTTGGGCCAAATGGCTTCAAGGGTAAAGCCTCTTGATTATTGTAAAGAGATTTTCCTTACATTAAATGCTGAGAAAAAACCCAATCCAAGAAAAACAGAAATCCCTCAAGAAGCCATTATTAAGTCATCTGGTCTCAGTGCATACTCACAGGTATCCCCCTACCATTATCATACAGGAAAGAACATGGTATCTATACTTAGTGAAGGTATTTATTAAGGTGATCTGTATGGGAAAACTTGCTTTTATAATTTTACCACTGAGTTCACAGGGACTGGACTGCCCTTATAGATATTCCATTCAAAATAAGAGTTGGGAGTTTTGCTTTCTTGGGTTTTTTTCTGGTTTAGTTTATAGAATTTTGAAAGTGAAACAGATTAAGCCAGGAAAAGGGAGTGCTAATTGGGAATAAGACTATCCCTATAGCCTGCATCCAGTGATTGAATTTTACCTATTCCTGTTTCCCACACTGAAACTACCTTGATACAGGATCAAACCTTTTGTGCCTTTGAGTTTCTGGTGTCTCTCAGAATCTCCTATTTACTATGTGCTTTTAGGACAGAATTTAGGACTACACAAACATTCTGATTGTTTGTATAAGAACACAGTGAGCCAAAAGACCTTACACACAAATGTTTTCTTAATGGTCATCACTGTTAGAGAACTCCAGATGCACACAGAGTTTCGGAAAATCATTAAAAATGCCCTATAACCATCACCAGCAGTAAAATATAAAATATTGTTTTTATTCTATAAGGCAAATAGCAAGTGGATTTGCTTGGGCACAAGAGCAAAGGCCCACCTGAGTTCTGTGTCCTCCTAGGGGCTGTGCCCACCTCACTTTCAGCAGCACATCCCAGAGTCCCTCTCAGCTTCAGCACAATAAAATCAGCTGCTCTGTTATTTCTGACCCTCTCCAGATCCATCCCAGTTACTCTGGATCACTCCTCATGGCAAAGAGGGCAAGTGGCCAGACCTTGTGAGAGCTTCTCTTGGGACTCAAGGCAGTGCTCTTGACAGTCTGGCTTGACTGAGAGCAGAATGCTACCAAGTAAAAGGATTTTTTAATGAATAGCTGAATGTAAGTCTGACTTGGCTGAGAAGCAGATGTATTTTTAGGGCTGTGCAGCACAGCTGTGACACCAGAACTTAATGAGTTGCTACAGGACAGCTAGGTCAGTGTCAAGTTGAATTTTTAACACCCTATAATCTGAAGTGTACTTTTAAATCTCTTTTGATGAAAACCAAAAAAAAAATTCTTGTTTTCATTTGCTGTGAGAGAACTGTATACAGAGTTAGTCACTGCAGATAACATTACAGATCTCAGGATGAGTTTGTTTTTGAGCTCTGAAATATCCAGTGTGAACCAGCATCAAGCCCACAGTTCTAAGGGCCCCCTTCCTATAAAGCAGTAAAATGTCACATAGTTGTCTTGGCTATTGCAATCCTTCCACTAAACCCTGACTATCAGGTAACAAACCTAGAGATTAGAAAGCAAATTACTTGGTCATGGTTTTCTGAGGTCATTTTAATTCAGCAACTTCCTCAGGAACTGTGGAATTCTTAATCAAAAAGCATTTAATCTAGTGTCACTGAGAAAAACACCAATTCATTGCACTTCTGAAGTGCCTCTCAGCTAAAGATAGAAAAGGTTTTTACAAACACTGCTGACTCACACTGCCCCTAGCAGAGAAGTGTTAATACTATCATTTTATATAAGGCAAAGCTGTAGCACTGATGTGTAAGCCTGTACCTGGGCAAAGTGAGCAGACAGGCACAAGCAACAGTGCTCCAGGTCCTTTTTTCCTGCTTTATTTCTACCTGATTTTTCTAGGCTCATTATTCTTGTTCTTCTATATATTCATGTGTATATAGGTCTATTTATTCATGTTTTCTACATATATATACTCATACATATTCATTTATATATTTATGAAAATGCATAAAGGACGAGGACTTTGGAGAGCACTAAGTATTGCAACATCAATTCATATTGTACAATTTAATAATTATGGCAATAAAAATAGAAAATTGTATATATCACTAGTTTCATGGACAAACCCCACAATTCCTGTACCTTTTGCAACAGAATCTAAGAAGTAAAATAGGATTTTGGAATGGTATTGAACATGTTGCAATGCTTTCCCAACAGCTGAATATTCAATTATATTTTGTAGCACAGCCATAGGTAAAATATTCTGAATTACAATGAATCATGCAATTGATATTACGTAAATCAAACATCCAGCTCCTAGGGAAGAGTCAGGAAATCAAGTTTGGAAAGAAGAACTTGCAGCAGCTCAAGTTTGTGTATTTACATGTGGAGGTTTCATGACTGACTCCAGATTCTGGGCCTTTAGAAAGGATAGTGCATGCAACAGAATCTTCAAAAAGATTTAAAAAATGTATCTGGGTGTGCACTTGAACCTTTATTTTCCCTGGAAGGAACTCTGTAAATAGTTTCCAAATGAAATCAAACCTAGGATGCAAACATGGAGCTCTCTAGAATTAGATGTGTGTGGCTGTGATCAAGTTGCAATGCCTGAATCCAGATGCTTTCCATTTGTGGTCTGGCATAGGTCTTCCTCACAGAAAGAAGACTAAAAGGATTTTCAACAAAATAAAGAAATTCTTGTATTCTGAAATGCGGGATTTTTTTAAACTCTAACTTTTTTTTCTTTGTTTTGTTTGTTTGTTTGTTTGTTTTGAAAACGGTTTTGTTCCAACTCTACTCACCCCTGGTTGATTCACTGCCTTCCACCTTTCCTACTCAGCCAGCTGGGAGCTGAAGGATATTTTTCTGGCTACTTCCTTCATGTTGATGACAACACTCATTATTTCCACATACCTGCTTTGGAAAGAAAGTCAATTTAGGAGTCAAACATGCTACAACAAAAATACTCCATTTTGTCTGACTTTATGGAAGAACATTTCAAATAAAAGCCACATTGGGATAAATACACAGTCACATGCAAGGTCACTAGCTGTCACTAAGATACCTTTACTTTAAAGGATCAAACTCTCTCTTTCAGCCTTTTGGTTAAATTGGGTTTCAGCAAGCATCGGTTGGCCAAAATCACAGCTGCTCTGGCTGCCCACGGACAACATGTACCTCTCCAAACCTTTATCAGCCTCTGAATGGAGATTACCTCATTTTCTTCCCTCTGTCTCTTTCCCTCTACTTGGTGCTCTCAGACTCTGCCTCACACCATCCCCACAAGTCTCACTGCAAAAGCCATCACATGTTTGGCTCCCTCTTTTCACTTCCTGCAGACCTTCACAAATTCCTGGCAGGGAGGAAACAAGCCTTTTCACTCCCTCACCCTGGAGTTCTGTCAGTTCTTAGAGCTGTGTTCAAACCTAATCTCAGCCCTAGACATACTTTTACCATAAAATCATCTTTTAAATTACTCCACATTAGTATTGATGTGAGCAGCACCTCTAAGCAAGCTCACTTGGACATGTCCTATGTGCTGGGGGCTGTTATGACATGACAGCAATTTCCAAGAGCAGATCTCTGGACTCCATTTTACCACTCCATTACATGACTCAGCCGTGGACTGTGAGCTGCAATGGGTGACAAGAAGATAAAGGGCCACCCTTAGTCATGGCTTCTTGAAGGTCAGGCTGTTCTGCCAAAATTATCTAGGAGGGAATTGCTTTGTCATAGGCCAACCTGACAATTGCAACCACAGTTTCCTCAGAGCCATCAGCTTGCAAGAGAAGCAAAGGGCAATAAATGAACTTTTCATCCAGGCAGTCCTGGTGGTATTTCCAGGTGACTTGTGCTTGTGAAAGTGTCCCCATCTCAAAGGCAGCTTTCCAGATTTTCCTCTCAGCCACAACCAGAGTTTGCAAGTACCAAATGCGTCAGCGCACCTCATCATGGTCACTCACATCAAAAATGGGAGAGGAGTTGGTTTCCTAAAGTCTTTAGACAGCCTCCTATCAAAAGCCATCTCTCTCTCACTCAACACAATGATGGTTAAATCTCTGATTTGTTTTCTGTAGAACCAAAGAATCCATAATATGATTTACTTGGCCATGATGGAAGGAGGTGAGTCGTTTTCTTGTTTAAGCTGTTTGAAGATGTTTGCAATAATCTTGGATTCCTTTCAAAATTTCCATATGTGGCCACAGAGAACTATTATTTATCCCTTTATTCGCCCTGTTTTTTCCCCTTCACCAAGATTCTAGGTCAGAATAACCTCTTGATTTTGTTTCCTGGAGCACCAAAAGTACACAAATGCACATTGGAGCATTAGTTTTTAAGTGGTAAACAACAAAAAGATAAGGAAATAATTCTGATTTTTTAAAATATGCCTGGCAGATAGGGAAAGGCAGTGTCAGGTTGTAAGATACTATAGCTGAGGGGCTTCACTTTGTGTCAACAGAAACACTTCATTGACCCACTCTGGTCAATTGATTTGCTGCAGGAAGCAGCTGACTTAGTTTCTTACTGTGGGGTACCTTGTTGTGTCTTGTTTGACCTCTTGCTACTAAGAAACAGCATCTGTGTGTTTGTAAAACATCATTTAAAATGACCAATTTTATTGCTTAGTCTTGCCTGTAAAATGTCAACACCCTAAGGCAGAAGAGAGGAATCTGCAAACATTCCTCACAGCTAACTGGACATTACTGGGCAGTTCCATGAGCTATGGAGGTCCTTGGGACAAGTGAAGAGAGGAAATGCATCATGATATGAGTGCAACTTCATTTCTGGGATGAAACCCCCCAGAACCAGTGGTAAGAACAGAAAGCTCTCAGTGGTGGGAATTGGCTCTTTCTCACTGAAAATTTGTGCTAAATATGTTCCTCTGCAGGTTCAATTTGGCCCTGAAAGCTTAATTAGTCTTCCCTAGCAACAGGGAAACATCCTGATTGACAAAAGCCGCCGGTTTTGGCTGAGCCTTCAAAGTGCTCACTTCATGGTTATTTTTAAACTCCCCAAATTCACAGCTGAGCATTTCCATTCAGAGTGAAATTCATCAACAACAACAGAAAAGAAACATCCCCAGAGTGATGGATTTCTGAGGAAAATGGGAGGTAGGATCTCGGCTCAAACTTTGTGATCTATGGCAGCAGCAGTTTTTTGCCTTTTCTCCCTCAATCTAGAGAAGAAATTGGGGCTACTTGGGTGAAGAGGAAACCAAACAGAGACTTCAACAATTAATTAAAAAGACTATAAATTAAAGGGAGTAAGGACTTAAATGAAAACATTTGTAGATAACTTGTGAAGTCTTTTGCTGTCAGCACCAAAGAGCTTTAAGAGGTACTCAGAAAGCAAAGTGGACAAACAGTAAAGAAAAATCAAAAGATAACCCCCCCCCATATTTATACAGTTCAAAATCATAATACTAATGTATGTTTGAAGATACTATTCCATCACCATCAGAAATAATATCTGGTGGCATACTTGTACAAATCTGCCTAAAGCATTTGTAAATTTTGCATTGTAATAAAATAAGAATGATGCTTACACCTCTAAGTATTCAGTTCTGGAAAAATCCAGCAGTAATATGTACTATACATGAATATTTATAAGAATAAAAAAATGATGATACCCTTATTTAATTTTTAAACTGAGATTTTGGATATTATTAACTCTCCTGGCAGTATTAAGAGGAATAATTTCATAATTCAGTAGTGAAAAGAACTGCAAATGAACCGTAAGTAAATAGAGCTGAATTATCTTTTGCAAAGATCTCAGAGGCTGAGGGTAAGCAGGTTGCATGTGAAAACCTACAGAAATCAGATATATTTAATATGTGACAGACCACTTCTCTCTGAGTCCCCATGCTCAGGAATAAATCTGCAGGCATCCCTCTGCCTCTGCCTGCAGCCCTGTGTCCCAGAACAATGTGACTGCAATGCAGTCCCAGGTGCTTTGGTTTGATTTCCTAGCTATTGAAAATGGTTTTATTCTCAACAATTGCAAGGGGGAAAACAAAAATTAATCTTGAACCCAAATGTAGAGAGTGGCAAGAGCACTGCACTCCACGTGGGGAGATGGGACAGGAGATGGGAACACAGCAAAGGGATGCACACGGATTATCCACACCATGCTGGCAGCTCCCTTTGGAAGGTTCACACCCAGAAAGGAGCTGTGCCATGCAGAGGAGAAGGGACCTCCTGGCCCTGGCTGGGACAAAGTAAATTGTCCTTAAAATGTGTACAGGGTGGATGCCAGCTCTGCAGCAACCAGGGCTTTGTTCTACAGGCCTGGTCCTGTTAGCTCCCAGTGTCTGCTCCTGTGAACACAACCTCTGATGCCACCAGCACCCCCAGGGGCCAAATCCCACTCTGTCCCCAGCCTTCCCCAGAAGGAAACCAGAAGAACACACATGGAGAACCAGCTCTGCAGAAGACCAGAGTGATACCCAACAAAAGAAAATGAAGTTTTGGCAAATGGGATAAACCAGGACTACACAAAATAGACACCCAGTAGCTGATGCTACCAATGATTAAGACAGAGCAGGAAACAAATCACAAAATCTGGTCTATTACAACTGACTCCATCAGATTTTAATCATGGAATCACAGAATGGTTTGGGCTGGAAGGGACCTTAAAGATCATCTCTTTCCAAACCCCTGCCATGGGCAGGGCCACCTCCCACTATCCCAGATTGCTCAGACCCCCATCCAGCCTGGCCTGGGACAATCCCAGGGATGGGGCAGCCACAGCTTCTCTGGGCACCCTGTGCCAGGGCCTCACCACCCTCACAGGGAACAATTTCTTACTAATACTAAATCTAAACCACCTCTCTGCCAGTGTGAATACATTCCCCCTTGCCCTGCTACTACCTGCCCCTATAAAAAGGTCCTTTTCCTGCTGTCTGCTTTGCCTGGATTTAACAGTTGAGGAGAAGGATCTTCCTTACAGTCCTCCCTGGCTGCAGGATTACTGTTTGGGTGTGTAAAGCTAAGCATTTGCATAAATGCTCCCCTGTTTCAAGCTGTAAGGCTTTTCATAGGCTGGCATTCCTAGAAATCACATTTTAAAATACCTCAATGTCTTTTTGTATTTATCTCTTCCTTTTAAATGTCTGTTCATGTGCATGTTTTACAATGTACATAATATATACTTGTTGTAGTAAATATATATAATTCACAAATAAGTGTATATATTGTGGAAGGGACAGTGAGAGTGTGTGTGTGTGTGTGTGTGTGTGTGTGTGTGTGTGTGTGTGTGTGTGTGTTTTCAAGGACTTCTACTGATACAGGTGCACAATTACAAACTTTTGGAGATCACTGCAACAGAAGGAAGAGGTGGTAACCAGCACATATTTTAAGTCTAAAGTCTGCTGTTGTGTTTTCCACATATTTTGCACATGCATGTATGTGCACAGGGTATAAAAAAGATGTGCATTTTATATATTACTGCATTATTTTTTGTATTGCATTAGCATATTTATTAGTATCTTTTGCATAGATTTACTGAGCTTCCTACACACATACATTAAATTTATGCAATATACCTAACAAACAGCACATATATATTTGACACATTCTGCATTTAGATGTAGGTAGAACTGCAACTTCAAATTGTTTGACATATCACATTATAATTTACCATTTGCCTTCAGTTATAATTCTGCCAGATTTTTGAACTCTTTGCACTGAATCTTTACATAATTTTGCCCTGCTTCTGAGTTACTTTCTTTGGAGAGTTTGAGTAAGAGTGATTTAGCCATTTTTTGGAGAACAAAACTAGGGAAAAACAGCCAGTGTAACCTATGCTGAAAACTGTTCATCCTATGAACATCTCCAGCCACAATCAGAAGAAGAAAATTAGAGAAGAGCAATTTCCCCAAAGTCACACACTTTTTCTTTTTTTTTTTTTTTTGGTGAAAATATATCCAGACTGGCCAATCCTTTATTTTTTAAAAACATCTTTCACTTTTGTGAATCTGGCTCAAAAATCTTGACTTTCCCAATTGTGATCTCTGAATGGGGTTGAGAGGATAATATGTAACAATAAAGTCCCATTTGAAGAAGAATTTTACTTGGATTTTACTTTCCACCAAGTCTTGACTGACAGTGAGTGCACTCCTATAAGGAGATTTGGGCTCTATTCCTGTTTGAAGCTTAAGGTTAATTTGTATTTTCAGAATGCAGAGTTGCTCTAGAATTGCTTACCAAGACATTAATTTAAAAACATTCACTCACAGAGCCAGTCTGGCACAATGCTGCAATTGCAGAGTGCACATAATGAATGTCACACACACCTTTTAATGAAGATTTGTCTTTTCTTGGGCTTGTCATGGGTCAGCCTTTTCCACTCTGCATCATTTGATATAAATTGCTGTTCATTTTGTCATCCCTCTTTTTGCTCTATTGTTGAGAAAGTTGTAAGACAATGTTCTCAAATTGTTTTTTTCCTCTTTCAACACACATCCTTGTCTTCTGTTGCAGTAGAGAGGGGTGTACCAAGCCACAGACTGAAAAAAACCAACCAACCAACATTTCACAGCCTATTTATATTCTACATCTTTTCATCAAGATAATTGTTTTTTTGTAGATCAACAGGTAGGGCTGAAAGGGGAGGCATTTCAATGTGTCTCTAAGTAATTTAACATTTGAAAGATAAATACTTATCACCACCAAATTCCAGCTTCTTTACATCAGTCTTCAAACTCTATTTCCAGTTTTTAAATATATTTAGGATAAATTCATCATCTAACAGTCCTAAAATTCCATGGTTCCAAGTAAGTAAAGAGGTTAAAGGAGAGAAAAGAGGAACAAGTATGGCCAAACTGAGTTAGGAGGGAAGTAAATGTGAAAAGGTGAGACTAAAAGTCATCATTCACTCAGCAGTTTATAAGAGGTGAATTATGGTGCCTTGGGGAAATTGTATAATTTACACTGTTTATGAAAATCACAGATCTTTTCCATGTTCTCATTAGCTCGAGTTTGTCTAGCTAAAAATGACCAAACACACATTTACCATTGTGCTACTCTGGGGTAAAAAATTATCTTGGGCTTTCTCTAATCCCCCAATTAACAGAACTTTGTCTAAAAATAGTTGGCAGGGCTTCCAAGCCAATGGCAGCTCCCAACAGGGCAGCCTGGACTGGATTGCTCATGGCTGAAACAGGGGCAAGGACTGGGGGCTGCTCTCAGCAATTTCCTGGTTTCCTCCAAGTCCTAATAATCAACATCTACACTGAAGCAGGGCTGACAGAGAGATCACAAGATTTCTTGTGCTTGATTCAACAAGGACTGTTCACAGCACAGTCCCAAATCTCTGAAGGAAGCCCAGTGACAGAGCTGCCACTGGACAAAAGTGGTGATTGTGCTCCCACTTGATCACTGGGGCTCACAGGCAATGATTTGTCTAAATCTCACCAGATCCTCCCAAAGAAAATCTGAGGGAGGTTTGAAGCACCTGCTGCTCAAACCTGCAAAGATTAAAGACAAAATGGCTCCTGGATGATGATACAATATAAGAACTCAGTAAACCATCAGGTTTTACATATACAATATAAGAACTCAGTAAAACATCAGGTCTTCCCTTTTCTCTTTGATTTGTGTAACACTGGCCACTGTTTGGTCTGTGGTATCAAAGCCTAAAGAACTTCCAGCTTAGTTTTAGTGATTATTTTCAAGTACCTTTCCTGTGGATTAATGGAGATTAGCAAAGGCACATTTTTTCCAAGGTGTGATAGTAAATCCTGGGCTTTTTAGTCTGGCTTGCTGAGAGTAAGATTAAAAATAGGCAGTTTCTTTTATTTTCTAAATTACCAGGGGCATTGGAAGAGATCTGTGATACCAGCTTTAAAATTCCAGTCTCTGCTTGATTCTGGATTCCCCCTGTTCAGGGAAAAGCTGTCTCTACTGGAGACTGGACATTTTTTGTACTTTTATCCTTATACAAAAGATTTAACAATGTTGTGCTTTAAAATGTGAATGCAATTACCTGTGACCTTTATCACTAACAGGAGCAAAAGGACCCATTATGAAAACATTTCTCTCACCTGAGACAACCACAACACATTTTCAAATGCAAAAGGAAAAAAAAATCCTAAAGGATTTGGCATTTGCTATCTGTGGTAAAACAGCTGCAACCATTTCCTGTGAGCCAAAGCAATTCTCACTCAATTTTAAAGGAGAAAGATCCTGAAATAAATAAAATGCTCCCCTCCAAAAGTACTTACCATACTCTGTCAAGGCCTGTTTGTGGTTTTTTCACACATCCACCAGAAGACATCACTGAGTGTGGCTCTTCTGAGCCCCCCAAAATTGCATTTTCAGCTCTCTTATGGGAGGGCTCACACAGCACGAGGGCACGGAGCTGGGTGATGAACAGATGTGTCCTCCTTTTATTCTGTCAAACCTCAATTTTCATCTCAGAAAAAGGAACCAGTACTGGAGGTAAGAGGGGCCTCAGGCCACATTCCAGCCATCTACTCTAGCATCTAAGAGGAGCACTTTGCCTTGGTTCAGCTGCTGCTCTCTCAGGGAGCTGGAAGGGCTCCCTGGCTGACACAGACACTATTGTGCTACAATTTTAGATGCAATGGTTGGCAGCCTGAATGTGACCCCTGGAAATTAATAAACCAGCAGAGGTTTTCTGCTTGCCTATGCTGGGTTCAGACTGAAAGAGAGGAAATTTAGGTTGGAGATGAGGAAGAAATTGTTCCCTGTGAGGGTGCTGAGGCCCTGGCACAGGGTGCCCAGAGAAGCTGTGGCTGCCCCAGCCCTGGCAGTGTCCAAGGCCAGGCTGGATGGGGCTCTGAGCAACCTGGGATAGTGGAAGGTGTCCCTGCCTGTGGCAGGGGATGGAAATAAATGATCTTTAAGATTCCTTCCAACCCAAACCATTCTGTGATTCCATGAAACAGAAACTGTTGCAGACACTCAGTTAATTGCTCATCCCAGAGCCACCTTTTTAATTATAATATTAACAGCAACATTTAATTCACGTGTTCAGGCTTTTCTCATCACCATGGATGTTAGATGCACATATTTGTTGTTTTCTATTTAAAGCTTTTCTGGCTTGCAATGGAACCATCTGACTTCTCCTCTTAGCTTCTACCTACCTCTCTAACTCTTATTCAAACAGGCAAAAAGATACATCTGAACTAGCTGGAGGGGAAGTAATCTCTGAAGAGCAGCAGCCCATGCACTGAATTTTTAACATCTAGTTCTGGCACAACATCAAAGCAGAGCACATCATTATCTTCCTTTTCCAGAACAGGAAAGTAAGGCACAGAGTATCATCATCATCTTGCCTAAAGTCATCCAAGGCAAAGCTAGGAACAGAGTCCCATTGCCAGAACTCTTGTTTATGGCTTTCTGCGCTGGCTAGCAGCTGTCCTCAGATAGTGGACACACTCTGGAAAGAAATATCATTTTTCTTTTTATTTTCAGATGAGATCCTACTCTAGTGACACCTCAATCTATACAGAAGCCCATAATAATTCCTTCAGTAGCAACACATAAAACTCATTTCCTTTCCAGTTCCCTGATTTGTGGGTTTCTGATCCAAGGTTCACACCTCTGCTGGCAAACACTGGCACAGCTCAACATTCTGACAGTACAGGGAGCATTTCATATGAGCTATGGCTGGAAAAAGAAACATAACAAAAAGGAATCTCCAGGATGGCCTCCCTTTGCTGGGCCACATGAAATGATGAACAACATGAGATGCTGGAGCTGTCATGCAAATGCCAGGCTTGTACTGATGATGGACATTTGCAGCTTTTTCTGAACTCACCATTATTTGTGTGTGAGCCTTTCTTACAACACAGATTTAAATTTGACTCTGTAGCACAAGGCTGAGAGTGAACACTGGTCTGGCAGCTGAGAAAAGGCACTCAAACCCCCCCACATCAGGGGAAAAGCAAAATCCAGCCACTTTGACATCCTGGTTCAACAGATAATTCCCAATGCTTTCCTCTGCTTCAGGGGAACAGTTCAGGATCTTCCCAAAATGACTGCCAGGATCAACTTCACCAACTTTCATATTTCCAGTAGCAGTGAAAGTGCAGAAGTGGTTTGAAAGTGTAAAAGCATTGCTTAATTGAAAAGAAAAACAAAACCCATGTATTTCCATATAGCAGCTAGCTTAGATGTCAGTAATTACTGGTAAGTAAATGTACCAGAGGCAGAATATTTACAGCACTGCCACTCGACTTTTTATGCAGTGCCTTTCATCTGAAAAAATCCATTTGCATTAAAATTACTAAAGTCTGTTTCTCTTTCACTTTTAGGTGGCATCCATTACCATCAGAAATTAAAAGACTCTTTGTGGGGCACAAAGTCATCAGTCTACTGTTTGAATTTGGGTTTGTCTAAATTTATATAGGTTACAGCCTCTAAGGCTGCCTTGACTATTAACTTCCTCTGATTAGTGGGAGTTCTGTAGCTGATTCTCTTCTAAAGTTCAGACAATTCCTCCTGTCTGTCATGATTTTTTCCTTCCTGGAGAAAGACAAATCTTCATTATTAACACTTCAGCATTAACTCAGAGAGTCCATGCTCAAAGACTTCAGAGATTTCAGCCCTCCCTTGTTTCAGAATCCCAACAAAGCAGGGTCTGTTTTGCATCTGCACTAAGATCAGGGACTTCTTGTGTGAGCTGGGGAACACTCAATCCCCCTTAAGCACAGGAAAACAAATTATCACTCGAGTGTTCCTTTAAGTAGTGCACATGTCAAGGGAGCACTCATTCCCAGACTGCAATGCTCATCATAGCTCTTAACAGACAGGTTGTGAATGAAGTCTAAAAAATGTTCAGCTTTCGTCGTGGCATCCACTGCAATAAATTTCATTATTTAGTACAGATGCACTGCCTTGCCTGTCTTCTGTGCATGTAATGCTTTTGCCCTTGCCACATTCATCTTGTTCCAATAAGTTTAAGTCAGAACTCAGTGTGTTGGGACAACTCTGTCCCAACATCCCAGAGTGCCTATGTGCTTGCTTAAAATAGCCAAATCCTCATCCACAGTGTGACAAATACCACCCACCCACCCCAGATAACTCAGCAGAGTGGCGTAGCAGTGAGTCACACTTGCTCAGGACAGCCAGGCTGCCTCCAGGCAGCCTCTGGCATTGATGGATTTGGAAGCAGAGCCTCAGGGAGCTGCCCCCTCCACCTCCAGGAGATGTGCACAGCAAATGTAACACTTGGCTGCCTCTCCTCTGCCTTCCTGCAAACTTTGGGAACCCAGGAGGTCTCTGCTCCCTCTCAGTCCTGCTCTATTTGTGCTTGGTGTCAGCACAGGGAGACTGGAGGTGGCTCTCCCCCTCTTCTGACTTTCATCTGGCAGCCACAGCCTGGCACATTTCTCCTTCCCCACTGCCTGCAGGACCACACTCTAAGCTGGCCACTGGAATAACTCAGCACAAAAAGTTTTGGGAGGGACATCACTTTAACCTGATGATTTTTGGCAGTCTCTGCACTCTTCTGCATTGCTGCAGCTGTAGGGATGGGCAGCTGTGGCTCAAAACTTTGGGAATGCTGCAACTCAGACCCACAGCTGGTTTGTACGTACATCTCTATAGCAGGAGCCTGGGGTTCTGAAAACAGAATGACACCAGCAACAAAGAGAAAACCTGACACTTTTACCCTTAGGAATGGTCTAGACACAGTTTAGTCAATAAGAGAAAGTTTTTAAACCATAGTGAAGGCAAAGATCTTCCTGATCTTACATTTCCCTCTATCTGTGCAAGGAAAGTTTTAGGTGCCAGTATGTTTCTAGGTGGAGGACAGAAAGAAACAGATGGGAAAGATGCCTCCTAAAATGGTCCAAAGAGGACTGGGCAGGGATAAGCAGTAAACTTTATTCTCTGCCTGTTTATCTCAAACAGAGCTGCTAAGTCAAGAGTCCCTTTCTTGTTAACATGTGAAAATCTAAGAAAAAAACCCAAGTTCCTTAAAAGTCAATGTCAGTTTTTCATACAGGCATGGGGTCTGCACATAGCAAAAGAGAGAGAAGTGGAAGAAGAGCAGAAAGGAAGGAGAACAGGCCACAACATCCAACACCAAGGACTATGACTCCACTCACCACAAAACTTTAGAGCAGATAAAATTCTTCTCACTTATAAGAGAAAGTGGAGCTCTCTCACACACTTCCTTATGTTCCTTCCTTCTTTTCCACTGAGACTTCATTATTTAGTTAGTCATCTTTGTTGTATGTTTCTTTACACTCAAATTGGCTAATCTTTCAAATTTTGAGGGACTTCTTTGCCAGAGAATTCCTGGGGATATAGCTTTTCTTTGATAAAATCCAGAGTGACTAAACTAACAAAGCACTGGCCAAATTAACAAAGACTGACTAAAGATAAGATTCTTTCTTTGAACTGGAAATCCTGTTTTACCATCAACAGTTTTTAAAGAATCCTAAAATAAAATATGCATGTTTCCACCTTTGTGTTCTGGTATATTACTTCTTGGCAACCAAGACTCTCAATTTATTAATATCACAATCTATGTGTACGTCTCACTGGGAATTTGGACCTTAGCCTGTAGCACTTCCTACATTTGACCTTAAAAAATCCCAAATGCATAAGTACCTTTAGAACTAATTTTCCCAAACCAATCTGGGTTTTGCACTAAGTGTCCATGCAGCTCTCAGCTCCATCCAAAGCCCTACAGGAGGAAGGGAGCTGGTGGGAAAGTGAGACCTGGGGGTTTCTCTAGGAAGTCACATAGCCAGGAAAATGCTGGATGTCAACAGACTTCTGTAAGTTTAAATGAGGGAGTAACTTCTCTAAGGAGATGTTCACTAAAGGCTTCAAAGCTTTTTTAGCAAGTTGCTTTACTTTCCAAAACAGTGGAGCAGCTCCTGTGAGACTGAAGTGCTAAAGTGTGTGGGGAAGGGTTGGTGACACTGCAGTTTCTTCTGCTGTGTGCTGCTGTTCTCTGCTGGAACAGAATCCGAAGTTTTCCATGACATTGCAGAGGGGGAAACATGTCAGTGCTCTCAGCAATGGCCACAAGCCAGAACATGACAAGTTTCACCTCAGCATGAGGAAGAATTTCTTTGCATTGAAGGTGGCTGAGCCCTGGAACAGCTGCCCAGGGAGATTGTGGAGTCTCCCTGTCTGAGGACATTCCAACCCCACCTGGACTTGTTCCCATGTCACCTGCTGTGGGTGACCCTGCCGTGGTAGGGGTCCCAATAATCTCCAGAGGTCTCTTCAAGCCATAACAACTCTGTGAAAACAGACACCCCAAAACCAGAGCAGATTTAACTCTGCTCAGGTCTGGAAGTCAGGGAAAGGACTGGGGTGACATTCACATTCCACAGACACTCTGAGTGTCTCTAAGCACCAGTGTCAGGTGCCAGGCATATGTGGCAATGCTGTCACCTCCTTGCACAAAGTTGAAAGCTGAAAATCCTAAAGCAGTGGATCCTGATGCTGCTGAAAGTCCTGATGGCTCAACTCCCATCTGTGTCTAAGGATGACATGGGTCAACAATCTAATTAACCACATAACCTTCAAGGTGCTTTAAGCATGTTCATATACTCTCAAAAGGAAATGATGTAAATGAAACTCAATTACAAACAATAAACCCAAAATATCCTTTTTGGCCAAACCCATGAATTTCTAGTGAGTTTGTGTATATTTGTCTCGTGGCTTCATGGCAAATGACCTCTAGTCATAGCAGTCATCAATGCTCTCTAGAAGTGTTATTAAATTATGTGTTCACACTGAGACACCCCAAGCATGTTGGATAATGCAGGACCAAATTAAAGCATTGGGTATTGTGTACTACACCATAACTGTATTTATTTAAAAGGTACAACAAGAAAAGTAGAGTTGAAATTCAAACTGAGTGGAGTGAAAAAATGAAAGCGCTGCCATTGTGGGATGTCATAACAGTAATGAACAAGTGAGAATTGAAAGAATTGTTTGATTTATGCCTTTAACAAGCTTAACCACACACAAAGCAAACTGTCATTGCCTTTTAGTCTTTATCTGCAACAATTAGCAGAGCTAATGACTCCTTTTGCTTTCTGTATGAGACATGATGTGATCCAATCCCCACCAGAGAAGAGTTCACACAATACAAGGAAATGCACAAAGGGGAAGGTGATCCCTTTTATCTCCTGGTGTTTATCTGGAGTTATTCTCCCCGAGCCCAGTCAGACACTATGGTGTATCTCATTATTTGGAGCTCAGAACACAACTGGAGCTTTCATGCTGGCCTTCAAAGGGATCTTTTTATGGCTCTCCCTATAATATCCTGAGAATTACACAGATCTCTTTACAGAAACATATGCAAGGAGCACCATGGGTTTACAAAGACTAAGTCCATGAGAAAAATGCATATAAAGTCGACAGAATTACAAAATGAATGAGAGCAGGGAGAGCAGCAGGCATCAAAGAGCTGGGAGTCAGGAAAGCGTTTGATAGAGTGCCTCTCAAAATATTATTTCCCATTGGCTCAGACATAAATACTGTCACAGGAACTGTCTGAAGGACTGCAAACATGGAATAATAATAGACAAGAGGGTTGTGTCTCATATGCTTCCTATAGAGACAAGGGGTAGCTCTCATTTCATGGAGCATCTCTACTTGTGATGTGTGAGATGGAATAAAACAGCTGGTTAATAAAATATGTAGATAACATTAAGCTGAGAGGAGAGGGTAGAGAAACACAAATGAGAGCAAGAGAAATAATACCAAGAGCCCTGGAGAGCTTAGAAATATGGGCGGGAAATAAGTGAGATGCAGCTCTTGGAAATTGGTGCACTAATTTATCAGGGGAGAAATGGCATTCACTGGAGGGAAAAGTATGGAGAGCAATAATACTGAAAGAAGGAGAGGAGGAAAGCAATGATGCATTTGCAGTTTGAGAGAACAGAAAAGGCTGTTAGGGTTTTATGGCACTGTCCTTGTGGAGCAGTGAGCACCAAGTGGAAGATTCCCTTTGTGCAGCTACAGAGAAGGAAAATGGGGAATAGTGATCCTGATGTTCACCAGTGCCTGGTGTGACCAGCCTTCACTTTGAGAAAACTCCTCCTAGGAGCAGAGGCAGGTAAATATAATTATCTCACTTCTAACCCAGGCAGCACAGTGTTCACACACCTCTCACATCTTGTCCTAAGCCACCAAATATAAGAACTCATCCTTGGCACTTTGTTCTGGTTTAACTCCTACACTGCCAGAAACTCTAGATTTAGGCTGACATGAGACCAAAATAAAATGTACTGAGTTCGTTTCAGGACATTTTATCACCAGAAAATTACTGACAATTAATAAGGAATTATGAAGAGCAAGGGATCCAAGGGTTAGTATGTGTGGAGGGATAAAAGAGCTGAATGCATGTCTTCAATAGATAATCACAGGGATCACAGTATGGGTGTAGCAGGTAGGTGGGAAATCTCAAAAAGGGATGGGAAGCCTCAAACAGGCAAAGCCCTTGTGCAGCTGAACTATCACCAACAAAGTATCCCTGTAAAAGGAGAAATTCAGGTTGAGTACTGTGGAAGCGACCTCAGCAACAGCATCAGCAGGCCTATCCAATGAACAGTGCAGCAGAGAAGTCTGCAGCAGGCAGTGTCCACATAGGATAAACCTTAAAACTGGAGTTGTCAACTGTTGTCCTCTCCCTGGAAGAGACAGACCCAGGATAATTGAAACCAGCTGAGGATCTGTGTTTCTAGCTCTCTTCCAGCCTTAGTACATGTGGCACTAAATTAAAGCTGGCAAATGCCTTTTTTGGGACAACTAGCTTCCCCAGAAGACAATTCTTGATTTTTAATGGGATTTCTAGGTGGGTGTAAACCACCTAGAGCCAAATTCACTCTTTTGGCTGCCTGTTACTGTCTCAAATACTTCATGCAGCCCACAATGGTGGGACCCTCTGAATCCCCTGCAATATCAGTTCTGTTCTTGGGTTCAAAATTAGGTGGGATCAGTTGAAGACAAGGCCAAATCAGCCATGAAGTCTTTGTAGTCTCCTTTTGAGGACTGCCTTCACAAGGAGATATCTCTGAATTTGTATTAACAGCCACTGAAGGGGACATGGTGAAAGCAGGTGATTTGTCCTTTCTGAGAGTGAAGTCCAAGGTGGGGGAAGTTGCCCCTGAAGCAATGAAAGAGACATTTATGCCTTTGATGTTCTCCAACATCCTTCTGGATAATTACTCAATCCCTATCAAGAGTTTGTTTGCTTGTGTTTCACAGTTCATGTAAACAAGATACTGCAGCAAACACCTTCTCTTCCTACAAAAATAACCAGAAGAAAAGTCCCAAACGTGCCTGTACCTCGACACACACTTTTGGTAATCCTCCTCAGCAGATTCCTTCCAGGATTCTACAGGCATCCCAGGCTCTGGGCAATGTTCCTCCAGTCAGCAAACAAAGGTGGTTCTGGCATTGTCCAGTTTGGCAGTTCAATATCATCTCTGGGCTGAGCTGATAAGCAAGCAAAAGGCAAAGACATGGAGTTATGCAATATTAACAGAAAGACAAATTATGAGAAACAATTTTTTTTTTTTTTTTTTTTTTTTTTTTTTTTTTGGGTAACAAAAAATGGAACATTTAATTTCCTCTTTGCCTCTAATTGCAAAGTGATGATTTAGAAACATTTCTCTCAAAGCATTAAAATCTATGGCTATAAAATAGAGCACAGCTGGCAAGCTGAGTATTTCTTACTGACACATAGATTTATGACCTCACTGGAAATACCTTGGGTAACAACAAAACCAATAAATTATGCCATCAGCAGTGCAATTGTCACCCTGCAACTTCAGTGCTATTAGTCAGCATTGCATCAGCTGTGAGTGAATATCAAATATATCAAGGCTTCCTTTCAATTTCAAAATGCAAGTGGTAACATCTCCTAATCTCCTTTTTATTGCCATTTTCAAATAGAAATGTTCAAGAAGAGCCCCCCATCCTGGCCAGGGCCGGGAGAATGAGAGGGAAGGAACATGCCCAGTTAATCTGCTTTTTACCACACAAACTTAGCTCACCCACATCTTCCAACAATCAAAACCCTTTCCAGTGCCAGTTCCTCAGACTTTACGACTGAGACTTCCTTCTGTATTTTGTGTAGTGAATTGTATGAGACTCATCCCCCTCACCCCCTCCCAGGCATTCTATCTCTAACCAGATGTGGTGGGGCAGGGTAAATTTTGGGGGGAAATGGATCCCTCAGCTTATCTTAGCACTGAAGTGACTGGAGCAGAAATCAGCTTCGCTCGGATGAGTGTCTGGGTCAGGCAGCATCCCTGCAATGCAGATCAGCCTCACCAGCTCCCTGGGAGTGTTGTTGACAGTGTTAGTTTTCTCCATCTGAGTTTTTTAGTCACAAGAACCAGGGTGTTAGAAACTCTGCCATTCCTTCTCGTTGTGCATTTCCTCACTGTGTGGTGATGGCTCTGCACCAGACACTCTTCCAGCAACATTTGTGACCATTCCCCTGGGACAGTGGTGCTGTTCTACCTGCCTGGGTTAAACTAGAGACAGGGACAAAAAAGTGCATTAACACAGGGGCAATAAGGAGGTGAAACATTACAGCACAAGTGGCCTAAAGATAAGGCTACAGCTGGAGTTCAGCTCGATGGAGTGCAACCCAAGTTGAGGATGAACCAAACTAGGAAACATTAAATAATGACCTTTGGGCCTTTGGTAGCAGGGAAACAACACAAAGGGCAGAGAGCTCCCTAAGGCAGGAACTAGAAAGGCTGGGCTGTGTTTTTCTGGGCTGAAGCCTTTGCTAGATCAAACACTGGGAGCTGGCAGCCGCAGGGCGAACAGACTGTGTTGGAGCAGCTTTTCATTGAAGTGTCAACAAGCCAGTCTGTTCCCCAGCTCAGACCAATTGTTGCTTTTGCTGTTGCTAGGATCTGGCATCCTCAAAAGGGGCTTATGGGGAGCCTCTAGGAGGGGCCCTGGCACTGCTGAAATTCCTCGGGATCAAATGACTCCTGTGGTAACTGCTGTCTGAAGTGTGATAGTGCTCCACAAAAAACAGGGGGAAAAGCTGCAGGAGAAGCCTCCAGGAAAGCATCTCTTGGGCAATGTCCCCTTCTCCTGTGCCACCCTGAACTCTGGGAAATCCCATCTTCATCAGTCATTAAGCTGCCTTAGAAATTTCTCCTGAGAGAGAGGAAGCTCTGAGTTCAAGCACATCACATCCAGATCAGGGCAATGATTTTAATTACAGATTTCCTCTTAGGGGATTGGACTAGCTCCGAGGCAATGGTGTGGAGGGGACAGGGTCTGTCAACAAATCCCACTGTCTACTATGCTTCAGTGTTCACCAACACACACATTTGGGAACAGGAGGGAAGGACTTGAGGCTAGTGCTGGAATAACCTGGTATAGTGGAAGGTCTCCCTGCCCATGGCACGGGTTTGGAACTGCATGATCTTTAAAGTCCCTTCCAACCCTGACCATTCTGTGATTAAAACATTTTTATAACTTCTTTTTTCCTTTAACAGCTGTTCGGGGCAGGGGGATGTATACTACTTTCAGGCAGATTGGGTCTTTCTTTGATTTCTAAATTCCTGGGGTGAAATCCACATTAATCCATCAATACTTTGGAGATGATCAGTGCTGCACTTTTGGAAAAAGGGTGTCAACCTCTCCCAGTTCTGTGGCAAAAATGTGTTGCTGGAATAAGCTGCAGGGGCTCCCTGCCCAGCCCTTCATTACATCCCTCCACTGAAGTGTTTTGATTTGGTTCAATAAGCAGGAATGAAACATTTGAACTGAAGAATGGCCAAGCATTTTGTTTAGGTCAAATGAAACATCCCGACCTTTCCAAACACACTGCTCCCCGAGCAGCTGAATTAATGAAGCCTGGTTTCTAATGACTTTTTTCCCTTCATTCTGTTTTCCCATCCCCCTGCCCTGGCATGATTTTGGTTCCCTGATAACTAATAAATGGGAAGGAGGAAAGGAGGGAAGGACAAATCAACCTTTGCTTTAAGAGGAGCACTAAAACTATCTCTCATGCCTGACTGTCAATTTTCAAAAAATCTCTAGGACTGCATCCCTGAGGACACTATCCCATGACAACCCGGAATGGAAAAAACTGGACCATTTATTTCAAAGTTATTAAGCTTAAAAAAATGAGTGTATATGCACAAGGACTGGTAGCTAGGAATAAAAATATCCAATTTTTCTTTGTTTCTCCCAAAATGGCACATTTCCTTTTTTTATCACTATGTGAATCAAATGTCAAAATATCAATTGCTCACTCTGGTCATAACTGTGGCAGTGTGGGCATCTCTGTGGTCCCTATGACAAAGGCAGGATGAGATAAACCTATGAAGGACAAGTCTGAAGAACACATTGATCCATCTGCTGTGGACCTTGGAGTGATGGAATCTAGACCAATAACTCACAAGGTTGCTGGAAGGATGTCTATGATTCTATCTCAGCTCTGTTCTGGATGAAAAAAATGACCCTTCAGTAATTTTTCCAGAAAATTATTTTGAAAACAAGATCAAAGCATACACTGACCTCTTTTTCTACTAAATAAATAAGTGAAAACAGGATCTTATATGGGAGCAAGTCATATCAGTGTAAACCTGGAGAATGACATTGCAACCTGCTCCTCTTTTATAATCTACATGTTTGGAGGTGTCAGCTGTGTGGATTTCTCCCTTAGAAGGATGACCAGGCAGTGATTCAAGAGGTTCCTGATAATTTGCCAGCACAGGGCAAAAAGATTTTCAAACATCTTCAGCCATGATCTTACAGGAATTGCTGAGTTCTCCATACTAAGTTCTTCCAAAAAAGTATTTGTCCTTCTGTTGCAGTTCAGTAATTACGTGGTTCCTTTTATGCCATTCAGGGGACCTTGCAGAAATCCTTATTGTGACACTGCTGCAGAGTCAGGACAGCAAAAGAGGTTCAGGAGATGGAGCTGGGTGGAGTCCCTCAGCTTCACCTCTTGGGGCAGGAGGTGGGGGCTCTCCCAAGAGCCTAAAAGGGTGGGAGCTGCACGTCCTGTGAGGACAGTATGCCACCCCAGCAAGAGCTGTTCCCATGTTCATGAGCCCTGTGAAACCATGGAGAAGGTAAGCATATTATTTACCTCTCAGAGCCAAGCAGTTTAACTGATGCACTTTTTAAGAGGGTGTGAGATCCCACAAAACATGCCTGTAAATACAGAGGCACTCCCTGCACACACAGAGCATCCAGCACTCCCAGGGATTCCCTGGATCCTTGCTGTGAAACTGGACAACAGAAAAAGTGCCACAGTTCGTACAATACTGGCACAAGCAGGGCACTTTCCAAATGGAAAACCAAAACCTGGTGGCACCTGTTGAAGCCTCCAAGGAAGAAAAGGTGTGTTTGTGTTAATCCTGGTAAATATTCCTGAGAATGCTATTTCGGCCACACAGCTGAGGCTGACCATACACAACCTTGGCAGAAAAGGAGTTTCCTTCCCAAACATCTGGCTTTCATCTGGGCAGACATTCAGCCAGGCTGTTTATTTTATGAACCCCACCTGCACCTCTGTGCCTGAGCCTCTCTGCCTGTGTGGGCAGGCAGGGCTGAGTGTCTGCTGTAGGTTAAAAAATTCACAAATTAACTTAATTAGCTTCTGCTTCCACCTACAGTGCTACAAGTGCAGAGAGATTTCAGTAACTTAGTGAAATGACTGGTGGGTTTATACAAGTGTTAGTGAGAGCACAGCTGAGCCCAGAGAAAATATTCACACAGAAAAAATTCACAGAGAGTGGAATCCAATGCATCACAAAACCCCTGCTTGTGCAATGGATGCCACTGGGCATTAAAATACATTATGGAAACCCGTAACACAGATATTTGTTTCAAGCATCATGCTGGAGAGAAAAAGATGTTTAAACATCCACCCCAGTCACCGTGATATTTTCTGAAAAATCCCTTCACCAGGATTTCTTCTCCTGGGAATCTGGGAAGCTTCAGCTTCTCTGTGTTTTGCTGCTCTGGAATGTGGTCTGGAGATTGTTTATCCAAACATGTGAATTGTTTTTAATTCGTGACCAATCACCATCAGTTGTGTCAGACTCTGAGGAGTCAGTCATGAGCTTTCATTTTCATTCTTCCTAAGCCTTCTGATGTATCCTTTCTCTTTCATTATTATAGTTTTAGTATAATATTCTTTAATATAATATAATATCATAAAATAATAAATCAGCCTTCTGAGAACATGGAGTCAAATTCTCATCTCTCACCTCATTCTGGGGACCTCACAAACACCACATAGCCCACCCTGCCACCCTTTGGAGTTCCAAGCTCAGTGCCTACACTACATATTGGAATTAAACAGAGTAATGAACCACAGCCTCCCTGCATTAGAGGAGGAAGGTAAGGACAAAAGTAGCCTGGGAATGACACATCACAATCAGAAACCATGCAGATTTGTTTTCCACATAAACCTCTGCTGTTCCTAATCAGAAAGGCAAAAGATAGGCCTGTGTTGATGAAAATGACTGGGGAGCTCTTTAGTTTATCAACTAACAAATGGCTCCAGCAGGGGGGAAAGAAGAAGGTATATGGCTTGCTTGATATAATACCTAAATTATATTTATGTTGTGTTATCATGCTATGCCACATTACATCATATTATCTATTTTATGATTATATACATGTACACATACAGATACCTATATAGATATATGTCTGTGAACAAATGAATGGTGAGCAGGACCCATCAAGCCCTTAAATCAACAAGGTTTATCAGTGCAAAACACACTCCTTGTCTCAGGGACACTGAAGCAGGTGTTGTATTTGAAAATCTGCTCTTTGCTCCTCCAGACTTTCTCATCAGTAGAGATCAGAAGTGCCTGTGTTCACTGATGTATGTGCAGCCCTTATGTTTCCCTTCCTTTAATTCTGTGGGTTTTGGCACTACAGCTGGTAAGTGAGCCCTCTTCCTCTCACTTTAGTTTGCAGATCTCTGGCACGTGCAGGTTTGAACTGCAGGGAGTAGCAGGAGGAGAACTGTGCCACTGAAATTCCTGGCTGCTCCAGGAACCTGCAGCACAGCTCAGATATTGAGTGCTCAGTGGAACCTGAGCATGCACTTCTTGCTAAGTGGGTAGAGAAAGAAGAATGAAAATAAGCATGGTCATTTCAGCAATTCCTCACACAATTGTTCTTCCTCTGCCATTTCCAGGCACAGCCCTTCCAGCAGGTGCTTGTGGCTTCTTGCTTTGATTAAATAGAAGGAAGCCGTTTTCTTGTGGTGGAAACAAACTCAAGTGATATTTCAGAAGTTCCAGGTGGTGGTTCCCACTCTCAGGATCTACTTGGAGAAGCAAAGGGCTCCTCAAGTTCAGTTGGGAGCAGCTCAGAAATGAATGAGGTGAGCTTGGGTTGGCAAGTCTGCATAGGCTGCTTTGTCTTGGGCAAGTCTCTGTGCCTCCCAAACAAAGGATTTATGGAAATTCAGCATGCAAGGCACTGAAAGTTGGCTTGGAAGAACACAAAGAAGAAGCTGAGGGAGCTGACTGGGACCTGTCTGGGATTTACCAATCTTCTTCCCCCAAAGGGAACCGATATTAAAACAGGTCCACCAAGGGGAAGGGCAACAGAGAACAGCTAAGAGTAAGAGCACACAAAGTATAGGAATTAAACTTACTGGCCTTGGGCAAGTGGGAAGCCTGAGAAACCTGAGATGTCATGCAAGCTCTGACCATGCAGGCTCAGGAGTACTTCCAAAATAAACATGGAGAGAATGTGAGCACCAAGCTCTGCTCTGGGAGGGTGGAGGGAGTGAGGAGGGAGCAGTTCAGAAAGGAAGAGCTGGCAGGAACTCAGGAGGCAAAATTGTGTCTAGCACCACATGACAACAACATAAAAACTGCTCTGTCATACTCTTACAGGGACTGCCTGACATTTTTCCTTGGGTTTAGGACTCCAGTGACTGCCTGACATTCTTCCTTGGTAACAGACTAGTTGTGAGGGCTGGTGACACAGACCTTTCTTTATCTGTTTTCAAACTCAAAAAATCTGAGTTATGACCACTTGAATATATTTTTTAAAGTGAGGTACAGCAAAACAGGAAATATATTAAACAGAGATTTAATTGTTCGTTTAACTCTCCCACCTGTTTTTCCTCCAGGCACATCTCTGGGTGACCTGATTGCACTTTCCAGGAAGGAGTAATTCTGGACTTCATTCAGTGCTTCTTTCTTGGCAAGAAGGTCTTGCACCTCCCAATCACAGAATCGTCTGAAATCAGAGAGAAAAGGGATCACATCACCCTACATAACATGGGTGAAAAATTTGGATACGAAAAACAAAAATTTGGATATGAAAAACAAAAATTTCACTCATATTTTGATCATTGAGGTAAAGGAACTTCAAATGTCTTATAAATTTGGTTACCTATAATTCTGATTTTTTGAGCCAAACAGGATGGTGTCCCTGTGGGGGGGAAAAATAGGAACAAAAATGGTCCAATATCCATTAAATCTCAAAATTCAGCCAGTTGTCATTAGTTTCTCAGATAAGTGTGTGTCTGTATTTGCCATTTAAGTAAAGGGAAAATCATTTATAATCAATAGTGGCAGTAGTTAAAGAGTGCAAAGAAGACAAATGGTGCTAAAATTTTGAGTCATCTTGATTGTACCAGGTTGGAATTTCTGTCTTATGTACATACACACAAAAAAAGAGTTCCTAAAATAACCATACAGTGGTGTGCACTTTAAAGGCAAAACAGAAAAGCAGCAGCCCCAAATCCCACCAACATTAAGTGGCCTCTGAACTCTTATCCAGGAAAAAGCTGGGAGAACTGATACTTGTGCACACAAACCAGTTATGTCACTCTGCTGGAAGATGCTCCCTGTGGGACAGTGTGAGCCAGGTACAGCATCCCCAAACATTCCTGGTGTGTGGCTGTGAGCAGCTGGACAAACCTGCTGTGGAAATGTGCAGAAATCTCCCATGCACTGGCTGAAGAAGGCTGTCACAGCTGCCCAGAGTGGGTAGCAAGGTAAATCCAGGCACGTGCAAATGCACTGGGGAAAGAGGTTCCTGGGGCTCTTGGGAAATTGCTGTTCTGCTCTCCTGAGCAGGGAGAACAGCACGAGACAGCACAGAGAATTTAGAACCAATTAGGCTGGAAATGACTCTTAAGATCACAAATACCAACCACAGGCAGTACAGAAGCCTCCTGGCACACTGCAGGGTGGGAAGCTGTCTGTTCCTCCTCAGGAAGGGCCAAGACACCTCAGGGTCAGCTGGCACAGTGGGCAAGGGGTGCCAGTCCAAAAATAATTCAGCTTTGCCACGGACAGGATCCTGGAAGCCACAAGAACCATTAGCCCTGAGTACTGTTTGACATGTGGGATCAACTTGCTCACTGAGGGTTTTGACCTTCATCAGGCCATGTACAGGAGGCAATATTTTGTAATCTGCAAGCAAATTGAGCTACTTCTTAGCTTGAGTACAATAGGTCAGTGCCCCACTGCTGAGCATCACACTTCCAGTGCCATCATTTTTCTTTCACCATGACAAAAACGTCCAGAATTTGATTATAGCTGCATCCCGGATGATTTGTGCAATCAGTAACCATGAGCTATGGTTTCAGAGATTAAGAGATGCCCTATAAATTATGTACACACAGAACACGGCAGCTGAAACATTTCTGGAAAACAAATCTTAAATCAGACTTGTTTGTAGAGCCCCTGGAGATCTCATCCTTCCCCAGAATAAATGAGTAGGGCTAAAGACGTCTCTGTGGTTTGGATGCTGCCAAATCAGTGCGTGTCACAAGTGAACTTGTGGCTCCTACACCACACTAAATTTGGGAGCCTGGGTTTTGCAGTATAAATATTTTGAGAAAAGAACAACTATCTCAATGCTAAAATAATATAACTTCAGTCTGGGTCGAGGAACTAACAGAGGAAATTTTGCCATGTGAAACCGACAGTGCCACAATACACTTATAAACACAATCAGTCTGGGTTAAAGACATATCCCAAACACTAAACAAAGGTTACCTCACATATAAACAGGGACAAAAAATAAATGTAGGGAGTCATCAGTTCCACCTTGAGGAAAGATGAGCTGGCTAATGTAAAGAAAGCATTGCCTTGACTCGGATTGGCACAACGCCATTTATGATCTCATTAAAACAAAAAAACCCAACTTTAGTTCATAAGTTTTTCTGAGTCATGGAGATAAACCAAAAGAAGTTAACTGGAGTAGTCTTTAGGAGAGCCAGCCTGAGAATGGTTTTTCCCTGCCCAGAGGTTTCCCTGATGCTCCTTCTGCCAACTAAAGCCAGCACATCTGCTCAGACCCAGGTGAGTGGTGCTGCCACCAGGCCAAATTCCTCTCCTTCCTCCTCCAAACCCAGACTGGGAACTCCACAGAGGTATTCAGGGGTCAGGGAAATTTCCCTGCTATTAAAAGTTTCCCTCAAAATCAAACCTGAAGCTTTTGATGTCTTCATTCTACATTGCAAACTAAAAAAGGGGACAATAATAATTAACCCTGCATTTCAAATGTTAATTACAGAGGCATAGGTCTGATAATAAAAAGTACATTTCCAGTGAACTTTAATTAACCCCAAAGCCTTGCCTTACTCTACTTTTAGACTTATTACTACACAATAGAAAAATTTATGATATTTGGATTTGAAACACAAATGTAATTTAGGGACAGATGAGTTCTGAGATGAAGAACCATCAGTTTGCCACTAAAATATTTTGCTTGAATGCACAGTTATATCACTATTACCCAGGATATTTGAGTTATTATTTACTAATTTTGCTGATACTTAAACACACATAGAACAGCTCCTGGGAGCAGTACACATGATGAGACTGTCATATATAAATACATATTTAAATCCTATGTACATGGGGGGCAGCTCAGGTTAATCAAATGCTGATTGAGTGTTCAGTTTGGCTGAATGCTCCAGACAGATCTACATTCATCACTTCCAGGGTGAAAATTCATCTTGCTCTCACTAGTTGTTTCCTAATCAGCTGACTGCTCAATTCTCGATTGCTCCCTCTGACCACACTATGGCTGGCTGCATCCTTTGCCTCCCAATCACACTAATTGACCTCTTAGTCAAAAATATTCCAGGTTTCAGTGCTCTGCTCACAGCTAATTGCACCCTAATGTATAATTTTGGCTGAGCATTAAGTGTGCATTTCCAGGATGGGCACAATATTTTAGGAAGCACTTGAATTAGAGGATTAGTGGAAATAATCTGCATGAAGGCACCACGTGTGGTCCCATGATCCTACAAAACCTGGGAGACAGCAATTAACTTAGGGTCTGTCCAAGAGCTGGGGCAGAGAGCACAAATGGGCCTGTACAAGAAATCACAGTGTTTCAAACAAAATTTACCAGCCCAGTTCTGTGCCAAGCTAGCATCCATCCATGAACAGTTGGCCTCTCCCACTTACCAAAATAAGGTTCTGTTAGAACCCCACCATGTCCCCCATGCTCTCCATGTGTTATCCAAAATGAGAGTTATTAGGAGCCAACGAGATTTAACACAAAAATTTAAAAGCAGGGTATCCAAGGAGTGACTCTGCTGCCATTAAAGATTAAAGTAACACCCTGTGTACAATTTGCACAAACAGCAGGGAGCAAGCTGGATAGTGTTGGGAAACTTATCTTTGTCAAGAAAAGTATTTGTTGTTGGAAGATGGAAATTAATTTGGGAAAGTGCATTCCAGTCAACACTTTGTTTGCATTATGTGCTGCTAGTGCAAATTAAGCAACATATAAAGTTTACCCAAGGTTGTTAAAGGTTTGTTTGCTGCCAAGAAATTGGATTCTTAACACTAACCATTTCTGACAAATCAAGGAAATCCAGCATGTAAAAACAGCAAGCAGCTTGCTTACTGAAAAAATGTACTGTCCTCTAGATTTAGAGATTTACCTACAGTTTTGTTCCACATCTACTTTTAAAGGCATAGAATTTTGCAGATCTGACCTTATTCCAGATGACTCTGGAGAACTAGGAAGCACATCACAGAGAATATATGCTTAGAAAGCAGAAAAACTCAAAATGTGAAAAGCAGAATTTCTGTGGGGCTTTCCCAAGAGGCTGCCTTGTGTTATCCTGCACCTGGTGTAAGCCCAGAGACCCCACCTGCACACTCAGAGCTGGAACTCCCTGAACCCCTCCCTGCAACTCTCAGAATATTTCTTAGTTTTCAGAGTCATTAAATTAATACCAGTAACAACAACACCAATAATGTTCTGCTAATAGATCTTCACACAATTTGAAGGGACAGCAGAGGGCATATGTGGTCTTACTACCAAGAAGGAGCTATTTGAGAGAGCTCACAAGTAGAAACTTTAGCATCTTCTGTGATAACAAGCATGGGAAGAAGACAGCTGTTCCTGTCTGCTTAATCATAACTTGTAACAATGGTAGGGCTCCCTGTGAACGTGCTGCTAGAACCTGCACAGCCCAACCAGCTCCATGAATCCAACAGGAGGTCAAAAGCAAGATATTAATTGATTTCTTGTCATTCTGAGATAATTTAGGGGCACCTCATCTTAGCTAACACGTATCCCATGCTCAGACAGGGCTTTGCCTGAGCTCCCAGCTGATGGAGATGGATGAGAGCCCCTGCACCCATGGAGATCAGCCCTGGTCAAGGCTCCTGCTGCAGAATTTTGGCCAAGAATCAGGGATTTTAAAGCTTTCCACTGGTTCTGGTATGCTCAGAGAGAGGCTGTAGCATGCCTGTGTTTTGTCCCATTTCCAGATGCCATCATTTAGACCTGTGAAATTCTTCCAGCACAGCTTTGCTAAGCTGAGGACTTAAGACCAAGGAGAGGGACCTGGCAGGCCTGACTGGGGGAAAGTATTTGGAAATAATAGAACACACTAATTTATTTTTCCTTCTAATTCCTGTGGTACTTCCCATTGGGTGAGTGCTGCTGTACCTTCAGAGTCCAGCGTGCAGGTGGAAGCAGCAGCAGCTTTGAGAGCACATTTGAAATGCAGTTTCTGTATTTATCCATCCCTCCAGGGGATGTGCAGGTGCTGTTGAGCACCACGTTGCTATGGCTACTCCTGGAGCACTACCTGAGCCCATTGAGTGCCAAAAGCAGCCCAGGAGGAGTCTGTGAGAATGGCACTCAGCACAATTAGTGCAAGGCAGAGCTGCTCTGAGCCACCATCCTCAGCAAACACACTTTGGGCAGGTGATGGCTTGGGATTTGCAGTCCTAGAAGCACCTCTTGGGAGAAAAAAGATTTGATTCACTTTTATTCCAGTTCAGTTTCAGGCAGTTACAAAGAGCCAGCCCCAGGATGAATTCAGCAAGCCAGGCTGGGGGATACAACAATCATGGGCCAGGAGGATCATGAACAACACTGCTCAGGTGTAGATGAGCATGACCATTTTCTACCACTCACATTTTTTTTTTGACTTCTGTGTTTTTCACCATGCACTGCCTGATCTGTTTTGCTTTCAGCTGCCCACAGGCATTCAAAAATGAAAACAACAGTTATGGATCTAAAACCTGTAATGCCAGCATTCAGACTGAAGACACCATTTCCAGGGTGTAAAAATTCAATTTTCAATTGTCAGATTGGCAGGACATGTGTGCACAAGCATTGATAGAATCATAAATGCATTGGAAGGGACCTTACAGATAATCTCATTCCACATTCTGCCATGGGCAGGGACACCTCCCACTATCTCAGGTTGCTCCAAGCCCTGTCCAACTTGGTTTTGGACACTGCCAGGGATCCAGGGGAAGCCACAGCTTCTCTAGGCAACCTGTGCCAGGGCTCACTATCCATACAGGGAAGAATTTCTTCCTAACACCTAACCTAACCCTTCTCTCTTTCAAATTGAAGCCACTCAAATTATAAAAATGGTGTAAAAATCAATAACTCCTGTTAAAAGGTGATATGCAGATAAAGCCATTACATAAAGCAGTTAATGAAGTATGAACATACAGAAGTAAATAAAATGGGAAAGCTGTAGATTGTACCATGACTCTGCCTTGTCTTTACTCAAGCCACTCAAAAAATTACCAAGGTGTTGAGAAAATGTTGTCATTGCTGCTGCTATTTCTATGAGCACCAGTAAGTGAAGAAATTATTATCCTGACCCAAATTTCTGACCAGAAATTCCAAACCACCATTCACAAACACACGTTCACAAAGACAGAGAGTGGGAACTCCTCTGGTCTCCTGTAAATACAAACACATGGCAAGAACTTACACTTTCCAGGACACCTGACACTATCCAAGTATACCCCTGCCTCCCATTCCTACCTGATTCCCACAATGGCTTCCAGAGATGTGTCATGAGTTCATTGAAATGCCCTCTCCTAAAACATATTATTCCATCTGGTGTTATATACTGCTTATATTTTATTAGGTATTTCTCTGATGGAATAAAAATACTCATTATAGTGCTGTAGAAAGCTGTTACAGTGTTTGCTTTGTGCTTGGTTACACCACAGCAAGCAGGACAAGCAGGATTTAAAAGATAAGAGGCTTTCAGTGCATTATAGCTCTGAAGACAACCATTGCTGTTATGATTTCTGTTACATTTATCCCTAGAAGCCCCACCAGGATTGTACTAGGCACTTTTGAAATCCACAATATGAGATTTGTAACAGACTTCTTTCCCATCCTAGCACATGAAGCAAAGGCAGACACAGAAACTAATGTAACTTCCCCAAGGAATCATCTCTGTAGGGATAAAATCACATCTCCTGCCTCACCTGAAGTCCTCATCCTCTAAACTGTGCATCATCTCTGCTTCTGCTTTGTATCGTGTATTGCTTCTGGTAACTTCTCCACAGAAGACATTTATTGGGCCTTTCAGGTTACATCAAACAGCACAGAAGGTACAGATCTGTACCACTGAAACATCAGGATTATTTGACCATCAAAGGGTGAAAAAATCTTCAGAGGCTCCAGTGCAGGTACTGGTGGAAGGATGAAGAGAAAGAGCATGCATGAAATAAATCTGCATGAGGAAAAGTCATGTGTCTCTCTGCAAATCTGTGTTTCAGTGCTCCTGGTTCATTCCTCTTTCCAGGTGCAAACCAAGTTCTCAGTAAAGCCCAAAATGTTGGGGGCAAACTTTAGTCCTCCATGCACACCAACAGGCTTGGTGATGATTTGAATGAAGCTGTTTGGCAATATTAACAGTGTGATATTCACCTAAGCAAGAATCTGCTTTCACAATTTAGCAAACTTTACTGGAGGTCAGTGGGATGTAGGTTCCCCACTTGCAGGAACTCACAGTTCCTGAGGAATTCTTATATCCCTGTGTCCAAAAATCCCCAGCTCTAAACAGGCAGCAACACCTTTGCACTTTGCTGTAAAGCAAGAAACAGTGCACAGAAGTATTTTATAAGTGCAAGCCTGACCCAGAAAATCAGAGGCAGTTTTCAGAGAGATGCATCTGTCTCCGGTGAGTCCATGTGCCTGTGCACAAGGGTGTGAATGTTTCAACAACCATCCTGGTGCATTTTTATGGATGGCAAAGTAAAATTTCAACTGGACTCTTCCTCAACATTAAAAAAAATAACAATTTATGAGATATTTTTGCATGGCTTAAAGACATACTCCTCACTTGGTGTGTAAATGCAGTTTTCACTAACCCTGTGAAAACTGCTCAGAATAGAAAGATAGGGAGAGAACTTGACAGAATAGGAAATATTTTTCCTCAAAGAATGAATCAGAGTTTAAATTTGGTGATGAAAATAAAAGGAGCATGTGGAGAAGACCAGAATAAGTACATTCTTTGTCATCAAAGAGCATAAGTTGCTGCTGTCCTAGAGTGAGAACGAGCTCAAAAGCATATTACAGAAAAGAATGGGATGTCCACAAGATTTCATGGGTGGCCAGACACCTCTTCCTCTGAATGTTGACCTGGAACACCTGCAGAACACTGGAAACATCCCCCAGCAGGCTCTTGTGCCAAGAAGCAGCTGCCCTGGAGAAGGATGTGAGGGTCAGGCAGGAGAGTTCACTCCACTCCTGCTCAGGTTTTGGCTAACCCAGCCCATGATGTCAGCTGGGAGCAGCACCATCCCATCCAAGCCAGGGCACCAGGCAGGCAGGACAGGTGCCCAGGAAGGGCCACTCTGCAGTCACTATCACCTGAAAACTGCAGGTTTACCTTTTTTCTGGCATTTTCCTCAGAGTCCACTAACTTCTGGAAATGGCAAAGTCCAAAGCCCCAAGCTGGAAGATAAAAAACTTCAGCTTACCCCAAAAGTTCTTGAAGCAGATCCAAGAGCAGCTGGACTGCTGATGCTTTTGTGTGTCCTGGTAGGATGCTCACACCAGGATAGAGCAGGAAGGATGAGCACTCTGAGCACTGAACAGGGAGCTAATTCTAATTTTTGTTCATAGGTGATGATATTAAGAGTCAGGGGCTATAAGTTAGAAAATCATACAACTTGAATGGTGACTGAGGGAATTAATGTGACAGGCAAGTCACCAAAAGGTGATTGAGCCCTTGTTTGTCATCTTTATTTCATGAGCTCATTATTGAACAAAGTTTAAATCACAGATTACACTGTCCTGTAAATATGAGAGATCTAAAAGAACCCTGACAGTCAGTGCAAAAGATCAGGCTGCGAAAATTTGCTGTTCTTCAACTCTTTCCTTCATGGCTGTGGCTTTTTGGAGCCAGAAAGGATGGGACAGCTTTGCTGTGGAGGGCCAGTGTCCTCCTCTGCTGCTTTTCCCCACACTGCACACAGGAAGTTCCTTCTCCTGTTACAGCAGCCTCTCTGTGTTTATAGCAATCTCCTCCTGCTTAATTCACAGCATGGATCCCAGATGGTTGAATAGCCAGAACCCTGCTTTGCTGGATGGTCACAACCAAAAACACACAAGAAGACCTAATTTTCTGTGTGCTGAAAAAGGTGGTTGTTGGTCCTCCCCAGAAACCAGCATAGGAAGTGCCTCTCCAGCTTTGTTCTTTCCCCACTGAGTCTCCCTTTTCCCAGGACTGCTGTTAATCTGATTATCCCATACATTATAGTGATGCAGACTAAGACTGAGCATACATTTTCATGTGCCCATCATTTCAGATCCAGTAAAAAAAATGCTCAGAAGCATTTATTAAAATGACTTGTTCATTTTATAAAATATCTGTATCAATTAATTGCTAATAACTAGTTCAAAGCTGACTCAGAGCTGAATTAATAATTTAACACTCATAACTTATTCAATTAATTCAGTCACTCTCCTTTTTTTCTGGAAAGACTTCTCAGGAGTTATCCTCTCTTTGTGTCCAGGCAAGGATCTTCAAATCTGTCATTTCAAATTAAAATTTTTCCCTCTCCTGAAATGTTATTACTTCACAAGATTGATCTTATACAATTTATTGCAACTATTTCATACTGAAAGTTCAAGTACTGTTGACAATTATGATGGAAGAAATATATGTGTTTTTTCATGAGAGTTGAGAGTCATTCTTTTCATTCTAAGCAATGTTTAAAAAACCCTCTCAAACTCTGCATTTTTCAGGGACAGGGAGGGCAGAGGGAACAGGTTATTATACTGACTATTGGAATTTGGGAACCTATCACAGTTTTCCCTCTCTGGCACAAAGAATTGACTGAGGCAGCATCACACTGGAAAAAATAGGCGCCTGTGAGATTACTGCATTTGCAAAAAGATGCACACAGCATTTTAGACACCACAGTGATTTGTTTTCTCCCTTCTCACTGCAGGGGAATAATGACACAATCAAAAATACACTGAAATCACTGAAAGCCTTTGAGTCCTTTCAGTTGAATTCAGAGGGCTGAGATGCCAATAAATAGAATTGCTTGTTGGCAAACATTGACACTTTAAGGACAGACACTATATAAATGCTGAGTACTCTGTGTGTACCCAGCTTCCCACTGAAGATTTTAAAATGTTTTTGTTTCTTTAGCTGGTCCTCAGTAGAGCATCAGTAGAGAAAAAACAAGTTAAAAAATGGAGAAAGAGGGGGGAAGTAACAAAAACAGTGACCTTTATGTAATGCACCCAAAGGACACCATGACAAGATCCACAGATGAGCAATCTGTGACCCCTGTGGCTTCAATCCAGGTTGAAGCCTCACTGATCACAAGTAAAGCTGGGAGATGCAAACACAGAACTTGCTTCCAAATGAAAAGAAAATAGCAGCCATCATTCCTGGTTCCTAATGTTTGCCTTCTATTCATTTCTCCCCAGTGAAGATGGTAGATCAGCATAATGCTTTCTCTGCTTTTCTAGAGCTTAAAATTTTTTATAATACCACTAACTTGGGAAGAGACTGTGCTTTGATGCTGTCTCTGTTAATTATTTTCATGAAATTTGAATTAACACTTTGCTCATTAAATATTTCTAGAGATGAGCTTGAGGCATGGAATTTGACGGCAGTTTTCTCTGAAATTCAGGACAAAATACATCCAAGGTTTTTATGACACTACCTGGGACTCGAGATCAACTGGTACCAGTATAGTGGAACTGTAAAGAAAATTATTTTGTGTTTCAGAACCTCTATTTCAACATGTGAAACTAAAATTAATGACAGCAGTACCTTCCTTTGTGATACAATTTGGTAACTCAAGTTTGGAACCTGGAAATTGTTAAGTGTCATTCCTGGATCCATTGTGAGAATGCTCCTGTCTGGAATTTTAGATTTGGCCCATTTATAATTGCTTCATTTTGAAATATTTACTGATTAACAGTAAATGTTCAGCTCTTCAGGTAATTAGGATGCTGGTCAACACAGTCATATCTACTGGTACAAGAATTTTAAACTTCACAGCATATAAATAACTTGTACTATTTTTAAAATAAATACATCATTCACAAGCAATAGCACAAAGCATAAAGGATATTACCTGCCTTATCTAAGTGTATTTTAGCTACAAGAAAACACAGAAAAATAGGAATTGTTCAAAAACCTGGGACGCTGGCACTTACCACTCCAGCTGCTTACTAGAGCAGGAAAGAACTCCCTCCAGCCTTGCAGGGAGAGGGAGTTACCAGTTACTGCATTGCAGCTCTAGTCCTCCAGCACTGCACAGCCCCTGAAAGCCAGCACAGGAAACACAGGCCAGGCAAGAGGCTGCACTCAGAGCCAGCGACATCTACCTGGGCATGTGGGGAGAGAGAAAAACCCTTTACAGAGCTGCAACAACTTCCTTTCATTCATCCTTCTCCCTGCCAAGGAAAGACAGCAGAGCAGCGCTTGTGAGATCCGAGCAGGGCTCGCTCCTGGTTTGGAGTTCTCTGAGCAGCACCACTTTCTCCTGGAGGATCAGTCAAGCCCAGAATCACTAAGAAAACATGATCAGGTTATGCTGTGGAATGATTTATTTATACACATCTGGTGGGTGGGTATGTTCACATAAAAAATCTGTGTGGTTGTTCAAACGTGTCTGTGATGGGTTGTAAAACGTAACCACTGATTGCAGCAACTCTGAAATGGAACTTTGCAGCTCTTTAAAATTAACTGAAGTCCCACTACAGCAAAGTGGCTAATTATTTCTGTGTCATTAAGCAGGGGTTTTGTTAACATGCAGAGACCTGAATTCCCCAGTAACCACAGACTGATTTCAGTGCAAGATGGGCACCACAATCTCTCTGATGTACCAGAGAACCTGAAGGTATTTACAGCCTAAACAGACAGCAAACCGAGAAGGGGAGGGGACAGCATATATATGAATGAATTATATCTTAATTCATTAAAAAAAGCTTAAAAAAATAAACAAAACCAAAAAACAAACTGGAAGGCAAAGGGGAGCTTGGGTTTGGAAGGGCCCAGCTGGAGCACAGTGCTGTGCCTGCAAGGCAGAAAGGGAAGATGTTAAGAAGCATAAAGTGGCTCAGGGATGAGGAAAAACCAAACCTCCACATTGTTTTTTCTTTAACTCTAGAGGAACACCGAGGAAGCTGGCAGATGAGGGGTGAAGGTAGCCTTGAGGAGGGATACAGAACCCTGGAGAACTGCTCAGGTCAGGGCTCTAAGGGACAGGACTTTGCAGAGGAGCTAAATGACAGCAAACTGTGGATAGGCTGTTGTGGTGAAGAGGGGTTGGACCTTTCATGACAGAGTGGAGGGGAAAAAGGAAAGACAATCACTTGACTCTATTCCCTGGTGCATGAAGGGTTAAAAAATAAAGAGAAGAGAGATGAACTTTTGGAAAACTCCAGTGGTTTGGATTCTGTTCAAGGCTTGGATCAACCCATCCCAACTTGAAAAAACAGGACAATGGTGTCCACTTGGCTCAGCTGCAGGCTCTATGGATTTTTATTACCAATGGCTGGAGTTCAAGGCAAGTGAATTGTAAATAAGGAGAAATGAAACACAATAAAATAGTCTCCAGAGATTTACCTAGAAAACATCTGGAGTTTTGGCACTAACATATAGAAATCTATACCAATGGGAATGCAACATATTACTGTGCAGTGCAGTAAGAAATAGCACAGAAAATGAGAAGTTAAGGCCTCATATATATCACAATATTTCAGCCCCTTTCGGTTGTGTGAGTTTCCAATACTCTGAAGTTCTGCCAAATATTTCATTGTTACCTTATTAGATGTTCTTGGTTTACTACCTTTTGCTTTGTAAAGCACTGATTTAGTGTCAGTCAATTTAATTTCTAAAAACACAACCAGATGTCCTGTTCATTTAGCATATGAGAAACCCACATCGGAAACATGTGTTTTTATGCATTCCAACACAGACACCAAGATTTCTTTCTCTTGCTCAAACTGTCTCACTTCTGAAATAAGTCCCCCTTTTATCTTGGACATCAAATGCCACATTGGCATGCAACACTATTCTGATCTTTGCAAGCTTTCCTTAGTGCTCTTATTTAGCCAAAAGATCTTTAATTTGGGGTTCGTCTCCTGGATTCCCACAGAGCTTTTCATTTCTTTTACAATGCTGACATCATTGTTTGCATTCTGGACTGACCTGGCCCGCTCTCTTTGGTGGCAGGGGAAGCACTTGAGGCCGGGGGCCCTCGCAGAGCTGGAGGTAGCCAAGCGTAAGGGAATGCTCCAAACCTACCCACATTGTTTAGGGAAAAGAGTTTCAGCACTGTCAGCACAACAACCTCAGGAGCAAAGGTTAAGGAACCTCCCAAAATTCAGTCTGGGTGGTGCTCAGCTCAGCAGGGACGTGCATCTCCTCCCAGCCAATGTTTAGCTGGCTCCATTATCCTTTTGCTCAGGGGATGTAATATCATCCTGTTTAAATTTAGGAGTGGAAAATGAGCCACTCTGCACCCAATGCAGAGAAAGTGTAAATAAAATTATCTTCACACTGCTGCAGCTTAGAAATCCATTGCTTCCCAATGTATTTTTCAAAGACTAACACACATCTGTGATTAGCAACTCCTCTGGAATGGCAGAGAGTTTGGAGGTTACTCCAAGTTGAGAGCTGCTTTTGTTTGTGGTTGTGCTCTTTCCTTGGCCATCTGGGGGACTATTTTTATGATTTGCAGCCCTGCACTTTTATTGCCTTCCAAAAGAGTAATTCTGCATTTGGCTAAACCTGTAAGCTTTCTTTCTGAATAATTTGGTCAAGAACATCTAAGCCTGGATGCTGCCTATTGTGTCAGCACCACAGGACTGATGAGTCTTTCTGTAGATATTTACAGTAACCAGAACCAAGCTGGGAATGCAAAAACACCAAGGTGAACACAGACTCTCAACCTGCCTGATGTCAGCACTGAGGCATCTCTATGCCTCTCTCTTATTTTAGAGATCTGGTTCTACAAAGACAATACTCTCCAGAAGACCTCCCTGCCTGAGGGAGAGCCCAGCACCCTTTATGCCCACAGCCCAAACTCTGGGCTTACCTAACACAAGGGCAATCATTTCTGGGAATCACACCATGACTGAGAACGAAAATGCTCCTCCAAAATCTGGCTTTGATGACTACAAACCCAAAATTCCATCTGAATCAATAGCCCAGATGTTCCCAGGCCCAGGCCCAGCTAGGAAGAAAGCCAGGACTTGAAATCTGGGTTAGTACTCACACCAGTCCTCTGCAAGCACAAGCCCTGCCCTCACAAAAGTGAACTCAGACAAATCTCAGATGTTGCTGAGCAAACCTACAGGAGATTCTGTGCGTCACTGTGCAGCCCCAGAGCTCTCTGTAGCTTAAATTTTCTCCCACAAAGTTCAAAATATTTTCCATTATTAACACTTCTACCACAGGGCCGGGGGAATGGCTTCAAACTGAAGAAGAGTAGATTTGGATCAGATATTAGTCAAAAATTGTTCCCTGTGAGGGTGGTGAGGCCCTGGCAGAGGTTGCCCAGAGAAGCTGTGGTTCCCTCATGCTGGCAAGGCCAGGCTGGACAGGGCTCTGAGCAACCTGGAATAGTGGGAGGTGTCCCTGCCCATGGCAGGGGGGTTGGATAGAAGTGATCTTTAAGGCCTCTTGTGGTAGTTGGTGTTTTACAGTTGTTTTAATATAAAAAGTTAGACCTTTTATGTTAGTCAGTTACGATGGTTTTTGCCATGTACCCCACTCTGTTCCTCAAATGGTTCAGTCCTAAGTTGTTTACCACAAAGTTTTCCCGCCACTTGTCTGCCCATCACTGTGTCAGTCTCCCTGTTCCCTCATTCCCTTATGTGTCCTTGTCAATCCCAGTTACCCTACCCCTTGCTCCTGTCAGTCACTGTTGTCACTCCCCTTGTGTTCTGGAATGTTTGGTGTCAGTTAACCCTGCTTTGATGGTTGATTGGTTTGTAAGGCTTCTTCCCTCCCCTGAGTACTCCCTATTGGTTAAATTATGTAACCCTTCCTAAGATCCCCCTCATAGGATGAGTTGCATCCACCCTTTGTACCATTCCCTCTGTAAAAATGGTTGCCAGACCCATTTTCTCTGTCATTTGCTCCTGATAGCTTTCAGGAATAGGTCTTCCTTGGAAACACAGGCAAGTGATCTTTCCCTGTTTCCTTTGCCTCGGGTCTCCTCGTGCTGAGCCCCTGCTGTGTCACCCACACCACAGCAGTCACCGCCACCCTAGATGGTCTCGGCAGGGATCAGGGAGCAGCCACTCTTGTGTGTGCCCTCCGGCCACTAAGGGTGTGCTAGCCAGTGAACCTCCCCCTAGTGGCTGCAGAGTGCTGCCACAGTCTTCTTCCAACCCAAGTCATTCCATGATTCTGTGATTCGGTTTTCTTCCAAGGTTCCTCATAAATCGCAGGCTGTGATTGGCAGCCACTGTGCAAACCTTGAGCTGTTGGACTGGCATAGAGCAGCCAGGGAGGTTCAGGCCTCTCCCAAGGATCAGCTTCCCCCGCAGGCACCACGCTGACACACGAAGGGTGTTGGTTAAGAATGAACAGCAAGAATAAGTTGTTGCCCTTAATTGTGCTGTGTTCATGCCCTGTTGCAATGACTATGTCCAAAATGATCCAGGAGAAGTGGCTGGGATGCCAGCTAGAGGGTACTGCCATCCTGCCCAGAACTTAATGCAATGCTGCTGGATGATCAGCCTCTATCCCAGCTTTTATCCCGTGCTGCACCTTGTGTAGACAAGACATGTGGAGAACTGGTGCCTGCTGTGAAATCTGGAGACCTTAGGAGAGCAGAAGACTGTGACACCTGTGCACTGCTGCCTGACCAACAGCCTCACAAACAGCCCAGGATAAAAGCTGTTTGCATGACAGTCATTTCCCACAAATTCCCCACAGATCCCAGAGCCTGCTGCACTGGTGCAAAGGGCTCTGGCTAAAAGTCCATCAGCTGCAGAAACAGAAGCAGAAACCTCAATCTCATGTTCAACCACTTAAAGAATCATGGACTCTTTGATTCTGTAATTACTGGACAGAGCCATCACTCTCTTCCCATTTTCCAACCACTGATTAACTGGAGGCTCTCGTATGCATCATAATAAAAATCCCTTTCTCTTAGTGATAGTGTAAAAATGAGAATGTAGACAATGTAATCATGTTAGAAATGGTATTCAATTAATAGTTAGCTAAAAATTATTCAAATGGTGATTCAGGGACTGAATAATAAAGGGGAAATGGGCCAATTAAGCAAATGGAAAAGCTAATAACTGCAGTGCAACAAAGTGAGCCCAATGACAATTTGATAAATTAATAGAAAGCTTCCAGGTGGGCTGACACATAAGGAGCAGGGGAAATAGGGAGGTATGGATAATTGACATTCTGAAATCAGAATACAGCTCTGTCAGGAGACAAAAGGAGGGCTTTGAGCAAGCAGAGCCTATGGAAATCAGACATCACCCTTTGACACTTCACAGAGCTCTGTAGGGATGTTTCAATCACATCCCTCTGACCACTGCATGCAGTAGATGCTCACTTTAAATACAGGCAGGAAGTTTCTGATATGAAAAGATACATATCCCAAATCTGAATAAGAACAGAAGCTGCCCAGAGGAACTGACAGGAATTAACACAGTTTGGGAAATGAGCATTTGGCTTTAAAACAAGCAGCAGGGGCTAGCTGGGACTAGGTGCACCACTGAATAACTGCTGTTGTAGTCTCATGTTGTGGCCATGGAATACAAGCTCAGTGCAAAAATACAAAAATAACATTGTATCCATGAGTTAGTTTCTAAATTATGCTGTGCACTCCCAACATTTCAGCCTTAAATCAGCCTTGTAAAGGAATGTACAGAACTTCCACGCTAGGCTACCATTCTTTATGACTTCCCATTCAGAATCTTGTTATGGTGTTTGATCTCAGCCAGATTTTCTTTGTCACCTATTGAGGAAACAATCCAATGTTTCACCCCCAGGCCAAAGTTATAAGTATCTGGAAATGGTTGAATGACAATATTAATTTTGCCTGAAAAACACCTTTGCTAAGTGAAGCCTTGATCTGCAATAGAAACACAAAAGTGTAAAGGAACAACAACAGGGTGTATGCCATCATTCCTTTTCCCCAGGGGTTAGAAATCCCTCTTTTTCTATCCCTCAGTTTTTCCATTTGCTCAGCTCCATTGAGATTGCAGCTACTTGAACACAGCCATCCCCCTAGACTCCCCTCCACTGAAAAGCATTGCATTATATGAAACAAAAACTCCAAACATTTTTTTTTCACTGCAGTAAGGTGCCCCGAGCTGCTGGGGCACTATGACAGAGGAATATAATCACCCTCTTGTTCAGAGAGAGGAGGGGAAGGAAAGGGCCTGCTCCAGGCTCCGACTGACAGCAACAGAAAGTTAATAGGTGGCAGCACAAAACTTCCAAACCAGCAAATAAAACCCTGCAAAACCAGCAAAACCAGAAAGCTGGTTCCTCTCATATCATGATTTCAGCCTGCCTGTTACCTTTGAATAACAGAGGTCCTATTCATTGTGCTGGAGCAAAGCAGCCTTTTGCACTGAGTGGTCCTTGCAGTAATACAGAGCAGTGCAGCATTTTGTGGCTTGGAAAACTGGTTGGTTTACTTATACTATGGTTATGTATCCCTAAATTCTCATCAGGAATTATCCTGAAATTGCAGCATGTTTTCCAGGGTCATCATGTTACATGAAATGTTCAGCCCTGCCTGAGGCAGGATAATAATGTAAGAAACACAGATATGCCTCAAAGCAAAACAATAAAAGGAGGCTTTTTGCTGGCTCCCAGGATTCTTGGTGTCATTGGGTTTTAGTACACATTCACTTTTAATACCTCATTTTATTCCTAAGGATATTTTAGAAGGTCTTTGAACACTTTCCAGAGGCCATTTCTTGCTTTTAAGTTATGTTTAAGATTCAGCCCTACTAAAACATGAGCATTATTTTTTAGCTTGAGAATAATGTACCAGACTTGCAGATTTGGACTGGCAAGTTAAGGACTACATCTGGGAGTCCACAAAAGTCTTTCAGTGCTGAGCCACACAGCTTTCACTGTCTGCCTTAGGCTTTCCAGAAACCAAAAGTTTTCCTGAAGAGCCTCTTACCCAGCAATTTTACCAGGCACAAAGAGCAGATCAGACCTTTGTGGGTGCTGTTCTGCTGCAGAATTTTCTGCTTTTTCAGCACTGCAGTGCCAAGATCATAAACTCTGCTTTCAGTTCCTACCATTTACTTGATAATATATGTAATTTGATGGTACATAATCATAATTGTTTTCCAGTGAAACAGATTTTCCAGGGGGATTCAAGTTATGATCTAAGAGTTGAAAATTCCAGCTGAGACAGATGTGTATAATGCTGGGTTTGTTACCAGTGTAAAATTTTGCCCTTTTATAAGCAAGGTTCTTAGCACTTGGTGTGAACCAGGGCCTGGCATGAAGAATGAGAAAAGCCTAAAATTCAGCCTATGATCATGGCAGATCAGGGGAAGTCACAGGGCTCAAATCCACAGTTAGAAACCAATCTCTTATTTTGGTCCTAAAATTTGAGCGGCCACTTCAAAAAGAGATCTTCTTACAGTAGCCCAGCATCTCTGAAATTTGTACACACCTCAAAAAGGAAAGGGATGCAAAAAACCCCAGACAGGGGGAAATGGCTTAGTTGTGCTGTTCCTACTTACTAGTTTCAGTGCAATTGATAATACAAAACAAGGATGCTATGCAGAGCATCCTTCTCCCAACTCAAACCAAAGGAATCCAGATGCAGTCCATTGTTGAATGTACATGCTCTGCCAAAAATTTAGTTTGCCACAAAAACAAGAATGTCACCTACCCACATAACCCAGTAATAAATGTTTTTCCTGCCCTGTGTGTTTAAAGCTGCAAAATACATAAGCACACACACACACACACACACTCTAGTGCACAAGAAACACCTCAGAGCTTTAGTTTCAGTTTCCATTTCTAGACAAGGGTCAGGTAAGAATCTGTTTTCAGTCTGAACCATCACATCCTTCTGGTTTTTATCCCCAAGCTGGTTTTATCCCCAAGCTGGACACTGATATCAAATACAGCAAGAGTAGAATTGAGAGGAATGCAGTCATACTCAGAAATCTTTTCATTAATGTTCTTTGCAGAAGAATGAAATATCCTGCTACCCTGCTATCAACATGGAACACATGGAACAACATGAAAAAAGCAAAACTAAATTGGACCTGTAATACAATTGGTAGAGTTGCTGCTGTCCATGGACTTCTGCAATAAGGTTTGATAGTCATGGTTTCAGAAAGTCAGGCCATCACCTTCTCAGAACATAATAAAATAAAATTCTGGCAGTGGGAAACATATCTCAAGGAGATATTGTTGGAAAATGAGTGGGAATACCTGGGAGCTAAAGTGGAAGTCTAGTTGCTGAAGATCCAAACCAGACCCTAATCTTTATTTTATATAGATCTGTTTTATTTCACATCATCTCCACAATCTGTTATATAAAAATATGCTCATGATGTGCAAGGCACTGCATGCTCCAAAACATCTCTTCCCTTTTCCCAAACTACATAGAGTGTTTTTGTGTCTCTCTATTTACATTTCAATTCTGAGTAAGTAGATGTGCTCAGACAGTACCCATCTGAGCTGAAAACTACCTAAGCCTTTCCAAAAAGGGTTTCTGAATTGTGCTAGCTAAAAATCAATCTATTTTAAGCCTTCTCATTAGGACTGGTATTCGTGCTCTGCAGATCTGGATTTTTTTGTATCACAGTTTCACCGTGGAGCAGACAGACTAATTTACCAGCAGTACCTGACTGGTGTGAAAACAAATAATATGGACTGGAATATTTTTGGAAAAATAAAGCAGATTTTCATTTCTCATTTCTGTAATTCACTTAGGACATTCTTTCTTTTTATCCTTTTCCTATGAACAACAAACACTGCAAAGATTACATGTTTTTACGTTTCATGATATGATCTTTATTGATGTTCAGGAAGCAGCAATGGATCTATTTCAGCTCCCAAACTTCCATCTACTTTCATTTCCTGCAATCAGACATTTGGGAGCAGAGATCACCACCAAAAACTTGGAAACACCCAACATACGATAAGGGAAAATTAAGGAAATGTTTCTAAGAAGTGCCAGATGCACATCTTTGTCCAAAATTTTACTCTGTAACTGCTTCAGGGGGGAGTTCTGGGAGCAGAACTCCTTTCTCCTCAGGGGCACAGTTTCACCACAGAAAAGCTCTGCAAAAGCTGCAGTAGGAACTGCAGGGCCCTCACTGCTGCAGTGCACCAGTGACACGAGCATTGCCCATAGCATGAGGAGGGGACAGATGTCCATCCCCTCTGCTGCTCCATCATTTCTTCCACTCCTTTGGGCACCTGTGCTGCTGTGTCCTACTCTCACTGGGGCTGCACTGCTGCAGCAGGTCCTTGAGTCACAAATAGAACAGCCTCACATGTCACCTGATGCCTTTTGGATGTTGCTGCGCTCAGGACATCTCCCAGGCTGGGGTTCCAAGCCAGGTGTTCCTTTCAGCACTGATGATCCTGGCGGGTCCCTTGCAGCTCAGCATGTTCTGTGATCCTGTGATTAATTAGCATTTGGGGGAGCCTCTTGCCAGCAGATTCTCTGCAGCCACGGGCAATTTTCCACAGGAATATTCGTGGGCTGTAAAGTGTCTTGCTGCTCTCAGGAGCGAGCTGGAGTCCAGCACTGTAAGTATTTAATTACTCTCAATGGTTTTACAGCCTGGGGCAGGCTTGTGGCTAGCTACACTGGTGTGGGAGGCCCTGGGAAACCGTGGGATACTGCATTTAAATGGAAGCAGTCCTTCCCTCAGTTTTAAAATAGGTATATCTAACAAAGTGTTTCAGGCGTTTCAAACTACCTCTCCAGAACTGCAAACACACCCACATGCACTGGATGCTCACTTTGAGTCTTTATCAGAATAAACCTGAAGTAAATCATATTTTATTACATGTCACACAGCAAAACATGTCAAATGTTCCCAGTCATTTCCCACAGCCATTAACACATGTATCACACACATATAAATGCATGTATGAACACCCACGCCTACAAATTTCACTTTATTGTTGCTCTTTGAGCAAGTGTAGTTGCACATGAGTAAACCCTGACTTAGATATAGGAATTAACTTCACTGACAATTTCTCTGGAAGTTTAGGAATTTTGTTTTCCATAGCTCTTTTCTACAAGGCATAAATAGGTTAAAAAAAGAGCTGGCCTTGGACAGACAAGCAACTCCCTTTGCCAGACTGCAGCCAGACTCTGTTTAACCTTTTCTCTTCATCCACCAGGATCCTCCTTTTATTTCTCCAGGATCATTGCAACAGAAACTATTTCAAGTGCACCCACTCAAATGGTTTGCACAGTCCTCATGGTTGTATGTGAAGGTGCTAATGATGAAGGCAAATAAGTTGGTTTTTTTCCTCATTGAAATAGGCTCAAAGAGTCACTTACTCTGTCTCAACTGGGGAAAAAAAAATCAAAGAAGGAATGGGCAGAGGGAAGAGAAAAAAAGAGAGGCCACATTTTTAATCTAATCCTTGGACCAGGCAAACAGGGTGGACACAGGGCTGCACCTCTGCTTGGCAAGCTCTGCTCTGACACTGGACATGGATAAAGCACACTTCATTTTGCAAGCATAAATTTTTTATTTCAGGGGTTGGTTTTGGTTTGTTTGGGGGTTTTTTTTCAGATTCTTTCCAAGAATGCTGCAAGCCCACAAACTGGCTTTTCAATCACTTTTTTGTGCTCTCCTCACAGAGGGTAACAGGCTTGTGGAGAAGGCTGCTGACAAGTGTTGTATTGCTGAGCCAAACCTATTTATGCCAAGACAGATTTGTTCATTTCTTCTCCCCCTCCTTCTTCTCCCAATATTCTCCTCTCTCAGACTTTTAATAAGGCAGAAAAGCAATGATGCAAACGAACAGAACCTCAGTATGACCATATGCACACCACCCCCAGTTGCTGGATCCTGCAGAACAGCAGTTAATTTTGTGTGTCATATTTTATGTCACACTTATTAGCCTGAAGTGCAGTAATGCACGTTTCCATTCACAAGAGAACCTCTTCTGAATAACAAGGCCATGAATGGGTAATAATAAAAGTATATTCCATGTGCCAGGGACCATGCTAATTAGCAGACTTGGAAATCTCTGTCAAACACTATAAAATGTTACAGTGTTTACATAAATGTTTAATAATGGAAATGATAACAAACTGAGTGGGGATGGCTTGGGGAAAACAGTCATTTGAGCAGTTTTCTGAGCATGAGCGATGAAACAAAAAAAGAAGCTTTCAAGAGAATGTTTAACCTGGCTGACGCATTTGAGGGAAGGCCTGTCCCAGTCTGCAGTTTAGCACACTAACAGGTACAGCAGAAACACTGTGAGCTTGGTCTCTTTTGGGGTCACTGGCCCAGCAGATCCCCTTTCCCAGAGGGATCAGCAGGCAGACAGCAGGCTCCCAAAAGTGCCTTTTCAGCCTTGGTGCTGCTGATGGACACAGGACACCCCCCACCTCCCCAGGCATTGCTCTGAAACAAGAGCAGCAAGTCAGGGAATTAAGAGCAGGACACAACAGCAGCAAAGCCAGCACACACTGACAGGGCTTCCAGAATCTCAGGTGTGGTCTTATGGTTTGCCTTTTATTAAACACTGGCAGCTAAATACATGTTTTGATTTAAAAAATATGAATGCAAGTGTTTCAACAAATGAAACTAAAATAGATTTCATTGCAGACAAACAAACTGCAGGGCTCAAAATGAGGCTAAACCAAGGACAAGGTGATAGGAACCTCCTGCTCCCCAATTCCAAAGACACTTTTCAGAAGTACACCAATATTTCACCTGTTTCAAGTGGCACATCTGGGGTGACCTCAGCAGCAGAGCTCCACTGACTGCAGCTCTGCTGAGCACCAGGTAGAAGTAATCTTGCCCCAGGCAGGGCTTTTTCATTATTGAACAATTTTAGACTGTAATATTTAACATGTAAGACTTCTTCACTTGAAACTCCAAAGTCAAAATAAGTTTTGCACTAAACCAAAAGCAATTACATAATTCTTATGTACACACACAATAAATTCATGGCTCTCTGCTTTGGGGGAATGTCTAAGTTCTACGGATAAATGAAAGACAGCAAGCTTTCCTCTGGCAGCACTTCCACTTTTAGAGCCCAAACTAATGCTGTGAACATGGGTGTAGCAGAAAGCAAAGCATCTTGTAGCTCCTTGTGATCCCAAAAGACTCCCTGGCCAGCCAGCAGGTTGTGCCAGCATTCCTCAGCTGCAGGGATGAAGAGCTGCCCCAGCTCAGGGGTGATCTGGCAGTGAGTTTTACCCTCTGACCATTCAATATGTGCAAACCTCTCCTTAGAGAAAAGTCCCTTCCTCACAGCCCACTTAGAGAATTTGCCCACAAATCCCTGAGTATTTCTACTAAATGCAGTCCCAGCAAGACCTGTTTGGGGGCAAACCTTGGCTCCCCACACTAGGTACAGGAGAGGAGTGTTACACAGTGAAGCACAGCGTCCAGGATCCCATGGATGCTCTGAGAGTTTGCTTTTTGAAACACTGACAGCAGAAACAAAATGCAGCTGGATCTGTCCTCAGGAAAGCTGAGAACAGAGAGCCTGCCCCATCACCTCCCATCCCTGGGCACAGATCCCAGCCTGGGGAACAGCAGGGGGCTGCAGCCTTGGAAAGCAGCAAGGAAATGAGTTACAGCAGCAAAGACCCCAGCACATCCCAAACTCTGCTTGTCACTATGCTCAGAAACCCTGTTTTCTTGAGAGACATGGGAAAGGTTATGCTGGCAAATTGGAGAGCCCTCTTGATCCCCTTCCCTGTGCTTTTTCAAAACTGAATCCTGCCCAGGTTTTACTGAGTCCTGGTCTATGGCTCACAAACCACAGGCCATGTGGGAGGTGATGTGGGAGCTCGGTGACCTGTTCACATCCTCACCTCCTACCATAAACTGAAATCAGTGTATAAATAGAAGTATTTGAAGGACAGACTCAGGAGGCTCCCCCAGGGCTGGAAACCAACATTCAGCTCTCCTGGAGTGCTCATACACAGGGCTATTAGGACCAGCTGAATCCCTGGACTAATGATGGATTATGTCTGTGCTTTCCTCCAAAGCAGGCAAAACGTTGGGAAATGGAAATCTGAATCTTGACCATCTCGCTGCAGTCAGCAAAGTGAGCTCTGGCACAGAACTGACAGGAAATGGGGTATTAGCTGGGGGAAAGTAAATGGAAGAAATGTCCTTCAGCTTGGCCCCCTTTCAGGGGAACTGTAGGTTCTTCCCTTTGGTCCCCAGGTGAGCTTTAAACCTCCAGTTTGTGGCTGCTTCTTTAGGCTCAGCCTAGCTCAGCGTCTCTGAGTTGCTGCAGAGCCAAATGGCTGCAAAGTTTGGTATTTTTCCTTCCAGTGCACCACAGTGTCCATGTCCCTGACTCAGGATCTGCATCTTTTGTTCAAACACCTATCACAACTAATTTTGGGAACATTTTATTTTTGTCTCTTCAGCATAAAGTCATCAAATAAATACAAAATGAGCAAATATTACCACACAGCTTGACTGTTTTTCCTTCATCATGTAGTTGGCTCCTCAGCCAATTAGAATGTCAATTCTATTAATTCCAAATTATTTTTCCCCCTCTATTTTGCTTGATTTATTTCACAGTGCCCTATGAAAGACACTAACATCATGATTTTCATTTTTCACTGCTTACTTCAAGCACAGAATTGATGCATACAGATTTCAAAAGACTGTCTCTTACTGAGTCCTGTCCCACCACAAAATGGTTCACATTTTCCTTTATTTTTATCACTGGCAACTGTTTATTATTTCTACTATCTCTGATTCCCACTGTACAGAGACCAGAAAGGACTCACTCATTCTGGCAATAAAAAGAGCTCTTGAAGTGATCCCACAGCATATAGCGATCCCACTATGAATACACTGGTGGGTTTAGTACATCTTTTTAAAGCCAGACCTAAATTTTAAGTTGTAACTCATCTGTCAGCTTCTTTCAAGCATCCTAGGGATAAAGAGAACAATTCAGGCTTACAGTACAATAGACTCGAGGAGTCTGGATCTGCAAATCTGAAGGAGGAAAAGAGAATGGAAGGAAAGTCTCCAAGCCCAGTATTGTGTGGTGAAGATATCCCATGGAGATATGTAAAATTTGAAGCGTACAATTAATAATAATACTTTTCAAAGATGTGCCAGGATATACTTAATGACCATTTTTAAAGTACTTGGAAACCCTCAGAATGCAAATGAACTTAAATGCAAGACAGCAAATGGAGCACAACAAAGTCCTGATGACAGGAACAGAAAAGTATGAGCCTCTAAAAAATACAAAAGAAAACATTAAAAAAAAAAAAGTTGGATGAATCTTTACTCCAGACACTCTAATGTACACTGTCCAGATGCATTAGATTATGAAACCTCTTCAGAGAGCCTATTTTTACTCTGCTTCTAGCCCCTTTCTCCCACGTCTTAAAGCCACGTAGCTGTGTGCTGTGTGTGTTACCAGACCTGCTGTATTAGCAATTAAACCAGGCTGCACACTCTTGGACAGGGAATCACTGGCAGGGCTGCAGCGTGTGCTGGCAGCCAGTGCAGCAGAGCTGAAAGCACGCTTGGGTCCTTGTCACCTCAGAGCATCCACAGAGTGCGACAGAGCGAAAACTGCCAGATACAGACAGGCCCAAGGGAGCACATGGCCTCCTCCAGGTACCACAGCCAAAGAATTAACAAACAACAGCACCAAAGGCTGGGAGTTTGTCCCCAGCAGGCCAAGAGCTGCTGCATGGGCTCAGGCTGTTGTGTTTCCCATTAAGTGAACAGCCTGGGCTCTGGAATAACCTTGGGGTGTGCTGCTTTCCCACAGTGTCCCATTGCTCCCATGGCCCCACTTGTGCCAGTGGATGCTGGAGCTCTGAGGGAGCAGCACAGTCTCAGCCAAAGCTGGGGACTCACACGGTGACCAGAGCAGCCCCAGGCTCACAAAGTTGCTCTGGTACAAGGGCAGCACAAGAAATGACACTGCCAGAACTCTGCTTCTGAAAATCACTCCTCCCTTCCCCCAAGGGGAAGAAAAGCCATGTGTTGACAGCAGGCCCGAAGCTTTCCTCACAGAGAAGCACTAAATAAGAGGGTTTTAATGCCAAGTTGTTTGCAGAAACCATCACAAACCACAGAGCTGGAAGCCAAAAGGTGAAAGGCTGATGTCTCCAGGAGTGCCTGAACCTGGTGTTTGTTCACTCCTGTAGCTATCTAAATGTCACAACAACAGCTTCCTTCTGTGTCTTCCTGTTCTTTTGCCATGAGCTGCAGACAAAAAGGGCTGGGAAAATGACCATGGAGGCTGGGGCAAAACTCAGCAAGGTGCAAAGGAGGTGAAGATGTCTGAGCAATCCAAGGCAGTCACAAGAGAAGATTCCTGCTTAGTTTATAAAGTTCTGCTATGACTACAAAAGGCCATACCCTTCTAAAAAGAGACTGCAATTGGCTCCAAAGCTGACAAGTACCAGAGATAAGTGTGAAAAGAAAGCTCTTTGCTACTGAGAAAGGCAAGGTTCATAACTCACACAGTGTGCAGGTAGTTGGCTCCTGTGCTAGAGTTCAGCCCATGAAATTCACTTCCTGCCAATCTCAATTGTGCTGCTGCCCCTCGAGAGGTGCCAGCTGGAAGCTGAGACCGAGTTTTGCAGATAACATTGCTTGGTTGCTACCAAACTCCAGTTGCTGTTTTATATATTTACTCACTTAATTCAAGGTTAAACCAGCTAACTCCAGGACAAAAACTCTGCACCAATTGCTTGCCACATGTGAGACTGACAGCAGCTAACTGCACGGATGGAAAGACAATTAGTCTTCATTTTAACACTGTGCTCGTGGATGACAGCCACAGCTGTTCTGGGCAGGGCAGACTGTGCAGAGCACAGAATGCAGCCCACTGCAGGGAGAGACAGACCTGAACCACAGCTCCACAGAACCTGCCTTCTTCTCTTTCCGGGGTGGGAGATCATCACCTAAAACGCAGATCTGCAGCTGGGCTTCAGATCGGGCTCAGTGAGATGCAGACTAATTTTTTAAACTCTTATTTTCAGTCTGGAAAGGGCAGGGAGAATTTCACAAGATCAGTTTGTCTCAGTATTTTTTTTTTCCAGTTTTAGCTGACCACATGAGTACAAACATATGAAGGTTCAGCAAAATCAAAACTGAATCCATATCTTGAACTTGGCTGCATGTTGCAACTGAATTTTAACATTATCTCCTAGTCTCATTATCTCCCTGTCCAAGACCCTCCCCTTGAAAGCTTGGCTTTTTTCTGAAGGCCTCAGTTATCCACTTAACTGGAGGGGCTGGTGGGGAAATGGGGGGAAAAAATCTAAACTTATGAGGTTTATCAATCAGATGATTTCCATCTACTTTGTATTATTAACAATCTGGAGTAACTCCCTTTAAATCAAAGGAGTAGCACCAGGACAAGCTGCCAAAAGGAGTTATCAGATGGAAGATAAATTCAAGTTCCCTTAATTCAATGTCATCTTTATGTTTTCCTTTAAGACAAATTCTGGCTATTAAAATTCCATTAATTCTGAACTACTTAGATAGAGGGATAGGAAGAAACCTTCAGGTGTCCTGAATGTGGCATTACTTACTGATGCACAAAGAAATACTAATTCTCATCTCTTTTAGCAGATGTGAGCCAGGACAAAAAGCTCTTCTGACTGAACTCTCCCCCCTAAAATCTCTGGCTCAGACATGGGCCATCAGAAAGGCCCTGCTGAGGAGTTACTTACAGGGAATCACCAGGATTATTTTAAGGGAGTTCCTCAGTGGATATGGAGAGCAGCTTTGTTTCCCGTGTGTTGGTGGTCTCTGTGAAATTCCTGCACGAAACTCCTCCACCTTCCTTTGGGAAGTTCAAAAATTCATTGGTGAGATCAGCAGCAATCAATGAAGGGTGGCAAAGACACACCAAGACTTACTTCAAGAGATGGAAAATCCATCTCTAGATTCTAAAAGATTGAGCTGCTGATTCACATTCAAGCAGAAACTGGGAGATTTAATCAGAGCCCTTCCATAATATTTCTTTTTTTCTGTGAAATACCACAAACAAAAAGGGATACAGTGAATTCAGCACAGGTGATTTAGAAGGGAAGCCTTGCAGAGTGGGAGTTTGGGCTGAGAGGTAGCAGGTCACACAAACTGAGCTATCCCTGAAGCTCCCTGGATTTACAGGACACCAATGCTGAAGAACAGGTATGCATTATTTTTTGCTTTAATGTGCAAATGTGTGCAACACAGATCAGGCTAGAAGAGAATGAAGGCTACTGTTTTGTGGGCAAGAAAAAGTAAAAAGTAGAATGAGGAAAGACAAGACTCAAGTTAAATTTTTAATAAGGAGCATTTAGAAGCATCTTCTGAAAAGCCATTGAATCTTTAATGCAAAAATCGCTTCGAAAAGGCAATTATCCCAAAAAGAAATTACTCTGCTCTGCAGAGGGACAAAATTTAATAATTAAAGTGCACACTGAGAGATTTTACTGCTATTTTAAGTACCTTCCTAGTTCAACCCAACTATGGAGATTCAATTGTTGCCTCCCTTACGTAAGGCCAGCAGGCAGTTCAAGCTAAACCTCCTGTAAACCAGGCTGCTGTAGAAATGTGACTGCCTTTGGCAATCACAGACAGAAGCAGATTCTCTGGGAAGACAAGGGGCATTATTTTAGAGAGAATGATGCAAAGAAGTAACTTTTAAAAATAAAAACACCCAGTTAATCTACAGGATGAAGGCATTAGTGTGATGTAAAGCCCAGCTGCCTCACATTTCCTGAGCTCAGAACTTCACTTGCCATCTTTCAAGGGGCAGAGGGCCTGGCTCCCTGTGGTGATAGTATTATTATGGTACCTAGGAAGAGACACTTCATTTGCAGTCTCAAAAACAGCAATGGAAGAACCAAGAATCCAACACAGTGATCACCTCCTTCTCTTTTCCTTTCACATTGCTCTCCTGAAGGGGTTAATAGACTACAAACTCATCCCCTTTACATCCTCTCCTCCCTAATTAAATGACCTGGGGTTGGATGCCATGGTAAGGTGCTGGAAAAGGAACTGACATTCATGCACAGAAGGGCCCAGTGCAAGTCCTCCTCGCTCACCCAAGTGCACTGCTGCACAGGCAGGGGGTGCAAAACAAGGGCCCACCAAACAAATCAGTGTCAAACACCACAGAGCTTTGCTGATGCCTTTACTTTTCTCCTTGTTCCCTCTTCTCCCCTCACTCTGCCTCACTGGTGAGGGGGAAACCTAAAACCAAATGGCAGCAGAGGTTTGTGACTGGTGTGGAAAGCACTGAGTGTAACTCAAATGGGACATTTTCAAACTAGCACGTGCCTGAAACAATGTGGATTTTGGAAGGAATTTTGAATAAGTTAGAGATGGGACCTCTGAGTGTTTTTGATGATGCAGTTGATTTTCTTATCTTCTACATAGGCAGGAAGGGTGAGTTCAGCTCACATCTTTACTGCAGGGTTCAGAAGGTCACAAGACCCCTAGTTACAAGACCTGTTAAGGATTTATTGACCAATAAAACACTGCCAACAAGGATTTTTATGTTTTTGACCCAATCCTTAAGTATTTTGTCTTTTAGACTCATGCTACAGTGTCAGCTTTCTTAGCCAATCATGTTACAACACACAAACCTCCAGCACTGCATTCTAAACTCCTTGTTTACCTTCATAACTCCTTTTATATTTTTATCTTAAACTCTGAAACTCTAAACTTTCTTCTTCTTAACTTAATGTGTCTCTGCTTTAAACTGTAAATCCACATTCTTGTTTCCAGCACCTGTTTGGAAGCCTTTTCCAAGGTCTCAAATCAAATACTGTGTTTAATTCTGAGCTTGGCCTTACAGGCCCAAAGTTCTGAGAGCTCCCTGCATTTCAGATTCCAACATGAAACAAGAAAAACAAGGGGTGCAGCAAAGTGCCTCTGGGGCAGCAGAGGCTTCCAGGCAGCACTGGAGAATCTGTCCCCTCAGGATATGGAGGAAAGAGGCTGAATTTATATATTTGTCCATGCAGAAAAGGCCAGAAAGACTCCACAGTTAAGGATCTGCCAGGTTGTCTTAGGGCACAGGAGTTGAAAAGACTAATAGAGAGCAGAGACATAAAATATCTAAACTCTCTTTCCCTACTCTGACTTGCAGGATACATTATGCTTCCAAAATTACAGTAGAATTATTGTAATTTTTGAAGCAATCCTTTTTTAGGTAATAATAATAATTATAAAAAAGGTAATGTGATCTTGAAAACATATGCACAGTTGACCAAACAGAAAAATACTGCTCAAATGTCCAGGCTTCTTCCCTTTCCCTTCCCCTTTCCCTGTCCTTCTTTTTACTTACATGCTCTACACAAATATCCATTCAATGCTGAAAATTCAGGAGGTTTTTCACTTGTTCAGAAAAGAGGGTTTGTTGCTGTGCTCAGAGAGTGGGGGTTTTGTGATGTATTTTATTTTTGACAGTTCTGGTTTTTTTCATAGATGTTCAGGAAAAGGTTGCTGAGAATGACCAAGGCTGTCCATTCAAAGATTGGTGTCTGTGTGAGATTTAACCAGCAGCAGTGAGTGCTCTAGGATTTTTTCTGAGACATTCATGAGGTTGGTTGGAGCTCTCAGGCTGCACCAGAATTCTGCTGTCCTGTCTAAACCTGCCTATGAAACTTTAAAATCATATATTAATTTGAAATACGATTCAGTGCTTTCAGAAGCCAAGGTAACTTTCCCTGCTCTCTCATCTCCTCAGCACAGTTCAGGTTGAGTGGAAAGGGCTGAGGAGAAGGAAAATATGCTTATTTTTAGCTGCATGTGACTGAGGTACTGCAGGAGAAATCAGAAAGACACACCAGAGGAACATATCAGGGAGTCATATCTCCTCAATTTGGTGATTAAATCCAGGCAAGCAGACTTTTCCTGCACAAAAGGAGGTGTAGAATAAGAGAAGGATCAAGAAAAAGTCTGGAACCACGAGCAGCTGGTTTCTATTCCCTGAGGAAGAAGAGGGTGGCTCCAGGGGAGGGTCTGGGGTGATGTAGTGACTGTCAGTGCAAGAGTGAGAGGGGAGGGTGCTGCTGAAACACACTGTGGTTGCCATATCTGAGGCATCTTGTTTCCCTGACATCTGATTCTCAAATGGAAACCACCAAAAATACTGGAAACAAATACAGAATAGGTAGGGAACTGAAAGCAAACACTGAAGAAAAGCTTTAAGTAGGAGAAAGAAAAATACTGAAGAGCACAAGAGTTCACCAGCATTAACAAAAGAGAGCAGCAATCATGTAGTTTTACACCACTTTCTCCACAAGGATTTTAGTTAAATTGCATTTGGTTTTGCTTTGGTTTGTGCTTTGAATTAATTCCACTCTTGCCAAATATTTTCATCCTATTTATTGAAGCAACCCACAACCTCAAACCAGGGGAGAGCTGAGCAGATCAGTAATTAAAAGGAAAGGTGTGTACTTGGGGCTAGACAGTGCCTGGAGGAGTGTGGAGGCTCAGATGGAAACTGTCTGCAGAAAGGAAGAGCAAAGGTGAGCTGATATTGTTTTGGGCAATAGGTAAAAGTCAAGAAGCTCTGGAGCCAGTAGTAGAACCTCCTGCTGTTTACAGTGGGGTCAGGATTTCATTTTTTTGTTTTAAATCCTGAGGGTTTTTCCCCACGTATTAACATGGTGGTTCCTTCCCCTTAAGGGTGAGTTGTCGCAGATACTAACCTTCATTTTAGGCCAATATATAGCAAAGCATCACTTTCAGAGCAAGGATATCAACGGTAAGAGAGAAAAACTCACAGCAGCTGGGCAGGGTCTGGGAGACTCACAGCAGTGAGAACAACCCTCTGCAGGCAGCACTGGCAGGGCTTGTGCTACACCAAGCTGCAATTGGGTTTGTGCAAAGCCCTGGCAGTACTGACCAAAAAGAACACCCAGCACCCAGATTCAGGCTCTGGCTCTGTCCCTGCTGCCTCTGGGAGCCAGATCAGCTGCTCCCCTCCCAGAGGTGGAGTTAAGCTGAGCTGTACCTTCAGGAGAGCCACAAGCCAGCTGAGACTCACCACCACAGAGAGGTGCCAAGTTCCAGGAGATTTCCCAGGGAAGAGAAGGGCCAGGGTGGCCTTCAGGCACCGCAGATTTCCCCATTCCCTCCAGCCAGGGGGGGACAATCAGGCTGTGCCACTGTTTTCCCTCCCATCCTACACTTCAAAGCCCTCTGGAGAGGGAAATCCTCACACCCAAAGCACATCTGGCAGGGCAGGGAAGTGTCTGAGGCTGGCTCAGGTCACAGCCCCTGCAGATCTCTGGGAAAGGGAAATGCTCCCCTCCTCTCAGGGACAAACCTACAGAGCACTCCAATTAAATGTAAGATGGTAAATTACTCCCATAGCTGGCCCTGCATCTCCCCCCTCAGCTCTCTGGGTATTGTTCAGAAGCTGTCAGATAATTAAGCACAAAGGCTAAGATAACATAATTTGAATAACTGCTAATGAAACACTCTGCAATTATTTCTGAATGTGTTATCTGCCTTCCCTCTCTCACATGGTAGCTGTGATTGCCTCTCACAGAAATCTCCAGGCAGGTGATGATGCACCAGAAGTGCACACTCTTCACTTCCATCTCTCCCTCTCTCACCCAAAAACCTCTCAGTCCACCTCTCACTCCCTCTGTCAGAGGGGATTTCTGCCTGTGTCTCCCAGGGCTCTCTACACAGAGCTCTCTACACAGAGCCCACTGCCCATGAGAGCAGCCCCTTTTTTGCTCCTCTCACACTTCCATTCCACACCTGCCCTGTACCACTGTGTGGAAATGATCAAATTTTGCATAGGAAATCCCTGTGAGAAAGGAAAAGGATAAAAGATTAAGAAGCAGGAGCTGCCACTCTCACCTCATCATCTGTGGACATGCAGAAGAAGCAAAGCTGGCTTGAGGATTTATGGGAAGCAGCACAATTTTCTGCCTTAAGGATGAGGATGATCACAGGTACTCATGGTCTGACATCTTTGTTTCCAGCCTTTCCCTTCAAGGAAGCAGCAGCTCCAAAAAACTTCTGTGGGTAAAATTATCCCCTTTGCTGAAGCACCTGCATTCTTGTGCAAAGACAACAGTCCCTTCCCTGAAAAGAAGCTGTGATTTATAGCTGCACTCCTGAATTTTTCACTGAATTTAATTTGAGCTCAGTGTGATAAAATCCTTGCCCACTGAGACAACAACATAATTTACAAAACATAACTTGGGTTTTTATTTATAACAGCTTCAAAAATATTTCACCCACAGCTTTATGCTTGTCTGGCAAAATGAGGACTTGACCAGCTGGAAAAGGAATTATCAGAAAACTCAGTATAAAACTACCTTCCTGATCTGTTTAAGGTATTCAATTACTGATAGGAGTAAAGTTTGGACAGGTGATATGGGAACCATCAGCACAAGAAACTAATCTCCAACCTGTCTGGAGGCAGAGAGGTCGGGAAACACCCAGGAGAGGGTGATGTCCAGCTCAGTGGAAAGATAGTGCTGTAAAAAAGGCAGGGACAGCACTGAGGGATGCTGTGCTCAACGCTTCCAAAAAGCAGGAGATGTTGCAGGTACAATCCTTGCAAAGGAAAGTCATAGATCAGGGCAGAGTATTTTTAACTGAGCTTGTAACTTAGATTTGTGGGGGCTTTTATTCTTTGGTGATGCCTTTTTTTGTTTTCTCCCCCAGGACTTCCTGCTCTCTGGAAGGTAAAAGAAGTGGGAAGTGTAGTAAGAGTGGTGAGAGAATGACAGGAGACAGACAAAACTGACACGAATTTCTGCTATCATCCTTGGAAACACAGGAGAGACTGACTGGAAAAGTAGCTGAATTTAAATTAGAGGATGTGTTGTAAGCTGACAGCTCTAAAACAGAGTAGGAAGCATATCTAGAGCTCCATGTGAGGCAGTAGGGTTTAGTTCTGTAGTATCCACTTTATTGGACTCTGCTGGATCTCAGGTTCCAACATGATCTACAGCTTATGTGGAGCTGTTAGATCCATCTTTATGGAGTTACCACCTGGTCTCTAGTCAATTGCCTGTAATAAATGAAAATATTGACAAAGGCGTCGCTAGCCCTGGTTTCCTAGTGCTTCATAGTAGGTCAGGAAGGCATTTCTATTCCTCTAAAGTGGATTTAGAACTGCTTGGATAGTAAAGTTTACATCTGAGCAAAGGGCCCTCACTGGATGCAAGAGGATTCCACAGCACACACAATCCAAATGATAGGATAGTATCCCAAGTAATATGAAACAAAAGAGGGCCCACCTGTCTGTGGTGTTTTGCTACAAGACCCTGAGAAACGGTCATGTACAAATTCACGAACTTCCTAAAAATCAGCTCAGTTCCCCTCCAAATCCATTCACTCAGCTGGAGAGAAAGGTGTGGCTGGACACTATAAACACAGTGTAGTGCAGCAGAGTTTTCCACAAGGACTGCAAAATCAACCCATCCCGACCCCTTCCCATGTGGAAAATGACATATCTGTAAGCTGAACGGAACAGTGGGACACTTGTCCTAGGAAGGAGTTACCTTGGATGCATCTCAGAAAGACAGTTTGACCATAAGGAAGGGACTGGCTTGGAGAGTCACCAGAGATAAATGTTGGGAAGGATGAAAGTTTGACAAGAAAGTCTCACAGATCTGTATGCATAGCAGAAAGATTTTTAAATGTAGAGTCTGATGAAGGGATAGAGATGGAAGCAAGTTTTGATATAGAAGAAAAGAATTGCTGAGCCAGTCTTACTGGATAACCAAGAAGGCAAAGGGTCTGTTAGTTAGAAGGGGTTTTTGTGACTTAGAGCAAAGGATAAACCCACCTCAAACAAGAAGATGTTTTTACCAAGCAGAAAGATAGCACAGGCAAAGAAGTCAGCAAAGTTGCAAGTAGAAAAAAGGTCTCAGAATTTTCCACTGCAAGAAAACTGAATAACAACTTCTAGCTTAAACTGTAATGTACTAACTCTCAGTGATTGGAGAATAGTAACATGAATATGGTAATTATAGTGGTTATGATAGGCTATAGGTAAAAGTTAAAGTATAGATTGGTTCTATTGTATTAAGATGCTCAGCAAAGAAAAGTATATAATGTGACCAAAACCAAAGGGTCTCCCGGCCTGCCTGCAGCGGGAGCTGACAGCTGTGGGCACAGGCTCTGTTGCCCACGGCCCTGGAGTGCTGGAACATCTTGGATGGAATAAACTGCATTTTGGAGAGCCCCTGGAATCCTGCATCCCTCATTTCAGCTCTTATAGGTAAAACCCTCTGGTCTACAGGAAGCATGAGCTCATTGGGTAGTGCAAAATAATAAACCATAAATGATAAACCAGGTCTGCTAGAGGAGCGTATTGAGTGTGATAAATGCTCTCACAATCTCTGCAGCACTTGATGCCTTGGTCCTGCTGCCCAATGCTGGAGCAAGGAGTGAAACCCTGTATTCTCCCAGGCTAATCTGCTACCTCTAAAACACATTTGAGAAAAAAATATTGCCATTCATTTAAAAAATGTTTTATCTTAACACTCACTTTTCAATATAAAGCAAAATGCAGAAAGTTATAATATTAATACATTTTAAGTGGTCAGAAAAAAAAATCAGCCTTCCTAGGCCACCGCATCTGAATTATCGGCATCTCCATCTTCTTGGCTCTCCACCTCCCAGCTCCCACAGGCAAGTCCTGGTCACACCTGGGATGCAAATCATGCCAAAGATATACATTTAGAAGCTTCAAAGGAAAATGAAAGAGGTCCTAAGATGAAATAGAAACCCTGAAGAATGGATAATACATGCATAAAAAGCTGAGAATTCACTGACTAGATAATTGGTTTCATTAAAAGATAAATATCCTTCTCTCCTAATGACATTACTGTTGATATTACTCCATTGATAACATCCAGCCTAACATAACCCCTTTTTATGACTGCAGAGTCATGTTCTGCTTTCCAAAAGAGCCTCTGCCTTGAAGAGAGATCAAAGAACTTTGTTCATGACCTGAGCTCTTCAGCCAGTATATTCAGCACAGCCCCTAAGTGATGGGTAGCTACATCCCATCACAAAGAACCAGAAGAATAAATTGCATCAGAAAGAATTAGTGTTCAAAAATGGATACATGTTTAGAACAAAAGAGAATGGAAAGAAAAGAGTGTAAAATATTTATTCCCCCCCTGCCGGTAACACTAGGCAGGAAAAAAGGCTGAAAACCTTTTCTTTATTTTATTTCTTACCTTCTCAAGTGATGTGAAAAATCACTCCACTTCAGAAAAAGAGCCCAAGATATGCAGCACCATGGAATATTTTGGGAGAAGAACCCAAGCAGACTAACGTGTCTCTATGGAATTTTAAATTCAGAGAAGAATACTTGTGATATTATGATTATATCAACTATTTTAAATACTGGGCAGATGCTAACTCTGTTTTCACGAGATGAATTTTCTCTGCTATTATAAAAGGAGGATTACACCGTGGTAATGTGATATTCCCTTTATAACTATGATTGATCTTCCTTTTATCATAACTGAAAAATTATCTGTAATAAAAACATACACAATCTGCCTCTTGTGCATTAAGAAAGCTCGTTCACAATCATAATTTGAATCATAATTTGAGTTGCACTCCTCCAGAAGATGGCTTTGTTGGGGGAGGTTAGCCAGCCCCAGGCAGGGAGCAGAACACACAGCACATACACAGAATTGTTGTATCCACATTCCCCCGGACTCAAAACCCCAGGAGGAAAAAGGAGGAAAACAAGGCAGCACTCAGGGGTAGCATCTCATTCCAAAGGAGACTTACAGTCACAAGGCCTTGTTATGATCTTAACTGACTCTCCCAATTGAAAATTCCCAGAAAGAGCACACTACACTCTGGATTGACAGCTGCTGGGATGATGGACAGGAAAGGAGAAAGCCTCAATCCCAGTGCTGCAAAACTGGGTACCTTTGCTGCTTTGGATGCACAAGAGCCCACAAGAAAAACCCTCAAACACACTCCAAAGTCTCCCCTGATCAATACAAATATTTCCTCTGCTTTTACACAGTAACAACAGGACTGAAATGTGAACTCAGTCTGTATTTTGTAAAGGTTTGCTTGCTTTTCCGGAGTTTTATTTTCTTTTTTTTTATCCCTATAAGAAAGCCTCCCAGCCTTATTCAGCCCTTATGTTTCCTGTCCTAAATTCATGCTTGACATGTTTCAAGATGAAGACATTAGTGCAGTGAGAGTGGAATGAGTGTGGCCACATCATCATCAAGTAATAACTTGATCAGCACACAAAATACCCTAAAACCTAACTCAGCTCCAGCCACAGAGGCTGTACATTCTGTGCAAACATTCCAGTGCCTCTCCAGGGTTGAAGGGTTGAATAATCACCAGAAAAAGCACATTTGCAGAAAGTTGGTTTCAGAATCATCCTACAGCTTCTGGTTCTTGCAGCGCTCTGCCACAGGTTGACCAGAAATCTGATGTGCTCCAAGTTTGGATGGTTTTGAAATGATCTGGATGTTCTGAGATTGCCACTGAAGAAGCCCCACGGGCCATTCCCAGCCTCTGCATAATGAAAGCTGTGCACCTGCTCCACAGCCACTTCCTCAGCTACAGAGCAGGACAGACACAGATGTGGCACTTTCCTGTCCCAGCAGCCCTGTCTGGGGACAGTGTGGAGCCTACCACACTTGCTGCAGTTGTCCTGTCCATAAAGCTCAGCAAAAAATACGTTAGGCAGCAAAAAATTCCAGCAATTCTTTCCCTCCAGTTACAAGAAACTTGCTCCCAATTTGTTGTCCATCCGTTGCTAATTTCATTATCATTTCACACATGTTAATGAGACACATACTGGCCACGTGACCTCCCATTTCCCTCTGGGGCCTAATGAATTATATATCATGAATAATTAAGGGCAGTTTGTTTTGGCATACAAATTCATTAGCGTTTTAATATAAAAATGCACAAAAGGGGAATTAATGTTTCATGACAAATAAAATAACCCTTTCTGCTAAAATGTGGCCACATTGAGACCATTTGTTTATGCTTTTTTTTCTTTCTAATTAAGTCAGAATTTAAAGATCTCCAGACCACACCACTAAGGAATAGCTGAGTATTTAAAAAGCAATAGTGTGCAGCTTTTGGCAGGTTTCCTCCAGATCCCATAACATTTCCTGATGCTCTGGCATGACTGACATGAGTTTCTCTCCCTCTGAGTGCAGAGATTTCTCCCCCTCCAACAATTCACTATCAACATTTGAAGAGGGAGCTGTAGCTTTCAGTTTGAATGCCACATCAAACAAGCTGATAAGGCTGTCATTTTTTATTTTTAAGCTGTAATTCAAGCGCAGACTTATATGGCTGTATCAAGAATCTCTTTTCATAGCATCTAGGAAATCAGCTGGGCTTCTCAGATTTTTCAGAGGAAAATAGAAAAGTGAGAAGTCAACTGGAAAATTTTTGGTTTAGGTGCAGATGGTGACATTGTTTTTTTAACCTTTTCATGCCTGTTATAAGGTCTTTTAATACTCCTCTAAGGCATGGCACACTCTCCTGGAACATACCCTGGTAACACCCCTGGTAACACAGCCAGCATTCTGCCAGCCCAGCACACCACGATCAGCCCAACTGGTTTGGATATGAACAACCCCACAGCAAAGAGTGGCCAAAATTCAGTCTGATGTATGACTGGAAAATAAGAAAGACTCAGATGTTTTCCATGGAAATCAGGGGTAAAATCAAAACTTTTTTTTTTGTACTTTTGGAGTGGGACATCCATTCTGCAGTTTTGCTGGTCTTGAATTCTAGATATTTTAGCATTTTCAGAGAAACACAGAACCAGTCAGACAGAAAGGCACCTCAGAAGACCAGCAGTGAGGCTGTGTGCTCCCAGCCCTTGCCAATCACCTGGAAGTGCTGAAGCACCAAAATGCTTCAGGATATGATTTTTTGAAAGCATGAGCAGGGACAAGTTTTTGATACAGCTTTATGAAGACATACTGTCAGTTTTAAAAGAGCTCTCATAACTGCTCTTCACAGCATACAAGTGCCTTCACACTCTGCAGTGAGCAGATTAAATTTGAAAGGCTGGGTTCAAGTGGGCAGGACTTGTCCTTTGCTATCCCTGTAAAACATTCCCGGGTTCTGAATGAATTCTGGCTGAGCTGAGGCCTCCCTCAAGGAAGGTTCAGCACTTTCAGGCCAGCAGCTGGGTTTTCCCTGACTCCCTGTGCTCTGAGTGCCCCTGGCTCCCTCTCCTGTGGCCATTTCTCCCCCTGGGACTTTGGGACTGCTGCAGGATCATCCCTCTCATGCTGTAGGGCCACTTGGACAGCAAGGAGGCTGGGAGAAGTGTGCTCCCCAGGATGAACAAAAATTAAAATCCTGGGTGACAAGAGTGGCAATAGAGGAAGCAATTTAGGACAGAACTGAAGAAAGCTCTGACTTCTTCAGCTGCAGATAAGAGATCTTTCGGCATGAAGGCTGGAAATGGGATCAAAGCACATTCAGGAAAGCTGCATCACCTTTTTTGGGCTATTGAGGAAGGAGTAAGGGTGGGTGAAGTCAAACACTGAGTGCTCTAAGCAATGTCAATACACATCTATCTCCCACTAGAATTTCTGCAGAAGGATCCAGGTCCTGCCAGTAAATCTCGTTTATCCAAAAGAAAAATGATGTAACTATGTTATAGCACATAGCATGTCCTAACTTTGATCAACTATCCTAAAAGAAGCTATTCGTATTCCCCTTCATGGACAATAGTGAAAAATCTGGCCTGATACTAATCCCAGTTCTTCTCTTTTTAAATGGAGGGGAAAAGGAAATAAAATTCAGATTAATCAATCACTAAATTGTCCCATTGACTGTAAAGGAAAAGAGGATGATAACTAAAATATAATTGGTCTAGATTGAGAAATATTTTACTACCAACCACTCTAGAACCAGTCTGTACTTTCACTTCCTTTGTTTTACTATTTGATTTCCCATCAAAATCACAGCATAAAGTTTGAGCATATGTATTTAAATGATGGTATAATTTATTTAGAATCAGGCTACTTGTATGGTAAACTGTGAACAGAAAAGATTAAATGAATACTGTTGGACAGACTGAGGAAAACAAAAATTAGGTTGAAACACAGAAAAAGCATCAAAATGTTCAGAGAAAAATTCTGCTACTTTAAAGTAACAGAAAATGGATGATAATGCTCTATCATTAAATCGCATATTACTTACATGGTACAGAGGGACTGTAAAAATCAAGATGCTATTGGGATGTACATAATAAAAAATAAATAAATAAAATCTTATTAAAAAAAGACAGCAATCACTTTAGGAATTAAATGCAATAAGAGAAAAAATAGTTGTCAGAAGCCTTTAATAGAATCTTTTCCCTTCTGCAAGTCCTTGGATATAAACCCTGACCTCTCAGTAGGTGCAAAGGAGACAGAAAGAACAAGGCAGAGTAAAATAATCAGGTGGCCAGAGAAATAGAACTTTTAGACTTGTATGTTTCTAATTATGGAAGGAAAAATCAGCTACCAAATGGGGTTTGTGTCGTGGAGGATGTGAATCCAGAGACAGAAATGCTTGTTCCCAGTGAGGACAATATGTTGGTCCTGTACACGAAGCAGCTGTCAATGAGCCTAAGCTGGTGTTCACATCTGCAGTGGAAAGCCACAAATGCCAGTAGGACACCAGGGACCCTAAATAGAAGACAAGTTCAAGGTCATCCAAGTAGCAGAGCAGAAATAGCAAAGCTAAAATCTCTCATCTCTTGACAAGCTCATCCACAAGGTTTATTTAATTGATAAACACTTAAAACCTAAGAAGCACATGCTAATGCACTGGCTTGTGAGTTAATGAGCCAGGACATTGCTCTGGACAGACTCAGAACAACTTGGCTGAGGTTCCTAAGCCTTGATGGTTTTCTAAGATTCATGTGCCAGATGCCTGTAGTGTCAGGCCAGGTAATCTTGCTGGTTCTTTGAGCTTTTAAAAGCTTCATGTCTTTTACATGGTGGCTATTTGTTATTTCTGAGAATCAACCATTTTCTTTCCATTTCTGATTCTGTATAGTTGTTTAGCTCTGTTTTGGCTCACTACCTTGCAGCCTTGCTATGCTCAGATTTTTTTCTCTGATAAAAAATGCATAATTTTTCAATAATGTACTTCTTTGTGCAGTTAGGGAGAGTGATGCTGTACTGCAGTTTGTCTTTCAGACCTTGCTGTGGGTTTCTTTACATGCTTCTCTAAGCCTTCCCCTGCATGGATTTTAATTCAGCAAAGCTGAGAGCAGAGGAGCAGAATCTCCTCCCTCTACCTGTTTTTGGGGCAGCTTCCTGGAGTCCTCTAGAGCCCCTCCTATATCCATGGAATTGTAACTGCTGTGGAGAGGGAGGAAAGGCAAATGGCTCCCCATAACCTCAGAGATGTTACCTTCACCCTTACTCCTGTGCCAGATGTAGAAAATCACCCAGGCATTCTTCTCAGCTTGAAGAGAGCCCCAGCCAGGAGACACTGCCAGGTGCAGAAAGTTTTAAGGCCAGCTGATGGGGCTGGATATGCTCCTGCTCTAATCTCAATTTAAATTAGTAACTAGAGGCAACACACTGGGAGCTTTTCTAGTCTACTTCCTTAAGAAGTAAATCGAATCCCAAATAAAATATTCAGCATTTGGAGGCTGAGCACTGCCCTTAGTGTGCACTGAGGAAGCACTTTTCCTAGGACACCAGAAATGTTGGCAGCTCACTTTGGTAACACGTCCAGTTTTATTTGTTTTAGAACCTCTGCTCCACTGGGGGCATGCAAAACGATCTCGGGTGCTCGGGGGAATTTCACCTCTGGCTCTCTTTACCCTTGCACTTCTCTTCCTTTTGATCTCCCACTGCCCAGGGCTGGCTTAATTTGCTGTACAAGCCCCTGGCTGACCCATCCTCTCCTATCCTGATGGCCAGAGCCACCCTTCCCACTACACCCAAACTGCTGATACTCTGACAGCTCCCAAGTCAACACTTCATCAGGCAGGAGCTTTTATCAGCAGGAGAGGAGCCCCAGCACTGACAGCAGCAAAGATGTTTTTAGAATTATATTCTTGGCGTCTTGCAGCATCTTTAACAGAGCTGGCAGTGACTGCTGAACACCTGCCAGGTAGATTTGCCCAGAAGAAGGAAATGGGATGGGGTAGGGCGTGGTGGTGAGGAGAAAAGAGCATTTCAGAGCATATTCCCATTTTCTCACACATATTTCTCACCCCTTAACACTTGGGAAGGGAGAGACATTACTTTGAGGGGCATGTCCCATCCAAACAAAAAAGACAGTGGGAACAGACCAAAGGGATCCATCAGCCTTGTAAAAACCACTCCTTTTCCAAGTCTGGCTTAACAGATCAGCACCATAATTAAAGGGCACAACACTCTGCTAAGCTTGTAGAAAGAACAAAGTGAATTTTGCAGAAATGGAGGTTCACACAAAAGGTCTGGATTTCATATCAAGATCTGCTCACCAGCTGCACAGCTTCAGATACGTATTTGTAATGCTCCATGCAAGTGAGGCCAGAACACCTGCAAGATTAAAGCTCTGTGATACCTAAAACCCACAAGTTCAGCTCCAGTAAAGACCAAAATCTAAAAGTGAAGTCTAAAGACCCTCAGCTACTTGCTGAAACTCAGTGTTGCTGAGACAAAAATCCATTAGTCTTAAGAGGACATATTCTTATAACCATTAATTTCAGCTCCTGCTCTGTAAAATGTGAAGAACATCTGCTTTCTCTCCTGGTTACTGTAAAGTACAGTGTTTTAACATTTGTCAAATATTCTCTGTCCTCATGCAGCAAGAAGTGCTTCTTTGGGTACTACATCTATTCTGCCAGCCAAAATAGTTGGCTGTCTCTGCCAGAGTGGTGAAATTTCTTTGGGGTAAGTAAAAGCAATCATGTAAATTAAAATGAAAAACCAAGCTAGAGACTTACTTCAGGTGGGAAAAGAAATGCAACTTTTTGAAAGAGATCAAAACAGTCTTTGTAAAAAAAAAAAAAAAAAAAAACCAACCAAAAAGCCTACAAGCAAACAAAAAGCCAAAAAACCAAAACCACTCCTGATGCTGTAATGTTTCCCTGAATTCCCTGGTTATAGCTGGTAGATTTACAGAAATACTTGGGAAAGCAGCTGCTGCTGATACTGTGGACTGGACAAAACAAAAAGATGAAGGGCTGAACCACAAACCAGCCCTTTTTGATGTATTCTCCATACCAAGATGGCAGACAAAGTTTCTATAAAACCCATTTTAGTTTTTCAATGTTTATCACCACAGGGAAACCAAAACTAAATCCAGAGATTGTTTTAGGTACAGAATGAGTTTCTTTAAATCCCATGAAGTTTCTAGAACCTGGCCCATCAAACACAGGCTTTGGGTTTATACTCTCTCCATTCCCTCCACGTCTGTCGCTAAAGATCTCTCATCCATGGAGAAAAACCAGTCATGCCCAGGGAACCAGTTGCAAAAATGTTCCCCCTGACACTGACCCACCAGAACTTTTTCCTGTGAAGGGAAAACTGTTCTATAGCTTTGCTTCTGGAAAATCCTCTCTCATGTACTGTTTGCTCTTCCAGCCAAGGGCAGTAACACAATTTGCAGCTGTGGTTAGGCCATGGTTGTGTCTGCTCTGTAAAGCACTCCTGGTTTCTCCAGTAGCAGAGGCCAGGTCCAAAGGCACAGCTGGTTACAGAACATCTTCTGCAGCTCCTGGTGGACATGGTCACAGATTTGAACCCCATTAGCCAGATTTGGACCCAATTAGCATGGCACATGTCATCCACGTTAGTCATCCTCTTTGCCTGGACTGTACTAAGGCAATTTTACCCAAAATCAGAATTTACTTATTTTGTTTCAGAACAACTCCATCAGGGACCAGCCAAGCTTGTGTCATTGTTTCCAGCCCAGGAGATAACCTGCATTTCAGAGAGGGCATCAAGAGCATCAGCTGTGAGTGCTGCATCCCTGTGCCTGACTTGTCCTTTAATGCACCACACAAAAAATAGGGACATTCCCAGGATTTCACAGAGGCTGCATTTGCACATAAGGCAACCAAATATTTTGAATCATTTAGTTCACATCCCTGGGGATAAATCTATTGAAAGGATCAGGACCTGACTGTGCAGAGGCTGGGGAGGCTGGCTGCAGTGACTCCTGCCCTGGCTGGTGGTGTGAGAGCTCCCATTGCCACTCTCCAGAGCACGCTCAATCACTGGCCTCCATTGAGAGGAGCAAGGCAAAAGGAGAGAAATAAAAAGAGAGGGAAAGCACTCCAGAGAAGAGGATGGAATGGAGTAATCAGCTGCATCCTCTGCAGCCCCCAGCACGCTGCCAAGCCTCGCTGCTGCGTGACAGGCAGACAAAAGGCTTTTCAGCTGTCACACGTTTCACAGCCCAGCCAGGGACAGCAGCCACGTCCCCATGCCTTTCAGGGGTTTGCACACACGTGCTGCTCTGTCTGCAGGCCAAAGAAAAGCAGCCTCAGCCCTTACAGACGTACAGAATGCTCATTGCAGTGCTGCTGGCACTCAGCATATGGTTACTCTGATTTATTTCTGTTGAAACAGAAGCCAGAGCTTCTTCCTGCTGAGGCCCTCTGTGCTAGAAATAAGGGGCAGTCTGTGTCCTGGAGACCTTAATTCAGCACTAAAAATGACATTTTGTCCTCACCCTTTGCCATCATTTCTGGATGCAGGCACTTGAATAGAAGGAAGCCAAGGTACTGATATTACGCCTCACGTATTTCATTTCCTAGGAACTAAGTGGTGAGTGTTGCTTATGCAACCTTAAAATGAAAGTGTGTTACAGGAACAGACTGTCCTTTTTGTGTTTGCTCTGCTCAGTAAAAAAAAACCCAATAACATTTAAAAGGATTCACCCAGCAGCAAGATGGTTTTCCACCAGGACTGCTGGAACATGAGTTTCTTTTCTGAACATGTGCATGTCTGTGTTTCTCACAGACACTCGTGAGAGCTGTGGTTTTCAGCTGTGTGCAGAGGCAACAAGGACAATTAGCATAAAATTAACATGCCCTACCTCTGATTGTAATCCCCTGCTCCCTCTCCAAACTGACTAAATCCATGAGCCTGACTTCATGTAACAGCTAGTTAAATGCCTGAGACCAATTGGGATCTCAGACATTAGAGAAATAGAGGTTATTAATTGGATGATATATAAAATTCAGTGACTTGGTGTCAGGGTGTACCTCACAATACCAGTCAGGTTATAAAATTCAGACACAATTACATGTTGGCTGAATACATTTGTCTTATTTCACTATAGTGTATATTAAACTTTCCCTTTCATGTTTGCATAATAAATCTGAATGGAGCTCTTTATTGCATTCACACTTGGTTGATTGCTTTTGGTCATTTTATAGCATGTTATAGGGGGAAGGGGAAAAAAACAAAGGTTTTATTACAAAACTGTAAAACAAAACTAAATGTGAATGCCTGCTCTAGAGAGATGATGAACATTCTTCATGTTAACTTAGAGGTGCCACTTTTTATCACTGACATGTAATTGCTGATGATATTATTGTTATTATTTTGGGGGATGCCTCAGTGCCAGAACATAGAATAAAGAATGGTTCCTCAGTTTTATTTGCTGCAGGTACAAGTGCCACGGGGAGGCAGACACAGCTACAGCAACACCCTGTGACTTGGCCACAGAATTTTTTAAAGGAGATACCCCAGGTGAAACTCTCCTGGTGGCAGAATGACAGCACAGAGCCTGAGCAGGGTGTCAGCCTCCCTCCCACCAGCTCTGCAGAGCACCAGTGGGTCTTACACAGCTCAGATGTGCTGGTGACTTCTGAGGAGGGGTGAATTCTCACCTTCTAATTTCTGTTCCCAAAATGCCACACAGATAGTGCACGAGAAGAGGAAGATTTGGGGATTTTCTCTCTTGCAAAACAGGGGTGAAGAACCTGCTCTTTGCTGAGTGTCAGACAGATCTTTCAAATCTTTGGCAAACCATGAATTAACACACTCCAAGTATACACCAGAAAAAAACCAAAACCAAGCAACATTAAAACACCTCCCCCCCAATAAAAGCTGTCACAGTAAAACACAGAATAAAGACGGTATCAGTAGTAAAACATTACATGTGAAAACACAGAAGTCTTGCACAAACAAGAGAACAGAAGCAAGTCATACAATGATAATATGTATGGCTTTTGGGGAAAAAGATAATCTTAAAGAACCATTGAATAAAGACACAAAAGCTGATATAAATATTTCCAAGCATACTAGGAATAAGGAATGTGAAAGGCAGTCTAGAGAACCACTAGATGAAGAAATAGAGAAAAATATGAAACTGGTACATTAGAAGCAGTCCACAATCCCACAATCCAGCTGAGGGTTCTGTCTGCAAGTGATCAATATTTGGTAATGTGAAAAACAGGCTAAAAGGAGGACTAGTGCATTTCTTCTCAGGTCCTGGCAAGGTGTGATTTAGGGATTCTCTAAACTAAACTTTCATCTGGATCTCCTCAGTTTTACATACCTTCATCATATATCCTAGTCACCTTTTCTCCAAAATGAAAGCAACAAGGATGAGGAAAAGTATGCAGAGTGTGAGGATGAAGCAACAGGGATTCTTCAAGTAAGAAAGAAAAAAACTGCCCTGTGGCCTGCTGGCAGAGAGGTCTATACAGTCTCAGGTAGGATGGAGATAAACAAGGGATGATTAATCACTCACTGTTTCTTAGAATGCAAGAAGTAGGGAACACTTGAAAAAACAGCACATACATGTTTTATGAGAAAGGAAAGGCAGTGAATTTTCAAGCCATGCACAGACTGGGGAACTCAGTGCCACAGGACATGCAGATACACAAAACAGCGTAAACAGTTTCCAAAAAGACAGACTCACAAAAGAAAAGCCTGTCAATGACTAATAACCATCAAAGACTCTGCTTCTCCAGAAAATGCCAAAAGCAATGAGATTGTGCCTGGAGTGGTTTGCCTTTACATGCCCTGGGTTTCCATGTTTTCTCTAAGCAACTATTACTGATGCTGGGCAGGAGAGATCCTTACCCTTTCCCAGCTTCACATGGCAGTAAGACTGTGCCATTAGAATGCACATTAATTAAATATCATGTTATGAAATGAGCCCGTGGGTTATAGCTAGGTCTCAGGCTCTGGTGCCTATATTCCAGCTTTCATGCACCTATAAATATTAAAACACCAAGCAGCTCACTTGAATTTGCAAAATGCAGGCTCATCACCATTCCAATACCGTGTTCTCTGACAAACATAATTTGTTTGCTCATCAACCCATCATATATTTTTTTAAGTCCAATAAAAACTATCATTCCATTGTTCCAAGCAAGCCCTAATCTCAGTATGCAGCTCTCAGTCTTATACAGATGTTAATTATTATAACTGCAGGGCAAATCAGCACAATATGACCAAATAAATAAATTTTGCTGAATACATAAAAGAAAACCTCCCACAACCCTCTACTTGTTGGTTCTCCAGAATCACAGCTGTACAGTGTTAATACTGTACTCATGATCTTAATAGAAAATAATCCCTTGAAAATTAATTACCACTAGACATTAATAAGCACTTTGTTAATTAAGCCAGTAAGCCAATTAGGCCCAAGGTGAACTCGAGGGCAATCAGCTCTATAAACAGTGTGAGCTAAGTCTTAGAAGTACACTCTAATTTTTAAAAAGCCTGTTTTTGGAGACTGGATAGCTTGTGGGATTGCTCATTACAGAACAAAGCAGCTGCCCAAATGCAAGCCAGGTCAGGAGCAGCCAAGAGCCATCATCACCCAGCAGCTTATCTGTGTCTTCAGAGCAGCTGGTCTAGACCTCATTTGAGACCTTACCAACTTGTAATTAATAGCTTCTCTAAGTAAACCAAATCAAAAAGCCAGCAGAAAGCAATTCAGAAGTGCCTCCTGGGAAAGAGCCTAAGCTGCAAGGCAGGGCAGGGTGCAGAGAGAGCCATTTACAGCTGGGTCCCTTTGACTACGAGTAAGCACCAGGCCGCCATCCCTGCTCCTTCTGCTGGGCTTTCACAGACCACAGGACATCCACAAAACCTGCACAGAAATGGCTCAACCCATTCTGAGGAGATGCAAATATTTAGCAGCTCTTCCACCTCCAAAAGTCTGAATTGTGTGGCCTTTCTTACTCACTGTCCAGGAGCAGAGCCAGCACAGGCAGGAGCGCAGATACCTCAGAAACCTTCACTTCTGCCTTCCTTTACAGCTGAGAGGAGCAGATCCATTCCTGGGTTCCCTTTCCTGAGGAGAAAGCCCCTCTTTATGGACACACTGCAAACAGGAAAGCTGTAAAGGAAGCACCCTTGCTAAAATCACTCTCTGTGGGCAGGGCTGAGGATCTCCTCAGGAGAGAAGTCACTGCCCCAAACCTGCCAGAATTCAACAGGCATTGACTGGTGGGACTCTTGGGGCTCTGTAGTTCAGGGAGTTGGACTTGACAATCCCTGCAGGTTCCTTCCAAATCAGGATATTCTATGATTCCATTATTTTCTCTTCCTCCAATCCTCCTGTCCTGTGGTTTTTTGTTCTGTCTCTTCACGGGTCTCAGCAAGCTCAAATACTTCAAGCCAAAAGCATCGAACTTCCCCTTCTACAAAGGAGTTTGTCCATACAGTGGATTTGGCACAGGGCTGGAGAAAACTCATTTGTTTCTCTAATTGATTCCATTTGAAAAAAAGATGCCATTAATCCTTGCACATCTGTTGGCACTGATAAGTGTGCCCTGTGTTTTGAGTGTTTGTCTCCAGGCCTTGCAGGCTGGGGACTCAGCTCTACCATCACCTTTTCACTTGTTTTTTCCAGCAGTGTGTGCACACTGAACCCACCAAACTGGAGGAATAGTGCCACTCCTCACACTCTCTCCAGGGCTAACCATTCCTTGTTCCTCCATCTTTCCCAACACAAGCTTGGAGTGCACAAAAACTTGTATGGGAAAGTAACACACGCAGTTAAAAGGCTTTAAAATTCACAGGATGCAAATGAGCAGACAATTATTCTGTGCATAATGATGAGCTGCTAAGTTGGAACATGTTCAGATATACAGTAAGTCTCTGTAATAATTTTTATTAATTTTTAAGAATGCTGGATCATCTCATCTGAAGCCAAAACCATTAATATTTGCATTAATTAGTGCTCATAATACAGTATATCTTTAGAGTTTTACTGCAGTCATTTGAATCTTTCCTTACATTGACTTTCTAAAAAGGATCACCTTGATGAAGGGGGCTTAGGGATTTTTTCAGCCTAGTGAAAAATATTTTCCTGGAATAGTGGTCAGCTTTCTGCCTTTGTTTTTCTTGTCTTTTTTTTCCTGAGTGTTGGTTGTTTTGAGTTGGGTTTGGGGGTTTTTTTTGGTCTCTTCCTGCCTTAGTAGAATATGGGGATAATGATGTAGGCTTGACTATGCATATAAATTGAATAATTTGCAATAATGCTCTAAAGTGCCAATGGGATGGAATTCAAAGGGCTGTTTGCAGAAACAATTGCTTTTTTAAAAATTAATTTCTGAAAAGTAAATGTAGAAAATGGTGAGATGGCTCAGGGCATTGAAAATGGCAGAGAGACTTTCTGGTCACTGCTTCAGATCCTACTCAGGCTGAAGCACAACTGGAAAATGTTACTGTGAGAAAAATACTTTGGGTCTCTGCAAATTTTAACAGAATATTTTGTGCTGGGGTTATGAATGAGATTGGAGTTCACTGAAAAGAATAGCAGGGGGTCAATTCTACTATATATTTTGGAAAGGTTTGGTTTTTTAAAAGTCATTCTACTGATGGAATATAAATCTTTCTTTCAAATAGTAATCATTTAATCACAGACATTGTAAAGGAAAACAGAATTCATATCCTTGGCCACAAGTAGAACTGGTTATCCTTCCTCAGACCTATATACATGTTATCAGGGTAGATAATGTATTTTCATTATAGTAATCACATGTGTCGAGTTGGTTATGTAACAGGAGAAGACAAAGGGCATTTAAACCACTTAAATCAGACTGGAGGAAAAAGAAAATTACGTTTTCAGGATGGGGTCATGGCTCAGTGATGTTAAAAATCTCATGCAGTTTAAGATAAATGCACAATCACTTTACACTTTCCATCTATTTGTAAAAAGACATCAACAATCCATTTTCCTACACAAAACTGCCAAATATGTATATGTATTTCAGTCTACTGATTTCTGATCAGGACCAGAACTAGCCCTGGAAGCTTTAAAATTATCCTTGTGGATTTCTGATGGATCAGGGACCAGGCCCATCCTTTCCACAGAGGGAATCAGATGCTTTAGAGAGATGCTTTCCCAGCAGCAGGTTTGCCTGAGGACAGGAGGGACAAGCCATCACCTAGAGCTCCACAATTAAACCCTGTGCTGGTTTCCAAAGCCCCTTGCAAGCAGATTTAAAACATCTCCAGGAGCATTGCACTTCAACACCCCCTAAGGTGCCTAGCAAGTATCTCAAGAACATAATTATTGGTTTCTGGCAATATCTGGTATCTTAAGAGATCTCCAAACAGAGGAGGAGGAGCAGCCTGTGGCCTGAACAGGAAACACTGAAGATGGAAAGGATGCTGTGGCCAAGTGTTGAAAAGCTGCCAGCAGCAGCTTTCTAGCAGTGCAGGCACTGTGAGAGGCTGCTCCAATGTCAACATAGAAAAGGGTTTGAGAGTTGGTTTTATTTCAGGCTTGAATAAACCTGCTGCCAGTTTTTCACCTAACTGTGGACACCTGCCTGCTCATTTCCCACGGAGATGAGCATCCTGAGATGCTGCTTTGGGGTGCCCATGAGGCAGAGGCAGGACGGGGAGCAAAGGGAGCAAAAATGTGAACATGTGGACATGGACTGGCCTTCTAGACGGGGCTGAGATGACTGGGCTGACCTTGAATTACACAAGATAAGCTCTGAGCAAAAGCAGCACAATCCCAAGCACTGCTCTGTGGAAGGTGGACGTGGATGCACAGACTGCTGTCAATCCAGTGCTGCACACAAACCAAGACCAAAGGGATGGTGGGGAAACAATCACTGTCATCTCTTTCTAGAGAGGATATTTGCCTCTGCTGCTTCTGAGGGCAGGAAAGACTTTCATATCAGCTTCATAAGGCACTTAAAAAGAAAGTTCCAGAGGCACAGGCCCTGTCTGTCGCTGGAGCTGATCTTTCTGCTGTGGGGACATGAAAAGAATAGCAGAGGTCAATTTTGCAATGGCTGTGATCACCCTGTGACACAGCAGTGCTCTGCCCCAGAGGTGGCTGAGCAAACAGAAACACATCTCTGCTCAGAGGCAGGCAGCAGAGAGGAGCTCAGTGATCTTTGCTGGATGCCCTTCACCATCAGGCAGTGAAACACTGCGTGTTTAATCATGGTGAAGGATAATAGAGAGCAGGGAACCAGGCAGGCAGTTCAGCTAACTCCAGGCATGCTCTGTTAAACCCTACATGATATAAAAATGCTTTATAGCCCATGCAGCATACTTCCCTTGGATAAGGACCATCGCACACTGAAATTAAAAGCAATTAGTGTCCCTTAAGTGCTTGAGGGGAATTGTTTTTATAAAGCATTTCCTTCAATCTTTGGGGAAAAAAATATACAGGAAAGGCATTTTTATGGAGGATGGCATTTGTTTACAACTAACACCCTAAGAGATTAGGGCTGGCTTTCAGGCCTGTTATTACAGCTACAAAAAAGTTGCTGTTAAACTCCCATTGAGGCTGGCTGATAGGTCCACTATGAGTGAATGCAAAACTCGTTGTTTCAGGATGCTACAGCATGTCCACATGGCACTTTTTATAAAATAAGGATTTCATGTTGGCTATTAACAAACTCCTTCCCCCACAACCATCACAGACTTTCATCCAGCCAAACCCCACTATTTCATCCTCTGCTTTATTTGGTGATTAATCCAAAGGACTGATTTCCATACTAGCATTTAAACTAGGAGCTTGATGCTGGGAACACAATGGCCTACATTTTGAAACCCAAAGAATGGATGTTGTACTTTATTTATGAGCTATTAGTTTAGCAACTTATAAAATATCCATCAAAAGCCACAGACATTAAACAAAATTAAGAAATGAAATACAACTTGATAAAAACAAAAGCACTGATAGATCCCCACTCCTCATTAAACCTCACATCACCCCTGTAAAACCATGTCCTTAGACTAAGATGAAGCGTTTGAAAAAGTACTGAAATTTCTTTGCCTTGTTTTTAATGCTTTATTAGTTTAGATTCTACCACAAATTGAAATATTTATGACCAAATGCTCCAGTGCTGTATAACAGTGTCCTCTAATGTTCCACTCTGACAGAAACCATTTCTAATTGCCATGCTGTAAAATACTGCCAAAGAGCTGCAAAGAATGGAGCTGGACATCATCTTGCAAGGCTTTTCTACAAGCACAGTAACATTTACTGATCTTTAAAACTGTTCAACACCCAGGATCTTCTCCAAGGTTAAACCTTCAGAGCTAGCCATGAAATAACAGAAATTAGCATTTCTATAAATGGCACTAGGTTTGCCAGCATGGGAAATTGTACTTAATTACAAAATATCTCAAGGGCAGCAGTAATGATGTTTACTTTACAGCAAATAAACGTGCTTCAGCTCCATCTGATCAGCTTAGGAGCTTGTCTGATCCCTGAGCCTGCTGTTGAGGAAGGCAGTGCAGCTGCCAAGTGGGATGAGGCTCTTGAAGAAACAGTCACAGGGTGGTCCAGAGGAGCCTGAGAGTTTGGAGCTGCCACTGTCCCCTCCAGGACACTGTCAGCTGTGCCTGAGTGTTCTCCAGATGCTGGTCCCCTCACTCCCCAGCAAGTGACAGGGGCAATGCCATCTCCCCTTGTCATAACCTTCATTAGCCCTTTAATTTCCACCCAACACCTCACTCTGACCTTGCTGTCTGCAGTTTCAGCTGTTCCCTGTTGCCTTACCAAGGGAAACACATCCAAGTGTGCTCCTTTAGAATTGTCTTTACGCAGAAATTTTCATCTCGGGGCTTTGTGACTACAGCATCCTCTAATCTCCTAAACACTCCTTTCCTTCCTTCACACTGCTGTGATTGAGGAGAACCCATTAGCTGACTGCACACATGCATGAACACAAGGAGAAACGAAGAATTATAGGTACAATATCAAGCAGCATATGGCAAACCCATTTATGTCCTTCTACAGCCGGTCAGGCACTGAATGGGACTCATTCCTGGGAGTCATTGTTGGCAGTGTGGAGGCTACCACGGTGGCCACGGCTGGAATACTGAGTGCTCTGGGACTAATTGCATATTTGATATTCATGTGATAAATTAATTAGCTGCTTATTCCCAATGAATAGCCTGGATTCAAATAAAGCTGTCAGATGAAAGGTATGGTAGGTGCACATGTGTTAAAAATAGCTCCTGAGGGGGGTGTGTGTGTAAATATATATTATATATGTATCAGTCTGCTACTGCAATCATTTAATTTAGCTTTGCCCTCAGCCAGGAGTTGCCTGGAGACTCACTAATAACAGAAGCATTCAAGATACTTTTTCTTTTGTGTTCCCTTTCCTTTTTGAATAGATGTGTTTTACACCTTCAGCCTTGATGTAAAATACATAGAAAAGCTCTTCAACACGGCTTTCATTTATGCAAAACCTAATCTAAATAATGGATGAGATTAAAAAAAAAAAAAAAAAAAAAAAAACACAAAAAAAACTATGACTTTTAACTAGTGTAGGACTAAAACTAATCCCAGTTTTAGTCTCTCTTAGCTGCCAGTAACTTCTAAGGCTTTTACTCAGAATTAGTGCATCTGAAAGGGGATTACAAGTCCCAAAAATGAACTAAAAGCTTATAATTTTCCCCAAAGTAACAGCCAGGTAAAGGATGGAGACTTTATTAATATTCTCACTCATGGAAAAAAATGCAGCTGCCCTGTCTTGTTCCTGGTGAATACAGGTGCAAGACAGAGTGGGCAACGCCTGCCAACCCAAAATGAACAATCACAAATGTTTTACCTTGTATACAAAACCCTGCTGCAAAAAGATACTGAAGCTTAAAATTACCTAGGTTTTATTAGTGCTGAAATTTGTTGATTTAGCAAGTGTTCTTGCAGATGAAACTCCACCATTGTCACCGACATTTGTCTTGCAGTACCTGGAGTTCACACCCTAGGGGTGTTCACAGCTCCAGGAGATGGGAAAAGGCTGGGAATTGCACCCAGAAAGGAGATTTTGAGATATTAAATATGAGATTGTTTCAGCTGGAAAGGGGGAGACATGGTTCCCTGAGAGATTTTTCTTGACCCTATATGGACTGAAGTTTGCAGATGATAGAAAGAAATACTTTCAAAGACTTTTTCTTGAAGGAGGAATATTTCATCCTCAAAATGTGTGAGTAGAATACATCAAGATGAGATAAGCAGAGGATTTTCCCTCTATAACTGATTTTCTGCACCACTGGCATAATTTCACAAAATATTTCAAGTTCAGCTATAATCCTTTCTCCATCCAAAAATATTCCTGGGGCAGTTTTCCCACAGCCCAACCTGCCTGCATCACTGAGGAGCTCTGTGCTCCTGCTGTGCCTTCCCTGGGCTGCCAGGAAGGAGGAGGCACTGAATGGGACAGCACACCTGGACTCCAGCTGTGCTGCTTTGTCAGGACCTGAAAACAGCTGGGAACACTTGCAATGCTTAAAAGCACCTCAGAAATACTAAAGTATGGAGGCAGGAAAGAATAAAACCAAGTATAGCTCTGCTCTGACAGCCTGGCTTCCCTGCCATGGATATTTTACACCAAATCCAGCAAACCATGTGTGTGTGCAGGCCTGAATGTTGTCCCAACACCAGAAACCTGATGTGCCCAAAGCAGAGGACACATAAAGAATAGAAAGGAGCTGCCAGCATCTCCTCAGTCTGCATGGATGGGAAGATGTCCTTGCAGCTGTGTCCCCAGGAAAATTCCCCATGCACAATTCCCAAACTGGCAGGGAATATTTTACCTGGGCTAAGTGCCTTTACCAGTGTTTAAACACAAGCAAATGAAATAAAGATTGTTGTCACACAACAAAAGGAAATTGCCAGCTCCATCTCCTGCCTCACAGCCGACCTCCAGGATGCCAGGAATGTGTGGGATGTCTCACATCAAAGCAAAACCAATCTTACAGCTATTCCACCTTCTGAGAAGGATCTGAATGGGAGAGGAGGAGGAAGGCAAAGGGATGTCATATAAAATTACACTGACCTAAAGCTTTCAAATATGAGAGAGGAAGCACAAGAGCTCAGGCTTGAGAGCTGTGGCTTTTTCTGGGGGAAAAAAAAAGCAAAACACCAGCATACAACAAAAAAAAAGGCACCCCAAACATATTCACAACCTTAACAAAATCCTAAATTACATAGTTTAAATACTTTCTAAAGAATGCTTAAAGCTATAAACAAAAGATTAGTGATTATATTTTTATCTCGTTAAAACTGCATCAATTACATACATTTTACTTCAGAAAATAGTTCCTCTTAAGCTGATTATATCTGAGCAGTTTTATCTGAAATTCATATCTGCAGATATATTCAGCTGCAGCATTTACCAGGTGCAGCCAAAGAAAAGAAGAAATTATTGGCTTCTGCCTCCTGTAGCAGTTTGACATTATATGGAAGCAGAAATTCACTTAGTCTTCAAAAGAAACCCTAATCCAAACGTGGGGATTGGGATTTTTCAAATTGTCTAATCCATAAATTGCTAAAATCAAAATATTCTTCTATATTCGTTGTTTGAGAATTACCTTTAGATTCTTATTTTTTTTTTTTTTACAATAGAAGATTAATATGCACAATATCTTTGTACATAGAGTGAACTTATAAAATAGTAATAAAACCACAAAGGCTTCCTCAGAACATTAGATTGCATGACTAAGCACAGCAACATCCAAAAGCACTGAAGTTCAGGCTGTGCTCATATTTTAACTGAGCTTTCCCCTCTCTTCAGCAAGAATTCCAGGACAGTGTCACAGCCTGGCTGGGCACACAGGGGCTGCTCGACATTTTGAGTGTTTTACAAATGACATTTAAACTCCAATCTTGGATATATAATTTGGAAGTTTCATTTCTTGTAGCCCTGGACTTTACAAACACAAGTTGCACTCTATTCTTTGAAGTACAGATGCTCAATTCTTAAATCAGAGAGGCAGCAGAGTGGGTTGGGGTTGTTGTTTTAATTTTTGTAACATTCCCAAACATTCCTCTTCTCTCCCAGCACCGCACCTACAGCATCTGTAGGTAACACTTGTTCTGTATGTGGGAGGGGGAATCCCAACACTGAAATAAGCACAGATCAGGTCAGAGTTCCACACAGGAAGTCACATCAAATTCTCTGGTTCATGAGCACCAAACACAGAACAAAAGTGAAACCAACTCCTCTCCAGAGACCTGAGTCATCTGTGCAAGGAATGCTTGACTGGGAGCTTTGTGTTTCCTTAAAAGCTAATGATGATGTTAGAAGTTCTAAAGAAGTGTTTGGGAGGAGTCTTTTTGGGAAAAGAAATCCCTTTTTGTCCAAAGATAGTAAACTACTCCCATGGTACACACTTGAGGAACCTAAGAACAAAACAGGATTTAAGTATCTTTTATAAAATATCCTCCCACAGCATTTTCTGTTGTTGGTACTCTTCCAGATGCTTTCTCTGAACCAGAACCACATGAAAACTTTGCCGTTGGTAAAATCACAGGAACAGACCTGAGGTTTTCCTCTCTTTTGTAGTGTGCATCTACACTTTGGGCAGAGAGCTCTGTGAGGCAGAGAGGATCAGATGAGGCTTTACAAAGAGACACTGGATTATCATTATTATATTTTTCCCTCGTGCAAGTGGATTTCCTGTGTAGTCCCATTTGTGCTGTCACCTCCTGTCCCCATCAGTGTGAATAAACCTGCTGTGTTACTCCATTACTTATGCACAAGCTTTTGTGACTGGCAGTAAATCAGTAGGTTATCCAGAAACAACATGAATCATTCCTTTTGGGAAGGCAGAAACACAAAACAGTGTTGCAGATATTGGCCAACTTTTTCCTTCTTTATATAACTTTTCCCCCAGTATTCTTTTCTTACTTTATTAAATACACTTATAAAAGTAACTTAGCTTCTTGTCAAATGCATTGCTTTTATTATGCCAAGCAGAGAGATCAGCCCTTTTTACTTTTCCACTTTCGAACATCTTCCTCTCCTAATTAATACACAAATCAGGGACAAAGACTGGTGTGCCCTTAATAAAACCAAAAAATGGTTCACACATTCAAACATCTGACAAAGAGGGGATTTGACGCTTGGCTTAATGCACACCTAGGTTTCTTTGTTTCTTTTCAGGTGCTAACAGTAAATACTGCAGAGCTCTGTGTAATTAGCTCAACCTCCCCTTATCAGTGTTAGCTCTGAGCAATTCTCTCTCATTGATCCCTGGAAAGCTGTGGGACTGCTGCTTTCCAAAGGGGGCTGTGGGGGAATGGTCTTGTGTGGGACAGCTTTGATGGAGGATTGGGCCCAAAAGCAGAGCAAACAGGGGCCAGGATTAGAATTTTTTTTCTCCCAGATGATTTTTTTTTCTGAAATGTCTCTGCTAAAAGCACACACCTCATAATTTGCTGGCTGCAGCAGGACCATGTTCAGAGATAACATCAGGGGTCCTGAGAGCTGTGGGATTCATTCCTGTTGAATGTGGGGAAAATATTTTTTTTCAGTGTTGTTCTCCTTTCATACCACCAAACTGAGTTATTTTCCACTATATTTACATCTATCAATCCATGCTATAATTTGAATGCTAAAATGAGGAGATCCTTGGGGCACAGCACAGACTCGAGTGTTGTTAAGCTCGGTGTCTTGCCTAATGAGCCAGGCTCCAGGATATTCCAAAAATACAAGTACATAAATCAAAGTAATTTTTTCCTATTAGCCAAAATGCACTAAGCAAGTATGTAGAAACACAGAAAGATGGACAGGCAGTGGCCCAGAGAATGAGCAGTTTAGCTGTGGAGGACTCAGTGCTCTGCTGGTTCTCACAGAGGATGGGAATGTAAGCATGCTTCCCCTAAGGGATACACATGTGTGTCTATAAATTCAGTTATGTGCACAGAAATAAATCTCCCAGACAAAAGGCAGCTACCTGGTGGTGTAACACAGAAGCTGGCAGATACCACAGACCTTCTGCAGACCTTCTGCTTCTCCTCTGAACAAGCAGGAACACCCAGGGTGCTGCTGCAGGGATAGATCTAATGCTCCATGCATTCAGGGACAAGGCTGTCCCTCCCCTCCATGGGACTATGAAGGAAAACTCCAATAAAAGTATGAAAAAATTGGCTCCAAAGCAAAACACTCTGGCCAAGGCAGCCTACCCTGAACTCCCTGTGACTTTGTATGAGCCCCTGTGAGCATCATGGTGTTTTTCACTGCTTGTACTGCTTGTTTGCCACCATAGTTTGTTCAATACTTCAAATTACTGCTGCAATAAAATCTGTTCAAGCAGCTTAAATACTCAGCTCAAGCACGTCTTTCAGAAACAGGATTTCTACATAAACCCCTCCTGAAATGAGGCATAAGAGATGGCCTAGTGATACAGATATGACATTCCTAGGAACAGCTGTATGACAGCCTGAAGAAATTTTTCTGGGAAGACACTGGAACTGTTGCAGGGTACAAGTCTTTTCTTAGGCCTAGAGAAACTCACAGCACTAAAAATACTGTGAATAAATTCGTCCCACTTTCATGGCCTCACTGGGACACACTCAACTGAGCCTGAGTCACGGTGATTTCCAGGAGGATATTGGCGTGAGTGGGCTCAGAAAACTGAGTCACAGCTGACTAACAGCTCACAGCAGGTCAGGGAGGCAAGGAGCCCTTCCAGAGAGGGATCATTAACAAACAGCCATTCACACTTCCAATCCCAGCCATTATGTCAGAGCAAAAAAGAACAGTTTCATGTTCTTTTTGTGTGCAATCAGAGAGGAGCTAAAGGGGCACCTAAGGGGGTGCTGCCAGATGCCAAACTTGATCCCACACACTACCCAGGCCTTGTCACTTGGATCATTTCACAAGGAGCAAATCTGTGGTACTTGGACTGCCAGCCTTATCCTACCCCTGTTTATACTCCTCACCCATCCCATATTCCATACTAAACCCCTGTTTATACCACTCAACCAGCCCATATTCCATATTGACCAGCTCAGGCCTGATGCTCAGTCACAGCCACATACAGGGTGCACACCTGGATGTGGTTTTAGCATCTCACCTGTGCTGAGTGTTTTAACCAATGTCAGCACACAGATCCACACCACTAAATCAAAACCTAATACAAATATATGGCCTAGGAGCCTAAGAAACACATTTTATTGCTGAAATTGCTGCTTAGCAGAGTTTACTGCTTCAAAGGAGAGCTTTCCTCTTTTCTCTTCTATCATGGAGTGGCATCCTGGGTATCTCAGCTGTCACAGACATATTTTCTAAAAAATCCTTTTGCCAGGATTTTTTCTCCTGAGAAGCTTAGAAGCCTCAGAGGAAAAGAAAAACAATAATTATCTGCTGCTGTGGAATGCAACAGGTGCATCTTTGATTGGCCCATGTGAGTTGTTTCTACTTGATGACCAATCACAGGTCCAGCTGTGTTGGGACTCTGAGCAGTCACAAGATTTTATTACCATTCCATTCCTTTCCTTTCTAGCCTTCTGATGAAATCCTTTCTTCTATTCTTCAGTATAGTTTTATTATATCATTTTCTTTTAATATAGTATATATCATGAAATAATAAATCAGCCTTCTGAAACATGGAGTCAAGATTCTCATCTCTTCCCTCGTCCTGGGACCCCTGCAAACACCACGCCACTCAGCCACTCCCCTGCCTCTCAAAACAGGGAGAGTCTGTCTTGGCAAGCATCAGCAAGAGTGGTGACTGCTGTGTATGCCTACCCATCCTTTTTACTCATACATTTGGTAAGTAAATTAAACATCTATAAATTAAACATGAATATTGCATGAGCAAGCCAACATTTCTGAATCAGACAAACTGGTCCACACAAACCTATTTGTCTTTGGCTTATGTGTGCCATTGACTATTAATAACCAAACACAACACTACAGAAAAAGTCTAATAAAATAAAATCACTTGTTAAATCCACTCATTTAGGACATCTATCAACCCATGCCAGTCCACTTTTTGTTAAAAAAACATTTTATTTTTTGCTCCTGGTCTAAAAAATGTACCTTTTTTTTCCCTGCACAGTAACCAAAAATGTTGGTCTAATTGGAAAAAACAAAAACTGGGGATTCTTTTTTTCCAGGAGCTTGCCTGCTCAATGGGTCTGATAAAGAACTGTGCAACAAGCAGTGTGTGTTAAAATGTTGGCCTCAATTCGTTTCATTGAGTGGTTTTTTAATAGTCTGTTGCCCTTTAGAATTATTTTTGTCCTACATAAATAGGATCTGTGCAGGGTTTTGAAACTTTAAGCATGCAAAACAAAAAGAAGAGTACAAGGGAGAGCAGCAGAATGTGAAAACTAAAATCCCAGCAGCAATTATCTCCTCTCAAATGTGATAGGAAAACAAAGAATTTTGTTTATGTGTATATATATATATAAAACTCATATATGCACACATCCCCCCACAACTTTTCTTATTATCACTGTCCCTTAAAATGAGATGCAAATGAATGCAAATTGCTGTTGTCTTCTAAGCACAGTAAAATAAACAGAACAAACAAATTATCAGAGGCTGTGATTGTTGCCTGCACAGTAAGAACAAATATATTTGTCAATAAATACAAAATTTCATTTTAGCTACACAGTGGTCACAGTGAGAAATTTCAGTGTCACTATTTGAAGTTATTTTTCCATTTTTACCAATTCAGACACATCTTGGGATGTAGATTCTTGTGAAACAAGTGATGTGAGGGTTTGATTCGCAGAACTAGGATGACTCCATTGTTTGTTGGGATTGCTTAAAGCTGCCACTGGGTGAGTTTTGTTCCTTAACTGGACAAGGTCAAACTGTTTGGGAAGTGGGAAAACTGGTATTTAGAAACACATAAGAAAACTGAGAATTCATTTTGCCAGCATATGTGGAAACTGTATAAATGCTGCTCCTATATTTGCTTTATTTGATCTCTCACACTGGCTGGATTTGATTGTTGAACAAAATATTAAGGGGTCAGAGGAGGACAAAAGCATAAAGCTGTGTTTGCTCCCAGAAATCCAAGATCAGCACCACTGGAGACTGGATCTGACTTTTCAAAACACAGGGAGGTCCCTCCACCAACTTCAGTGCGTTTGAGGTCAAATCTTTCTGGAATACAGACATTAGAGACTGCCCAATTAAATACAAATAATCTTCCTTGGGGCAACTCCACAAATCTGCTATTTGCATAAGGTGGCAAAGGCTGAGCCAGTTTTGCTTATCTGCATCAGCAGATTGTCCCTTCCTGCTGACAGAAAAGTGCCTGACGAAAGCCAGCCTTAAACAAAAGCCACTTAAACACAATTATGTGTTCAAGAAGATAACTGGGACAGTGAGGCTGAAGAAACACTCCCCAAAAATAAGAGAGCTCCTTGGGAAGGTACTTGGTACTGTCTGGTAAACCCAAACACGCTTTGGCATTTGCAGACTCAAGAGTTCAGGTGGTATTTGCCTCTCTCATGAGCAAATACTGAAATTACACCACATTACACAAATTAAAGAAAGCTGGTGATAAAAAAATAAATATAGTATATATAGGATAAATTGAATTAATGCTGTGCCAATTCAATTTGGTCTCCAATGTGATGTTTGGATGGGAACTTATGACAGTCTTTTGAAAGAGCACAGTTGTGCAGACTTCCCTCCCTGTGTGCTTCTCGTACAGCCTTTGGTGTGAACATGTACTGATCAATAACTGGCCTGGCTGAGGTGCCAGCACTGAATAAATTATTATGCTTACTGTAGTTAACTGTATTACAATAATGCAATATAAACCACAGTGGTAGATGGAAAGGACTTTTCCCAGTTTTTAAGTGCCTGTGAAAATAAGGAGACACTCCCAGCAGCATCCTACAGAAGTTCAGATGCAAATTCATCCCAGATTCCTGCATGAGCTCCCAATGCTGCAATCTGCCCTGGACAGGGGTGTGTTTGCAAGTGTCTGCTGTGTTAATAGATGACAATATAATCAATATCTATATATTTCAATCAATATACTCTTCTCCTTTACACAGGTCACATGCAACAGTAGCATACCCTGCTGCCTACAAGAGAAGGCAGTAGAGCACAATTCTCAGAGCTGTGTTAGTTCCTACATAACTTGCACAGAATACACTGGAGGAATCCACGCATTTTTGTACAGATCAAAGCCTAATAACAGGCAAAGTGCTATCTTAATCAAAATATGTCTTTATCTAGACATCATCAAAGTGACCTCCAGGTATCTCAAATGCCACAGCAGGAGGTAGTTTGGGACCTGTTTTTACAGCACAGGCGCCAACTTCAGAAGCTTCTTCAGGACCACAAGTGGCTAAACTGTGTCTCCTTGCCAGCACAGAGGAAAAACTATTTACATAAACCAAGCAACCCTTGTGAGCATTCTTTACAAACCAGAACCAAGATCCACCAGCATCACAGAGTAGAATGAGTTCACTAGACCTACAGACCATGTAAAAATCAGCCCTGAAGCCTCAAGCTCCCCTTCTGTTCCCAGGGTGTGAGACAAAGAGAACAGGAGGATTTAGACAAACACACTGACAAAATGCAGTGGTTTATTTCTAATACCCACACACAGAGGCACATGAGCTGTGTGTGCAGAAAGCCAAACACAACTGGGGTTCCAGGCCCTGCCCTTTGCTGCTGGAACAGCATTTAGGAAGCTCTCAGGAAGACGCAATGGGATGGGGCTGGAATGTTGGAAAACACTCTGGATACACTAAAACACCTGCTTACACATCCAAGACTTTGGCCTAGCTCTGCAAGCATTTATACTCTTTGAAGTAGGCTTCTAAGAGCAAGTGCAAGCTTATCTCCCATCATCTGCCCTACTCAGACACCACCTGGTCATGGTGGAGACAAGAAAATACTTTTACCACCTTTTTCAGGGACAGCAAACTGACTGGTGGGAGCTGCTCCTGGGGAGCACAGGTCACCCTCTGCCACAGTGGCAGCAGAACCATCTCCCCAAGCCCACAGTGCAGGTCTTTAAAAACTTGAGCTGTAACTCTACATTTTCTAAAACACCCTGGTTCAGACTGAAGGGGAAGAACCCAGGTCACACCACACCTCACAGCATGGCTCCTCAGAGCCCAGTTAACCCATGCCCTTGGATTCAAATTCATCCTGAAGATCTCACTGTGGCTGTGGTTTCTCATTGACCCCTGCCCAAAAGCCTCATGGTGAAAGGAGACTCCTCACACCCCACCTGTGGCAGGAGTGTTGTGGGAAGTGCAGCAGCAAGGGTGGAGGCCAGATCACCCCGTGTCCATCTGCCACTGCAGCAGCAGCAGTGTTGTTGTGCTGGGGGTTTGCTTTGCATGATATCTGGAAGGAAAAGGGTGGGGATTACTAATTCTCCTTCAATCAGAAGCAGAGTTAAGGCATCACTGCTCTAGCAGCATCTAGAAGCATGTGGCTTGGAGCAGAAAAGCCTGAGGGCTGAAAACAGGACTACACTTGACATTGCTGGGCTGCCCTGAGAAACTGAACACTGCAGCAACCCCCAAACAAATTTTTGGGTTATATTGGGATTAAGAAGACACTTGACACTACATCAACACCTACAAACCAACAGCTTGACCCTTCCTTCTCTCTGAGTGACTTGCACACTAATATGTATCAAAACCTAAGCAATTCATTAGCAGAGGAAATTGTACCTAGAACAGCACTTCAGAAGCACAGCAGGGACTCTGGCTGACAGCAAACAAATGATGTGGTGTTTCTGAGCACAGACACGCACAAAAGCTCTCCATGGGACAGAGGGGAAGCAGGCAAATCAGCCCAACCACAGAGCAAATTGTCAAAACACATCTACTTGTTTTTTCACAAGCGACCACGTAGTTGAGTGGAGGCATTGTGAATTTATCTGTTCCACTCTGGGAGGTGTTGGGCAGTGCAGCCAGTCACTGAAGCAGAGCTCTGCAGGACACAACACCAGCACATATTCCAGAGAGCAGTCTGTGGGTGCTGGCATCAGCTCTGCTGCTGAGAGCAGAAACAGAACTTGGCTGAGGTCAGAAATGGGTTAACTTCATGTGTCTTTGTCTCCCAGTCCACAGGTTGTCCTTGCTGCACCACCTGCATTTTCCCTGTTTCCCAGATTGTTCTCTCCCTTTCCCTTCTTGGTAGGTCTTGCTTGCACAGGCTCTCAGTGGGCAATTCACACAGTCTCTTCCCACCAAGGGCCACATTCCCTTTCCTTGGCATGACTCCCAGAGCACTCTCTTCTTGCTCCTCCACCTCTGCCTTAAAAACCAGACCACCTCTGCTTGGCAGCCTGCCTTACAGGACTGTGAGCAGTGGGGAAGATTCAGGCAGATTTGTGCATATATCACTTTTTCCTGAAGCTGGAGGATGCTTTTCCTCAGGTTTCTAAGCTCTATGGCCCAGCCAGATTTTGGGTTGGTTTCTCCCATTAACCTTAAGACAGATCTTACAAAGGCAAATTAGAACTGCTTCTACTGTTGTGTTTTTTACTGTAGTCACATCAAAAGGTAACTAGGTCCCTGGTGAAATTGCCTGGTTGAGTTTTTCCCCATGGCATTGCATTTTCTAGGTTTGTTCTAATAGCATGAATCAAATATTGATTTAAGGGGACATCCAACCTGAAATGAAGATATACATATGCATAAATATGCACACACCAATAAACATGCACTGGGTATAAATCAGGCAGCAGGTCTGATGCCAAGAAGCTGATTGTGAGTGTGTAATATTGGTTCTGTGTAGCCTGAATTGCACAGGGGTTGTGCAAGGACACAGAGGATTCATCCAGCCTGGACTTATTTAGCTATTGATGTTAAGGATGCTCCAATAAAAGCACCTAGGCCAGAACCTCCTGTACCAAATAAGTCTGTGAATTAATTTACACCCTCTCCTGTGCTGACAAGCAAAGGTCACATCACTCACAGGCTTTGTCTAAAGGCAGTTTGGGTTGGAAAAAAGTTGGGCTAAAATCAAAGTACGAAGATGACGAATATAAACACGAGCCAGGATGAAACCAGCAAACACAAGTACCTGTAGGGACTGAAAACTCCCCAAATCCTTTCATCTTGGGCTGCATCACAAAACCTCAGACATGGATTTATTCTGCCAGTAAGTTTTAAAATATTCACAAGCATTTGTGGGATTAGGGCCTCAGATAATCAAGATAAGGAACTGATCTAATTCATAATGCAATGCTGCCAAGGAGCACGGTGCCATCAGCCATCAGGTCAGTGCATTGTGCCCAGCATATGATTCATTGAACAATAACATATAATCATATTTGATCACACCGAGCTAGCTAAGGCTGGAAAAGAATAATTACATCTTCTGCTATCAACCATCAACTCATAAATTACCACAATTATTGGATTAACTTTGCTCTGAGCCCTGGGAATTTTTCTTTTCCCCACTTCCTACTGTAGGGGGCAAGGGGATGAACTAGTGTTAAAGAAGGATGAAAAAAGAGTTATGAGCTGTACTCCACTCATGGATAACTAACTGCAGGCAGACCTGTGGATATGGTTTGTCTGACCCTCTGGAAAGAGAAATGTAACCTGGAAAGGCCATTTGAACAAATGGGGGGTGGAGTTTGAGCACATATTTTTGGGAAAGGACACACTGTGCCACCAGATTGTCAAACCTCTGTAGAAAAGCCAATTCAAGGAGCAATACTGAGTTCATTTAGCATGGCATGTAGGAAAAGGCTCAGCTAGGGATCCAGTCAAGGACCCAAAAGACCTGTCCATAGCCCTATTTCAACAGCTTAATCCCCCCTGATATTCCAAATAGCTTTGCCAAGAGGTTAATCACTCAGTTTTCAGCAAAATGTGTAAGATTAGAGACTTTGACATATCCCAGGATTAGGCCCAGTAGAACTGATATTACTCAAAGGAAAAAAAAAAAAGCTCATTTTAATGTAAGTATAGAGATGTGGGCAATTGCTGTATTTATGTAAGGAGCATAAAAGGGAAAATTTCCTGGCAGTAGGAACTGTGATAGCTTAACTAGCACATGAACAGAGAAAATCAGAAACCTGCTTATAATGGATGCTTTGCATGCTCAGTCATACCTCTGGTCCAGCAGCATATATCTGCACACATTAAAGACAAACAGCATGTGGTGGGAGTGCCAAAAGCTGAGAGAGGTTGGTAAAAGTAACTGTCAGAGACATTTCCGGCACATTGTGATTCTAGTTCTTGGCAAATCAACATTCTCAGAGGAGAAGTGGTGAAACGTGGCTGATACAAATCAATAGGTAATTGGGACATTCTCAAGGAGTCACTTGGAGCAGAAACTTGGCTACAGAAAAATGTTGAATTCTAAGTCCATAGCATTGACTTTACAAAGCTTTATTTTTCATAGATGGAGAATGAAAGAAAATTAGACCATGAGAGACTTCATGTACCAAGTAAACCCACTTGTTAGTGAAAGAGAGATTTATAACTATTCTAAAAGAAATCAAAACAAAAAGCACCACCAAATTGCAGGACACATCTACCATATTTGCACAAGTGGGAAGGGTTCCTATGGATTGTCACTGTGACCCAGGTAAAAATGGAAACCACTGCCAAAAACATTGAGCTCTGGCCCAGGTGAAAGGCAGCTGCACACTCTGGCACATTCCAAGCCTGAGGCTGGACTGGAGGAAGAATTCAGAGCCAACACAGGCTGGTTTTACCCTGATGGAGGCTATGGTCAGCTCTTAGTGAGCATCAGAGGGACAAAAGTGCAGGAGCCATGGGATGCTCAGGGCCAGGGAGGGGCACAGGTACCAAGAAGCAGTAGGAGGGCATGAGAACACCTCTCATGTACAGCACCACCAGCAAGTTTTGGAGTCCAAGAACAAAGGCTCCACCTTTTTAATCTCTCCAGAGCCCAAAGTCCAGCATGTTCCTGAGGGGAGGCAACCCCTCTGAGGCTCAGCTGGGATCTGGCATGGGGGGGAATACCAAGATTTGTTGCTTGCCAACAATTCTGACATTTTCCAGTACTTGCTTTGTAAATCCAAACCTGTCTCTGCAGAAACAGTCTCTTGCCTGCTTCAGTGAAAGACAGCTTATGTTTTTTATCCACCTTTGTTTATTTACAAAGAGATCCTGACCATCAACTTCTCTTCACAATGGGAAAAAAGGAACAAGACCTAGACTAACAGAACAACAGGCTTTGGACAAAAAGGGGCCATGGTATTCACTGACAACAGAAATGGAGCAAGCTGCATTTCAAAGGGGAGCTGGTGTGACAAGAGACAGCACAGAGTGTGAGTGCTTTTCAGTTCTGACAGTATAGAGACTTACAAAGGAAAATCCACAAAATCAAAGTGCCTTTCCATACATTATCAGAAAGAGTAAACATATCAGTGCTGCTAATTATAATTGCAAATAAAACAAACATCCCCAGGAAAAGTCCATTACTGTCACTATTTTCCTAATTGCACAGAAAAAAATGCATTTTGGGATTGAAGGGACAGGAAAGATGACATTCCCTCCTAGGACAGCACAGGGCTCCACAAGAATCTGCTGCCTCCCACCAGCCTGCTGAGTGTGGATGCTTCTAGGTGGCAATGCTGGGGAACAGGGCTGGAAAACAGAAGTCAGACCAATTTCCCAATCTTCTTCAAGATTTACTGCAATGGAAAATGGAAACACAAATCCTGCTCCTCACTATCCCCACCCTCCTTTCAGGAAAGGAAAACCAGGATAGGAGCCCTCAGTATCAGCTGTAGTGGAACTAAAAAAAGAGTTCTCTCACTAAATTTCTGCTCCATGGGTGGGGGAAATCAAGTGCAAGCCAATATCCTGATCAGTCAAGGTCCTCACTCAGTACTTGTTAGGGAGACAAAGCATAGGAGAGTGTTTTAGGAGACAGAGGACAAACAGACAATCATCTTTGGCTTAAAATAAGTAGAAAATAATGTGAGAGGGGAAGACTCAAGGAAACAGTTAATGTAATAGCCAGAGAAAACAAGAGCAAATCCATGTTTAAACCAGAGTGAGCGAGTCTAGCACCAACATTTGCATCAAATGCTTCATAAGCACATCACTGCACATTACCCTGCAGAGGTGATGGAGAATTTGATATGGGAGAGAGGGAGGTGGAGACAGATCCGGGGGTCTCTGGGGTCCAGTGGAAGCTGCAAAAGCCACTGGGATGCTCATGCATGTGCTGAACCAGTTCTGCTGTCAGATTGCACCGCTTGCCAGGCTGGGCTCTTTGGGTGCAGCGAAGTTTTAAATAGAACATGACTTGTCAGAGTCAGATTATAGTTAAATATTCTTTTCTTCCTTCTCTTCTTACATAAAACCTTTCCCCTTGACTGGGGGCAGGGGAGAGAGAGGACTCACAGCTGGAGCAGCAGTGGAGTTTATGATCTCACATGAAACAGGCTTACTGAAGATTGCAGCTGTAACATCCAAACACATCCTCCTCTCTGGTAAAGTCTAAACAAAGCTTGATGCAGCTCAGGAGAGCAGAGAAGGGGCCATGCCTCAGAGCCATGTGGGGAGCAGTTGCTTTGCTCTGTCACAACAGCACAGGGACAAGATGTGCTCCACAGTCTCCTAAATCTGCCTTATTTCCAGGTAATTCTGCACAAAGCCTATTGAAATCTGAGGGGAATGCAAGGCTGTATTTGTTACAGCACAACATCTCTCTGTTCGCAATTCATGGGCAAGGATGGTAAACTGTTTAAAGAAAAAGTTGCCAGTTGAAAGCCCCTGTACCAGCCTTAGTCCAAACCACTTCAGCCTCTTGTCACCTCTGACCTCTCCTTAGGAAAGTAACACAGACCCTCCTTTTACAGCCCTTTGCAAACTAAACACAGCAAGTGCCATAAAGGATAAGAATCATTATAACTATTTGACTTCCTTGCTAATGTCCTGAATACAGGTAATAATAATTTACATGACAGGCTGCAAAATGCACAAGTCATTGAAAAATGAGACGTGGCCAAGAGGATGTAAATCATAAATGCCTGTGCAAAGACAACACAGGTTTAGGGTTATGTAATTTACCCTCAGCTCCAGTTGCCTGCCTGAGGGAGAGGAGAGTATGAGCAATTGGCACAGTACCTCAGGGCCACTGTGAAAAATGTGCTAGAGAAGTTCTCCACCCACACCCTCCCCTCCAATCTGATCCACTCCAAAGTCTTCCTCAGCTTGGATCTATCACTTGCATTGCTATGGACAGGATGAATAAAAACAAGGAGTAAAGTGCTACCATTTCTTTGACAGAGAAATGTCTATACAGACCTTAGGAGGTAAAACCTCAATTTAGATTAAAGATAAATTTCAAGTGCCTAATTTTTAGAAAAGTTAAGATTTTATGCAATTATGCTATTTAATCATAGAACAGTTGGGTTTAAGGGACCTTAAGGATCATTCCATCCCCCTGCCATGGGCAGGAGCATCTCCCACTATCCCAGGCTGCTCAGAGCCCCATCCAGCCTGGCCTTGGACACTGCCAGGGATCCAGGGGCAGCCACAGCTGCTCTGTGCCCCTGTGCCACCACCCTCACAGGGAAGAAATTCTTCCATATATCTAATCTAAATTTCCCCTCTTTCACTTTGAGCCCATTACTCCCCATCCTCTCAGTTCACTTCCTGATGAAGAGCCCCTTCAGATACTAGAAGGTTGCTATGAGGCCTCCACACAAACATTTCTTCTCAAAAGTGAACAGCCCCAATTTTCTCAGCCCGTCTTCATTGGGAAAGTGCAGAAATGGTATCATAATCTCTGCTAGAATCTCATTTTCAATCCTAATTTTTAGAGGCCCTTTAGAGTCAGATTTACCATTCTATCCTATTTGTAGAAACACACCATTTTACTAAGCACATGCTTGAAATATAGTAGGTAAATTGGAAATCAAACACCCCTAGGTGGGACTCTGCCCCTGCACATCTACCTCCCATAGCCTGGAAACTGCCCCTTTTCTGGAGAACCTCCTGAATTTTCTGCCCATTCTGCCTTTGAAGATGAGCACAAAGGCAGAACACCACAAAAGGGAGGAAAGCTAATTTGAAAGGGCAGCTGTCTCCTTTCTGTAACCTGCTTGGCTCTGTGTCTTTTGTAGATGGCTCTGCTCAAGCACCACGATTTCCCTCACACTTTCACCATCACAGGGTGTGCAGTGCTTTGTCCTCCCAGCTGGGCAGCAGCCTTTCCAAACACAGCCCTATTATTTCTTGGGGTAAGTGGGATAGCTCATCTCAGTTTCCAATGGGGATGAAAATTAAAGGCTGCTGCTTATGCACCACACTTACCAGACCTTACATAACTGACAAAGACTGCCCTGGCTCTGGCTGAAAGGGAGCTGGGAGAAATCATCTGGCTGGGCGGAATTATCCATTATAAATAAATCACATGCATGCGCACAAAGAGCAGTTCTCACCCAGACTAAACACTTTTCTGCAAGTGAGGTGTCTGCTTTGTGCTCTGTGAACGGGAAAATCACATGTCCTGCGCTTCACATCGAAATGCTCTGCACTAAAGGAGACAGGATAATCACTTACTCCAACCATCACAGCCAAAGCCTTGAAAATTCGCCCAGTGGCTAAATTCATCTGTATTTCTGCCCGTGCACTTGGACAGGAACAGAACAGGGCTTTGCAAAGCACCTTTTATGCTGTCTGTGCTTCATTTTGAAATGAAGGGCTCATTCACACCAAGTTACCTCCCCACCATCCTGGAAGTTGCTGTACAGTGTATTCTGCAGTGCACAAGGATCCCATCCAGGACTTGTATCCCACTGCAGCCAGAGGTGAGCTCCTCTCAGGATACTGGGGGTGTTCCTCAGCACTGTGACACCTCCCACTTGGGCTGCCTATGAACTGTGTGAGGGATTAAACTCCTCTCAGTTTCACCACTGGGATTTTGCTGAACCAGCATCATATTGGCAGTGTATACAGGAAGGAAATCCAACTGATGACACAAATTCCTTCCTACAGCCACACTCCATGGCATCAGGTTTCAGCAGCTTGCTGTAAGCTCTTCCTACAGGTTCACCTCCTGATGTCAGCACAAGATTTAATAATTGTCCCACCACCTGGTGACTGGGGCCCCTACAAAGGACAGGTACTTTTGGGTGGAACTCACAGGTGCAGAGACACACTGAGGAAGTGTTAGATATGTGAGAAATTATGCTCACTTCAAAAATTTAAAAGGTTTATTAAAACCTTATCGAAAGTCAACAACAGAAAATTGAATAGAGAAAATATAACAGCACCAGAGCAAAGTGCTTGTGCTCATCCACACAATAGAGGTTTCACCTTTTAACCCTTTAGCCCCTTCCAAAGTTCTGTCCATCGAGTCCCTCTTCACTGTCCAGTGGTGGAGTTTATTTCCTTGCATCCTGACTAGAGGTCAGGTGCTGCCAGAGTTACAAGCCAGTCCTCTCAAATGTCCTGACTACCCAGGTCAGCCCCTGATAACAGAAGGGGGTAAAACATAGCTAAAAATCTATAAAACTCCTCTTAACTTACATACATGATATTTGCCTTTTAATTGTGAGAGTCAACCATTGTATTACTCATGCATCACAGCTACAAAACAGTATGGCAATGTTACTGCTATTTAAAATAGGTGTTGTTTAAGGAAAGAAATTCTTCATTGGAATCCACAATGCACATATTTCAGCATTCCATCAGCCTTTCCCCCTCTCATGTGCCACCTTTTTACAACTCAAGGAGTCAGCATCTTGGAGAAATGTTTTAAGTAGGGGACCAAGGAGATCTCACTGTATGGAGAAAAGGAGTTTTCAACACACAGCCATGAGCCCTCCCATCTCCTCTGGGCACTTCTAAGCAAACAAAACCTGAAAGCAAGGAGCTGAAGCCTCACTCCAACTTTTCCTTGTGACCATGTCATCCCAGGAAAAGTGAAGAGGTTCTCTGGAGACAATTATATCTATACAAACAACTTTCAGAAATTAGTCACAAAAGCAACAGTGGTGTAAAGGGGAGGCATAAGGGCAACCCTGAATTCAAGACTAAGGCCTCTGGTTAGCCAGGAGGTCTCTGCAGAGATGCCTTCAGGTAAAAAAGCTTCTAGGCAGGCAAAGGGAAAACTTCCCAAAAACTCAGGCACACTTTCAGTGCATGTTAAGCTTGCTGAGACATTACACTGAATTTTGCTGTGATTGCTACTTCTCTGACTTTTCTAGCAACAAAATATACATTACATTGTTTCCCAGATCACATGAGTGATTATTACTTGTCTTAGGTTGCAAATACAGGATGTGGCTGGGGGTGTGCATTCTATTGGCATCTGCTAGAAGTGAGGCAGCTATCTGCTGTTAATTGGGCCACCTGCTAAAACCAGGTGGGGCAGTTTTTCTTTATCTCTTCCACAACCCATCCTCCCTCCAGGGAGATATCTTCTGTTAATGGGCCATTGAGTGTCACTGCATGACTGATAAGAACTACAGCATCCCATTGGGAGAGGCTCCACCCAGAGGGAGGAGCCAAGCATTCCTACCTGGATATAATCTGACTTAGAACACAACAGCCAGCCTTTTCCACTGGCTTCCCAGAGAAGCAGATTTCTTTTCCACTGGATTTTCAGAGGAAGACCAGGCCCATCTACACCACCATTGGACCTTCAGAGGAAAACAACACCCTTCTACAGGATCCCTGCTCCAACAGAACCACATCTATCACTCCAGGAGCACTGCAACCACTATTTAATGGGACTAATACCAACACCCTGACCCACAGGGTGTCAGGTTTTATTCTGACTCTGTCAGTGTTGTTTTGTATTACTGCATTTTTTATTTTATTTTTCCGAATAAAGAACTGTTATTCCTAAAATAGTCTTTGCCTGAGAGCACCTTAATTTCAAAATCAAAATAATTCAGAATGAGTGGGTTTACATTTTCAGTTCCAAAAGAAGCTCCTGCCTTCCTTAGCAGACACCTGTCTTTTCAAACCATAACACCACTGCATTTAATCTCTGAATTTCCTAAAAATAAAAGAAAATCCTAGGAAAAATAAAGCAATACCCACCACAACATGAGGAGGAAAGGGAAATAAGAGACATATTAGTGTAAAAGGATATAATCATTAAAACAAATGACTTGACACATATAAAAACCATTCAGAAGCTTCACCAAGTAACAGGGCTCAAGTCAATGCTCAAAACCATTTGGTTTCTATTCCTGTGTCCTCTCCTCTGGTGGAAGAGGTTTGCACTCCTGGCTATCAGTGTCTGATACAGCCTCATTTCTAGGCCATAGAGACAGTTGGATTTTTATCATATATATTAGATCCTTACCCCAAATTAACTATTTGAAGCTGTTGGTTTCCTTCCTGCTGATAAAGCAGCAACAAAAATAGTGCCTAATATTACCTCTTTAAACTAATTTATACTTTTTTTAAAGTAAACCCAATTGTTGTCATACTTACCTTGTTTAATGATGACCATGCTAATTATTATTACACTTATTGTCATCTTAATTTTATTTTCAACAGTGGAGCGGTGCCCTCAGCTCTTTAAACACACTCTGGGATTTACAGCCATGTTTTCCCCTCACCTTCTCTAAAACATAATTTTACTGTCATTTTCAACATATTGGTCAGCTCTGGGATCAGGAGAGAGACAAGTTATTCTACATGGAAGTAGTTAAATTGAAAAACTGTCTGAAGCTGAACTGCCAGGAGATGAATCAGAGAGATGCTGCTGCTCCTGGGGAAAATGTTATGGGCAGTCCTTTCCTTGTAAATCAGGTACTCTACAAACCAAGTTGATGCTAAAGGGATTGAAGCATTTGATGGTATCACAAAGTCCATTTTCTAACCCAAGCACCCTAAGTTTCTGACCTATGTTTGTAAGTGGGAAAAGAATGATGGAAGTCCTCAACAAAAGCACAACAAGAAGAGTTTACTAGGGAGAAAAAAAACAAACCAAAAATGCAGCTGCAGGGGTACACTCTCCCTTTTCTTCTTTACTGTTCACTGGGAGATTCCCCCTTTTCAGCATCCTCCAACATGGAAGGGAGCTGAAGGAAGCTTTTGCTGGTCTCTAAGCACCTTTTGCCCTGCTGCTGCTCCCACATCTCATTGATCTGTTCCCTGTGCAGCAGATGCCAGTCAGGCAAAAATGGAATATTTATGTCTGCAAGGCTTTATCTGAAAAATCTCACACTCTGCCTATCAGGAGTGCCAAGGAAAAAGCAATACCCACAAATGCTCAAAAGGAGCAATTCCATACCGGATTTGGGTTTTTCTCTGTTACATCCTCAGAAAATATTGGGGTTTTCTGACCCTTATGGCCTGGAAGGATTTCCAATTCAGTTGCATGGACCAGATTCAATGCAGTAGCTGTTTCACATTGTCCAAATGGTGTAACAAAATGCAAAATATGTTAATGAGTTACACTGACCATGCAGAAATACATTGGGTCTACTTTATCATCACTTTGTTTTAAGGGAGAAACAAAATTCAGATTGGAGGAGAGAGAGGCAATGGGAAGGATGAGGGAAAGAATGTCTCAATAGCAGAATCAATAAAGTGTGTTTGGGGGGGCTTCATTGTTGGCTAAAAACTTTTGTTTCAGTCTGAAACCAGAAGTTGCATTTCAGTTTCATGTTCTCAAAACTTTTTGCCCAGTTTCAATTAAAAAAAAAGTGTGGATTTTTTCACACAAAAATGTTTCACTTTTAAAAATCCTTCAATGATTTTTTTTTGCCTATTAATCAATTCTTCCATCCCCACCTAAGAAAAAAAAAAAATCACTGTTGGGCTGGACCCATAATCAGAAATATTCGTAACAATTCTGAAATGTGTAGCCTGGATTCCCTAGAAAGTGTAGCTTGTTCAACAAGAAAGACACATTAAAAGAGAAGTATCCTGGGATAAGTCTGAAATACAAAAACTGTCATTGTCACAGAACCACTGGGCTGGCAGGGATGGAATTAACTATTAAGTGATTATTACTCACAGAATTTATATTAGGCTGGCTATTTCTTTGTGCCCAGAGAGAACCAGGACATGCAATCAGTAAGGGAAATTTCCATGTCCTCTGAAATATATAAGGCAAGACCTGAACAAAAATCTCAGCACTGCTGGCAGCAACATCAGCTATTTATTTTGTAATATTGAATAAGAAGGTGCCCAAGCAACCAAAAGCAGATGACAAGATGAAGATGTGAGTGGCTGGAAACAGCAAGCATCAGGAATTGGCAACAACAGCATCTGAGGTACCAACCTTTATAAAATGTTGGGAAATGAGGATGTAATGGCAGAGTTTATGGACTTAAAATGCTCACTGCCAACACTCAGCCCTTCCACAGCAATCTCCATATAAAAGGTGTCAACCACAGACTTAATTTTTAAGAGGACTAGATGATCATGGATCATGCTATTAGTTTACATTTTCCCAAAGACTTATCCCCTGAAGAAAAGCACTGGGACCAGCAGAGCCAAAAAGCAAACATCTTCCTCCCTTCCCTCAGGCTACCTGAGAACTACTGAAGCAATAAGCTGCTGCTGCTGCAACCTAAGCAGAATTTCGTGCCTTTTATTTCCTCCTCCCAGCTTTATATTCCAGCTGCTCACATGGCACAAGTGTTCTTTTATTACCTCATGGCTGCACTGGGCTAAAAAATACAAAGAATAGCTGCACAGATCAGCCTTGCCTGGATCCTGGTTGCATCCTGCCTCAGCCTGCAGGGAGCTGCCTGCTCCCAAAGGATTCTCACATTAAATGGGACTGTGTCCCCATCCTGAAGCAGGCATGTGCCACCTCACCCAGAAACATTGCAGTAAGGGAAGACCTAGCTCTGCTAATAGCTCCAAAGTAAGGCAAAAAAAGAAGGGAGACTCCAAGAAAGATGGAGAGAGACAGCTGGAAAGCACCTGGAGTGATGAGACAGTGAGAAATTACTTCACACAGACAGAGAGTAGGCTTAGGTTGGATATTAGGAAAAATTCTTGACTATGAGGGTGGTGAGGCCCTGGCACAGGGTGCCCAGAGAAGCTGTGGCGGCCCCATCCCTGGCAGTGTCCAAGGCCAGGTTTGGCAGGGCCTGGAGCAACCTGGGACAGTTGAAGGTGTCCCTGCTCAAGGAACTGGATGGGCTTTAAAGTCCCTTCCAACCCAAACCATTCCAGGGTTCTACAGCTGGGTCAGACAGCACCACAGACCCCTGTGTGGCTTTACTGAGGTGGTCCCTGCTGCAACCACCCTTGCAGAGCTTCTCTAAAACCACCCCTGACCCTGCTCATACACACAGATGGGCACTGCCCGAGGCACAGCACCTATGGAGGGGTTCCCTACTCACAGCACCTATTTTGGCATTTCCTACTCACAGCGCCTATTTTGGCGTTTCCTACTCACAGCACCTATTTTGGTGTTTCCTACTCACAGCACCTATTTTGGTGTTCTCTACTCACAACGCCTATTGAGGGGTTCCCTACTCACAGCCCCAAAGGATTTCACTGAGGGCAATATTCACCTCCACAAACAGCCCAACCCCTTCAGCAGCTAAACTGAGACCCCCAGGGCCAATCTGGGGGTGCCAGCCCTGCTGGAGCCCAGTGCCACAGCACTCATCAGCCCCCAGAGCACAGATTCCAATCCACCAGTAAGGAAACAAGATTCCTAAGTGATTGAATTAGCTGCAAATCACTTATGAGATCAGATAATTCCTTGGCTGCTATTTTTTAATGCCAGTGTTACTTTATTCCTTTGCATTTTCAAAGTAATACATCCCTATTTAATGAATTACCAGATAGCTTCTCATCACAATGAGTAAAGAAATTATAGCAGAGATTTTTTCTTTATTATTTTATCATCTTGGCAATATCAGAAGAGATAATGCAATGTCCCCTGGCACCATAAAATATTCAGCATTGTGAATAAAGTTCTTGATGAAAGAGCAGCAGAAAGCAGCATTTCATTGAGGCCCAGTGCTGTAAAAAAACATGTTTTAAATTATTTAATTTAAAAATTAAATCACATTTGAATCATTTGATTACTGTTTAATAACAATACATAATTTATATTTTGAAAAAAAAAATCAGATTCTGCTCTCTATGGCTAAATATATATTTTTAAAAGGATTAGTTATTAGAAATTTTCCCCTCCAACCAGCCAATTCTGACACTGCATCCTCATCCTGGAGAGTTCCTTTCTCAAGTTGCACCAAGGAGCAAGTCAGCCCTCGCCAACCAGAAAGGGTCAGAAAAACTGAAGGATGCTTTAAAACTGCACTCTCTTTCCCTCCCTCTCATTTTTTATATCAAGTTAATCTGATAGCCACAAATGTAATATTTTAACCTATATTGAAATTAACTCTTTTTTGTTTTTTGATCACAAGAAAGATTATCAAGCAGTGGGGAAAAGAGAAATATTTGGCACCCAAAGTAGCCCAAGATGTTCACCCCTTGCTGTCTGTTTCCCAGAGGTAAGAAGTGTTGGACTTGCTTCTAAGAGCCACCCCAAAATTCCTGTCACACCCCTTCAAAGGGCAATTTGTACTCATACATTATATTTAAAGCCAGTCCAAAGGAGAGTGCTGCATGAAGTGTTTGTCTGATACAATTTCATATAAAGTTTTGAAGTACTATCAGCTTAAGCAGAAAATAAACCCTGGATTTCTTCATTTCCCTCTTTTAAAGGCTTTTTCCCCCCTTGCATTTCTCAAACTGAACCAGCAAAAAATTGAGTGGTGGGAAAAGGAAAATATTATAAAAATAAGAAGCTTGGTGTGTGTGGAAAGTTTTTTAGAAGTCCAGCTGGTTTCTAATGAAAATAAAAATTTAAAAACCCTTATGAATATTTTTGTTGGGTGGGATGATGATACATCCCCCCATTTAATCCTAGCAAACAAAAGCTGAGCCACAGTTATCTGAATTAAATGAGACTAATTAAATTTCCTTTTGGACAGACATCACTGTCTTAATCCCCCCACCTGCAAGCTTAAACAATGTTTCATCTCTTAGAGGTAAAACCTGTACAGAATTCCAGAGCTCCCACCAAAGGGAACAACTCTCCCAAATCACAATGCAGAAGCAGCTCTGCCTTCAGGCACTCCATAATAAGCCTTGTTAAATATTAGCCAGCCAGGATTGTGTAAAACCTCACATATTCCCTCCTCTAACACTGAACTAAACCATATGTAATTCTACAGCTCCAAGTACAGCCTGCTTCTCCTGCAGATGAACTAACAGAGTTGGTCTATAATCAGACCAGCTGCCTCACAATTCAGTCCCTGTCCAGAAAAGTGCACAAACCTGTGGGGAAAAGCTGTGCCACAAAATAAAAACACGTGCAATGAGCATTACTCAGCAGGCTGTCAAATCACAACAAATGCTTGGGAAGGGTTTTCATTTAATCCACTTCTTGTAAACACAGGCAGGCGTTGGAAACATTGCAAACTCAAAGAATGAAATTTAAAGCAAGTCTTTGACTGAAGGAGCTTCAGGCCTCTGGGGGATATTTGAAGACTAAGGTCACCCACTCTCTTCAGCTTTTGGAGTTGCTTGGTCTACACATGTTTAGTCACATTTCTGGAAAAACTGAAAAGCACTACATGGGGATATACACTATACATTGCAGATTTTCATCTTTCCCCTGCCTCCATAGAAAACAGCTTCTAGACTTCAGTAGATGTGGGCTTATTTATGCCACTCAGGGTTCAGATTTTCAAACTTCTCTACCCAGAACACAGTTGTACATTTAGAGAAGCTTTGTGCCACGTTATAAGCTCTTTAATCAATCAAAGTTTCTGATCTAGTCTCTTTATACTCTCCACTTGAGAATATTTTTATGAAGGAAGCATTTTACCTGGCTCCATATGATATTTAATTCTGCTTCTCAAATATCAGTTAATCTCATAAAGACACACTGCTCATAAGTGTTCTCTCCTCTCGCTTAATTAATTTTTAATACTCAAAAAATCGCAGTTTTCAAAGAAGCCAATTAAAATGATTCATCCAAAAAAATCCCAGCAAATGCCCTTTCAGGATGACTCAACTGCTTGTATTTATTATATTTGCTCAAGTCAATGAGGGGAAACTATTTTTGAAGTTGGAAGTCAGAGTTACAAAACCAAAAGGGGATTTATAACAAAGCAGCCACGCTGCTCAGCACTTTTCCATCCAGGAGAAAGTAGCCAAGGCGTGACATCCAAATTACAAAGAAAGCTGAGGGATCACTGAGGAGGCAATAAGTAAGGACACAGATATGCAGGAGCCACAAGAATGAGATGGGGGCAAAGGGATGGACCAGTGTTTTGGTACTTGCCCAGGCAAGCTGAGCCCAGGAGATTTTCCTCACATCCATCCATATTAACCCTTTCCATGGGCTCTCTGGACACTTACCAGGCTGCTCCTCGAGTTGCAGCAGCTTGCTGTGAAGGATGGAAGCACTGAATTGCAGAATAACTACTCCTGAGCCATGACAGAGGGTCACTCTGACTCCTACTTTGCCTCAGGCACTGCAAAGTCAAATCCCCCTTGGGTTTGAATCCTTGTTTTTCCTTCAAGGACAAAATGCACTGGGGGAAAATGCCTGATTTAGGGAGTTCTTTGGTTGTGTCTTTCTTCTCCTTACCATTAATTTCATCCCTCCTCTCCTTCCTTGTTCATTTTAAAAATAGAATTGTGCACTTGTACAGTTTCACAGTTAAGTGTAGCAAACCAAGTGTGTGATAAGGGTGGCCTTGATGAGGGGATTCCTTGAAGGTCAGCTAAATATGGGCCATATAAACAATCTCTGCACCCATGTGAGTCCCTATAAAGTTAATCCAAGCAAACAGAGGTAGCTTTAAAAAGCCAGACCTTGGCCAAAATCATGTGGTTGCACTGGTTCAGTGCCAGCTTCAGGCAGAGCTTCCACCTACTGAGTGATCAAACCTAATTCTGACATTTTCACCATGTCTCCTTAAACACTCATCCCCTCACTCTTCAAGGGGATGCCCAGAACAGAACTGAAAACAATCCCAAAAGCTGCCATACTTCCAATCTACATACAGGCACCTGCATCCTTATGCTTAATAGAGGATAACTTCATTTTTAGAGGCTCTTTTGGAACTATAGGTTATCAAAAATCACTACTTAAATCCTTCATCTGTTGTGGACTTGTGATGTTAGAATAAAATTACAGAAACTTGCAGAAAATTACAGCACTAGCTCTTCATAAAGAAGAAGCCCTAATATGTTTATGCAATTCCCCAAAGATAATAGGTAAAAATAGCTTAATGAGAAAGGAGGGACAGACACCAAGGGAAAGGTCACCTTCAAGATAATGATTTGGACTGGCAGAGTCACCACAGCCTCAGAGAAAGACAAAGAATGAAACATCCTTTGGTAGTGGAAAGCTAAAACACCTCATGTGATGTCAATTCTTACATTTTGAGCAAGCCAGCAAACTATGCTCCCCAATAATTTTCACCTATGTGGCAACAAAGGAGTTTACAGCACATGACTAAACAGGGCAAAATATCATGCAATGATAAAAAAACTGCTGGAGACAGGAAAAATAAAATCCAGATCTGTTTAGAAGAACAACATGGTGTTCTATTTTATTATCTCAAAGAGAACATGCAGCTAAGAAACTTCCATATAGAGAAAGATGAAAAAGTCCATTTCACAATTATGAAAGTCTCCTTTCATAATTTATTAAAAAATGTGTCACTGCTAAATTCTTCTAGAGCAACATGCAGCAGATCCAGTTCCAAGGCATTAGTGAAGATAATGCTCAGCTCATTCATCATTACTTCTTGTCTCATTTTAAGTAAGAATATAAAGTTAGTAAAGGCTGGAAGAATTTGTTTGGTTACTATACACAACCATGGCAAACAGCTGGCATATGGCTCACAAACTTTTTGGCCCTTAGTTTTCTTGATAATAACTTTTAGAAAAAAAAGAGAATTTGATACTTAGCACATATTCAGGTGCAGAGCCTGGGCCTAGGCCTACCAGTGAGGTGAAAATAAGTCTTATTTTGCACAGCAAGTGTTGTTAGTAAGCATTAAATTATCCTCTTAATTAATCAATTATTTTTAATTGAGGTATGGATGTCAAATCCTGGTGCTCATTAATATTCCACTCTTTAAATAAGCATCACTGTAAAGAAAGTAGAATTCAGTGGGGCACTGGAGTCATCAGAAGTATTTTCTAAATATAGGCATAGCTGCCACCTAAGTGGCCAAATTCCTACATCAGTTTCAGCAGCATGATCCAAGATAGATCTGTAGCTAAATATAGAAGCAGTGAAAAGAAAGAGTAGGAATGAGTAGGCTGCAATGTAAGTGGAAAGGGAAAGCAGCACAGTCATCCTTGAAGTGTCTGTTTCTCCTATAGTTTACTGAAATATGTCAGGGACAGCACCAGGTATGCAATGCTGTTTTATAAATCATATATTCTCAAAGAAACCACATTATTGTAATGCACAGCTATATAATGGGTGCTTACATGCAAAGGAAATATCCTCAGCAGCTGGACATGAATGATCTTTGTGGGTCCCTTCCCAGCTCAGTCTATTCTGTGATCACTTCATTTCTAGTTCCTCTCAGAGCTAAAGAATAACACGTAAAACTCCAAAAGTTACAAAATACACAAGTTCTCTGCAGTTTAAGTCTATGAGAATTAAAGTGTAGATTTTTTTTTTGCCCTACAGTAGTGGCAAGAAGTGCCAGGATGGGAGCAGAGTCACCCACCTGGAAAAAAAAAATCCTTTTTTTCCACTTTATCCCTTATAATAAATAATAAAAAAGAGCTATCTAATACTATAATAAATTATCTATTATTATAATACCTATCTATTATTATAATAAATAGTAAATAAATAGTAAAGTATCTATTGTTATAATAAATAATAAAAATATAAGCTATCTGTTATGATGGAGTTGCATTAAAACAAATCCAGAGGGATTTCAGGAGGGCCAAAGAGGATGAGGAGGAAACAGCCACCCTGTGATCAGCACAAACCAACTGGGAACAGCATCAGCACAAACCAACTGGAAACAGCATCAGCACAAACCAACTGGGAACTAGGCTGGAAACCTGGGATGTTCTTGCGGGATCTCATCAGTAACTGGCAGGCAAAGGACAACAGATTGCTCAACAGTTTATACCCAAGTGCAATCTCCCTAGCTGTGTATGTATTTAACCTTCTAGTGGAAATTAGGAAAGGCAGAAAGCTCCTATAATACTCATCCCAGTGCTTCACTGGAGTACAGAATCCTAGGAAACCACTTGTGACAAGCTGAGAGCTCAGGTACAGAGCAGCAGAGGCTGCTGATAACAGCATGTCACAGGAAGATAAGAGACCATGAGTATCTCCAGAGATGCCTCACTCCCACACTTGAGCATTCTGTGCACCTTGCCCACATGCCAGGAAGCTGTTTATTGTCTGTGTCACAGAAGGAGTTGGCAGGAATACCTCACAGCCTTTGGCAATATGAAAATCCCTCATTTGAACAAGAGTTGAGAGCAAAAATTGAGCTAAAACCTTGAAAGGATTAGAATTATTTCATTAATACCAGGTCTGGATTTCAAAGTTAGATCCAAACCTGAACCTTCCACTCTACCCAATGCTGAGAAGGCTTGGATTTCATGTTTCAAAGTCCAATTAGAAAACATATTTTTTGTTTTCTAATTTTCCCACAAAACATCATCACTTTGAGGTTGTACTTTTGTGACATCTGGCAAGAGGGGAGGAAAAAGGGAATATGGATATAAAGGGAACACCTTTTCAATTTAGCAGATTTAATCGCAGAAGTATTTTGTTCTGAACTTGAAGATATTCTCTTTTCCCATTATGTGCATAGTAGAGTTATGTGGAGTCTCTGAAACTCAGTCAGCTCCTGACACACATTTGATTTTGAGAGAAGCAGCAGAGAGCTCAGAATGAGAACTCCAGTGCTGCAGACACACTGCTCTACAAAACTGATCATCAGGCAAGGTGACAAATTACAACTGGTGTCACACACAAACCACTGACCGCTTAGTGGGACTACTCGCACCTTTCTGGCCAATGTTAAAATTCAGAAGCCAGTGCCAGCCTTAAGCTCGCCAACCTTTCCCCGCCTGGCCCAATGGACACTTTTTCCATTCCACACTAACTCAGCAACTGCCTCACCCACTGATACCTGCCCAAGAACTGGTTTTTATCCATCAAGATGTAGGAATTGGTCTCTGGGTATCCATACATTTTTCATTCATGATACACACATCTGTATTACACAATGAATAGAGAACAGTTGAAACTGGATAATCTTTAAGGTCCCTTCCAATCCAAATCATTCTCTGACTCTGAGTGCAGTTTTCTCTCACAGTCTCCTGACAAGGTTCTGTAGCACTGGTACAGGAACACTGATTGAGGGCTTGAAAAAGCTCCACCAAAATAATCTGTGGAAAATTCCCTGTGACACTGGAGCCCGTGGGCTGCTCTGGGCTCAGTCCTTATCAAAGGCATCCCCATGGTGCTGCACAAACAACACACAACTGTGTGGACAGTAGCCTGGTTACTAACAGAAGGCATAGAGAAATGGTGCTGGGACTAACATAGCTCAGGATAAAAGCCAGCCCCGTTTCCTATCAAACTCTTGATGCTATTTTGGATAACCCCTCTGACAGCAACTCTCCATTCCACAAGCCAACAGCAGATGACTGCTTGCAGCACAGTGCTGACTTGCTTCCTCATATACCAGCACCTGGCCACAACAGGAAAAACCCCAGCATGACCAGACATGTCAGCAGCTTTGGGGCCACAATACATTTTAGGACCTGTCCACTGCACACTGTCCAGCCAGACTCACTCAATCAACTCTGCAGACTCACAGGAAAGCCTCCAAAACACTCATCCTCCAAACCACTCATCAGCCCCTCCTGGCACTCCGCAGTGCCCGTCACCTTGCTTTGGGCCAAGGGGTCAGTCACCACATGGACAGTTAGTACAGTACAGCTGTGTCCAGGAGCTTCCTATCCCTCAATAAAGGGCACACCTGGAACACCAAGCACACCCTCAGCTGCCAGTGTGCCTGCAGGAAGAGGTGTTTGTTTTAGTGGATCAGTTGGCACATTCCCAAACTCCTAGCGACGTTCAGCAGCATCATTTTCCTGTATGATGAGGCACCTGTAGATCCCAAAGTGCAGAAAACCTTCCCAGTTACTGAGCTATCCCAGACACAGTTACTGAGGCACAGGCCAGGGGAATGCCTGAGATTATACCTCAGACATCCCAACTCTCGTCCAACAACCAGACATCACCATCCTCTTCATCTCTCACTTACTGAAGGTAGGCACAGGAACTTTTATTAGTGTGTGTATAGAGGTTCTACCAAAGGAAAAAAAAACAAATTTGGCACCTTCCCCTTGGCTCTGTGTTTTGCTTACACACATCTCTTCTTTATCTCTGTTCTCAGATGCTCAGAACAGACAAGCTCATGGAAGAACTGTCTCCAAACTAATCCTGAGCTATCAAGACACACAACACAGAAAGGCTTGCATGCTGCAGAAGAAACTTTGCTAAGAAAGCAGGACTCTGTCCATAGCAGGGCAAAAGTTGTCTGCATTTTAGTCACTGCTTCAGCATCTGCTTTACAGGGCAGGAAGAGAATTCTTTCCAGTGCTAAAACCCTCAAGAAGATAAAACCTGTACCTCTGGCTTTTGTTCTCCCTTTCAGATCAACTGGTTTAATGCTCCTTATTTAAATCCATTAAAGTAGGAAAAAAGGTGAGGTTTCAAACAGAACTGAATGAACAAAGCACACAGTAATCCCTCCTGCTGGAACTGTAATTTCTTTTTGTAGGAGAGAACCACATATGCATGTGTTTCTGCACAAGCTATGCTGGCTCTCCTTGCCTACAGGACTTGGCACAGCACTTTCAAGGAGTACTGAAATAAAGCCAAAAATGCTCTGGCCTCTTGGTCCCCTGGGTTCTGTTGGCTGGCAGGACAGCTTGCAGGTGCTGCTGGAAGGCAGCAGGCTTGGCACTGCGCTCCCATCCTGTCCCCCAGCTTGTCAGGAGGCTGAACACAGGTAACATGCTCATGGCAGCACTCCAGGCTGGCCAAGAGTTTGTCAGCAGCAGGACATCCCAGCATGGAGCTCCTTGGAAAGGGCTCCTTCAGGAGGCTCCTTGTATTTCCAAACAGAGCCTTGCACTGTTGCATCTTCTAGAAGTGAAGTGTTGAAGCAATAATTTACTAAATGTATCACACTCACATTTGTAGCTGTGTTGCCTGACCCCACAAGCTATGGGGGGCCAGGGGGAAAGGGGGAGGGAATAAAATAAAATCTCATTCTTTTCTTGGGAACAAGTAAAGGTCAGTTGTCTCATCAAATTTCATGCCTTAATAGTATGCCTGCTGCCGCAAGGAAATTTCTAATTGTTCCTTGATCATTTCAAGCTTTGGCTTCTGCAACATTACTGAGTAATTATGCTATAAATTTTAGGAGCTTCTTCAGGGGACAGTCCCTAGTTTGCTCTGAAGAAATCCTGAGTAACCCAAACAATAAGAAACCCTTATCATGCATCACTTGCCATTGAAATGTATGACAAACACCAGAAAGACTGAAGACAACACATGTGCAGTGACACTACTGGCACTTGTCATGTTTCTCTCACAGCACAGGGAAAGGTTTGGATGATATATTGGTTAACAAAACTCATCATTTACAGACAAAATCTCTCGATATCAAACTGTTGATTTTATTTATTGGGCCTCTGGCTCCATAAGTTGCTCTTCTCCCTGACACATCACCACCTGCACTCACCTACTCCACAGTGGCTGCAACGAAACCAAAAGAGAAAAGAGGTTTACTCATGAGCTGAGCAACCACAACAGCACACCCCTCACCATCCTTTATGTCTTTCCAGAGAGGGAGAATTTGGAGTTCCTGCACATCTCTGCCAGAGCCTCATGTCAGCAAAGAGCCCAGCACTCACAGAGCAAAGATAAGCACTCATTCCACAAATAGCCACACTCAGGTGCTCCACTTCAATGCAGCACCACAAGCTGGGCTAAACAGTAAAATTACTCAAGTGTTGAACTATGGGAATAACTGTGTACAAGACATCAGGCTACAACATGTAGCACAATGTCTAATTAGATATCACAGCAAGTTATCTCTGGTATTTTGCAGGCATTGTATTGCAGAAATCTCTTTACCATTAAATTCAAAACCATAAATAGGAGAAAATAACTTTTTTTTAAAGCAGAGTAAGACTCCTGTGGTTGCCTATCACCAGGATGCAACAGAGAGGTGTATGATCTGCAAAACAGTTGATTAATTTTACCCAGCACTCAGCTTTAATTATAGGACAGCCCTAAGGCTAATATCAAATCCTTACTATGCAGACTGGATAATCACAGGCTGTGTCCCGGGAGTTCTGCCTCTGCAGCAATGGGGACAGGAGGCCATCTGAATGCCTCTTCTTCACACGTAGTTCACACCTACTTCATTGTCGCATAGGAGGCTCAGGGCTGCTGAACCCTCTGCATTTCTCCTGCCTTCCACAGCTGCTCTTTGGGGGAACTCCCGAGGCTGGGCAGACGCAGGCAGCAGAGGAGCTGGGTGGGAAGAGGTTAAACATTCCACCCAAGGCTGGGGATGTGGACACAATCCCCCAGCCCACTCGCCAGTGCCCACACTGATGCCTCCAGAAATTGCCTCCTTTCAATGGGATGATTTGACATTTATGCTAAAAATGTGCTTGCCTTACCTGTAGGCATTTTCTGGTACACAAAGTTTTCCTCTTTGGAAAAGGGAGACTGGCCTTGCTCCAACTCAGCATCCCCTGCTCCTCTCACAGCCCCTTTGCTGCAAGAGCCCACTGCCTCTGCACATGGACAGCACACATCACAAGGATCTTAAATGTCAGTGCACATCTTTCATGAGGACTTTCAGGCAAATTTATGATTAAAAGTAGATATTCAAGCAAAAGATGAATACATTATGTCCTCAGGCTCCTTAAGTCATGATCCATATTTATAATGCAAGGCTAAGGCTTCAGTTGAATAATTACATCTTTTGCCTGCCCATTCTTCCCTCCCACCCCATATGTACACACTCACCACAAATGCATATATAACATTTAAAGTGAGCAATTATTCAACCCAAAGGCAGAAGAATATCCTTGAGTATGTGCATGCTAGAGAGGGAGCTTAATTCTGTAATTGTCATGCAAGGTCTGCAGCAGCAAACCTTGCTGAGATTAAACCACCTTACTCAGCACAAATAAAGGTGAGAACAGCATATTCCAAAGGGGCTGGAGCACACCACAGCTAACAAATCCCAGGACTGTAGTAGCCACAATCATTCCAATTCCAGGTAAATATTTCCCTTCCAAGCAGAAGTTTCTGATTTGAAGTCCCTGACTTCTTACTTGGTCAGTTCTTCAGAGTAGAAGGTGATGCTGTATAAATTAACGAAAGGCACTTTAAAATATTTGGCAGCCACTGAATTCAGAAATCATATTACAAACTTCCTAACAGTATCACAAATATTGCTTTTCAACTCATGTTTATCTCCCCTCTCTTATCTGAGGTCATCTTTCTCAGCAACAAGCACTGCCACTGTGTCCTGGATTGCCAAGCAAATTATATTCTATTTGCAATCCGTATGGCAGTTGCCCTCTGTTAAGTGGGCAGTTTTCCTTATCTCTTCCACAACCACTCCTCCCTCTGGGGAGACACCTGCTGATAACAGGCTATTGAATGTCACTGCATGACTGATAAGAACTACAGCATCCCATTGTGAGATGCTCCACCCAGAGGGAAGAGTCAAGCATTCCTAACTGGATATAATCTTGAGATTCTGGAACACCAGTACGGCTTCTCCACTGGATTTCCCAGAGGAACAGCAGCTGCCTGTTCCACTGGAGTTTCAGAGGAAGATTCCACCCTTCTACAGGATCCCTGCTCCAACAGAACCATATCTGACACACCAGGAGGGCTGTAGCCACAATTCCAGCTGGACTGCTACCAACACCCTGACCCCACAGGGTGTCAGGTTGTGTTCTGACTCTGTCAGTGTTGTTTTAGTTTACTGCATCATTTATTTTATTTTATTCCCTAATAAAGATCTGTTATTCCTACTCCCATATTTTTGCCTGAGAGCCCCCCTTAATTTCAAATTTATGGCAGTTGGGAGGGAGAGGGTTTACATTTGCCATTTCAGGGGAGGCTCCTGCCTTCCTTAGCAGACCTGTCTTTCCAAATCTAGATACACTAGATGACTTGAAGTCAGAAGTTTTGTTAGAAGGAGCATTTTGAGCAGTATCCTAGAAATATAAACCTGTGTTTCTTCAGGTGCCCTTCTCAGAGCTACAGATTTTATTACGGAAGAGGGAGAGTACAGGTATCACTAAAAACGATTCCACACAACCAAACAGACAAGAACTGCATTCATTACAGCTGGGAAATGCAGCTTTTACACACAAGAACATGCATGTGCATGTACATGCAGGCAGGCACTTCTAATTCATCAGAAAATCAGAAGATTTTTCTCTAAATTGAACACTCTCCATCAGTTCTGGAAGTGGAAATGCTGTCAGCAGCCTCAAAGTAACGTGCTGCAAACAAAAACATATCTTGGCAGGACCCCATCTTTTGCCAAAAAACTTTATTAAAAAATTCCTGGCAGGTCTCATCACTCTTTGCACCTCCCCTAAAATTTGCCCTCCAATACACAAAAGGAACATGAAGTGCTGGGAGCCTGCACACAGCAATGTCTCATGGGCTCCACTAACCCAGGAGCAACTTCCATGGCAAATTTATCACCACAGACCTAGTCCTAGATAATCAGTGTCAATGAAATGCATTTAGCTAACTGGGATTCCTCCCATGATATTATTTTAAAATCCAAATCCCTTAGTCAGGCAGAAATAGCAATCATAGTGACATTGGTCTGCTGAAGAAAAAGGTCACAGCTGCAGCAATGGGTGTCACATATTCTGGGGGCTGGCAGAGGAGCACCACCCATGGAGCAGAGCATTTGAAAATTAAGCTCTTGAGCTCTGAGCAGGCCTTTGAGACATCACTCACAGCAGAAGTATGGGAAATACAAGTGATATTAGGCAGCAGAGGTGGGGGAGTGTGAACAGGGATTGGCAGACCATTGCTGAAGAAGCTACTGACTTCTTGCTTTATTCATATCATTGCTCAAAAAGACAAATGGAAGAAACTCCTGCCTTGTCCATTGTTCGTGGCTTAGCAGAATCACAGTGATTTGTCTTTCTTCTTTTTCCCATCCATTCCAAAAGAGATAAAAATCATTACCTCCTTTCATAAAGACTTTCACCACATGCCCTGATCAAGAAGCAGGGTGTAACCAAGCTTCCCACAAGCTGTCCTCCCATCTCTCTTGTCCACAGAGAGAAGAGCAGAGAAACAGAGAGACTTATTGGTCTTGACCTGCAACAAATTAGCTCAACTCTGTAGCAGATAAAGGAAATCAAGGCTACACCAACAGCAGAGGAAAGAGACACAGGAAAAAAATGGTATTCCTGAGGCTGTGGTCTGATCCCTTCCTGAAAGATTTTCTTGTTAATTCAGAGTGGTTCCAATATTCCATCCAAGCATTTGTGTCTGCCAGTAAGACAGACATGCAAGCCACAAAGAGATCAAGCTGCTGAATTTTCACAAGGTAAAGTTAGGCCCCTGGAATTTTCAGTTCCTCACTGAACTGGATGTATTGACTTGCTCTGCAATCCAAACTCTACTGTGAGGTCTCTCCTTCATCGCTTCTTAGCACACTGCAGCATCTCACACCAGTGATGTCCCATTCCTACCACTCACTGCAATCACAGCAGAAGAACTCAGTTCCTAAGCACAACTTAGAAGCAAATGTGCACAAAAAAAAAAAAAAAAAAGTTTTTGTAATTCAGGCTAAATTGCTGGGTTATTGCAAAACATTTTGCTTCTGGAAAAGAAACCCACAGCAAGACACAGCCACTGCATTTCCATGACATGCATCCTCTTGTTTAGCCCTGAAGAGGATTGCATTTGTCATCCCATGACACACAGGACATGTGCTGTGCATTTCACTCGTTCTGCCAGCTACTCAGAGTTTTATGCTGCAGGTTTCCTTGTTGCTGTGCCTCATTCCTAGAGCATCATTTGAGCCTGGTCTTTATTTGGAGTGGCAGGTACAGGAAGCAGTCCTGCTAAGATACAGGAGAACATCTGCATCTGAGGCTTGCTCCTGCTTTGTCATTATTAATATATAATATCACAGCCCTGGAGAGGGAGGAGGCCAGAGCATCCTTGCAAGTGTTCAAAGGGGTGGGCAAATCCTGCCTATAACAATAATTAAGAACCTGATGTAGTTATGGCACACTAGTAATAATTTTCAGAGACAGTTTAGCATTCAGGAAAGGTCAGATGAGGTGGGGTAGGAGCTTACCTTGAAAAGCCAAGAGGTAACACCCAAGTTACAGTGTGCCAAATGGAACAAAGCAATTGCAAATCATTTCTTGATTGAATCTACACTGCCATGACGCAACCATCAGCAATGGCTGTGCACCCATTCTTGCCTCTGTGCATTCCACAGCATCCCAGCGCTCACAAACCAGCTCCATGGTGACTGCACTGCCTGCCAGTGGCTTGCCTGGCTAAAATCTCCAGGACAGTCCTCAAAGAAGAAGAGATTATTCCTTGGTAAAGCCCTGGGCACTCCTGAAGAGGAGCTTCTCTTAGGGGTGCTACTGCTTTTTCCTTCTACTCCTGGGAACTCTGGTGCAACAGTGAGCCTGCTTTGTCCCTCATCCTGGTGCAGGTCTATTCACACCAAATGCAAACCTGGGGGCTGCAAGTGCCTCTGGCAGAGCCTGCAGGAGCTGCCAGCACCTTTGGTCTCACTAGGGTGACTGCTGCTCTATGGGGCTCACAAAGGCTTTACACGAAGATGCAAAAATGCACACACAGAATGGTGCCACAGAAGAGTAAAAGTGTACACAGACAATTCACAAAACAAATTCACCAAAATTCACATCAGACATCAACTCCTCACATACATGGAGCTGTCAGACCACAAAACAACTGTGGCTGTCTGCCACCAAGAACCAAACCTAGGGCAGGGAAAAAATGCAGAGCAGCAAGGAGATGTCACACACACCAAGCCCACCAGAGCAGTGCAGATAAGGTCTACCAAGTGTCCATGTCCTAAAGGAAAGTTTATGGTAATTGTGAGGACTGTTTGACTTCAGACTCCAAAATACAGATTTAAGAGCAAATAAACTTCAAAATGCCACAAATGCACCCAGAAAAGTTTTAGCACCACCTATATTAGCTTATATTTAGTAAGGGCAAATATGCTCAGCTACAATAGAAACAAAGATCCAAAACCAGCCTGGGATTTAAGTCTTACAACCTGCTTTTACTCATGAAATAGCCAGTCCTCTTCTGGCTGATTAGAGTAACAGGATACCCTGAGAAAGGCTGCTTTTGTATTTCCCCGACTTTACGGAGTCAGAATCGTTTCAGAAGTTTTACTGGGATTTCATGCTTCTTCATTAAGTAAGGAGGTGAAATGCATGTTAAAAAAAATCCCCCAGCTACAAAGGAGATGAAACTCCAGTTAAAAAAAAAACAAACTTTTCCCAGCTACAAACACCTAAGTTATTATTTCAATATTTACATTAAGCCATCAAATGGTCTTTTGTTTTAGAACCCTTGTGTTTTTGCCAGAACTGTATAAAATGTGGTTGTCTCCAGAGGCAAAATCTAGAGGAAGAAGAAATTCATTCAAGAGAGCTGATGGGCTTGCTTGCCATACATCAAGATATATGCACCTACTGTGATGCCTACAACACATTTTCAGTGAAAAACTGACCCAGGTGATGGAGTACACCATGATATCAGAGCATCTTTGGGGTATTTCACCACACACTGCACAGTATTCTGACCTAGCACAATTCTTTACCCATGAGAACAGTCTTTATCCTAACTCAAAAATAGTCTAACTTCTGCTATGCTGACTTAGAACATTCTTACCCTTGCTTTTTAAGTCATTGCTGGATTGTTTGGGCAGTTCTGCTCTAAACACTGCTTCATAAAATTATTTTCCCTGATTCCATTATATATTCATTAAAACATCATTTAGATTTAATTATTTTGGCAATCTCTTGCTTCTCAGAGTTGAAAATATTATTTTCAGAGAATCTCAGGCATGGGGTTATATCACTTACTGAATCAAGTTAAGATGCAATCAGAAGACTCAAAGTTAACTTTTGAGAGTATCTGGGCAAATCTCACTTCCTCTTTTTATCACAGAATCACAGAATCACAGAATTTTCAAGACTGGAAGAGACCTATAAGATCATCTAGTCCAGCCGATGTTCTAACTGTTCAGCTAGATCATGGCAGCAAGTGCCACATCCAGTCTTTTTTTAAATTCTTCAAGGGATGATGCCTCTACCACCTCACTGGGTAAATGATTCCAGTTTCTGACCACTCTTTCTGTGAAGTATTTCCTTCTTACTTCTAACTTAAATCTAGCTTGACGCAACTTGAGACTGTGTCCTCTTGTTCTATCCGTTGTCGCCCGGAGAAAGAGGCCGACCCCCAGCTCACCACAGCCACCCTTCAGGAAGTTGTAGAGAGTGATGAGGTCACCCCTGAGTCTCCTTTTCTCCAGGCTGAACAACCCCAGCTCCCTCAGTCGCTCTTCATATGGCTTGTGTTCCAAGCCCCTTATTAGTTTCGTTGCTCTCCTCTGGACACGCTCAAGTAACTCAACGTCTCTCTTCACAGTATAATTTAGCTAAAAATTCTCTAATCACTGGAAAAACTTGTCAGTGCAGTTTTTCAAGTCTCCTACAAGTCTTATTTATTTTGCCTTAAACAGACATTACCTAAGAGTCCCAGAGCCCTTCTCCCTGCACACCGTGTCTTTCTTGCAGCTCTTTTTTTGCTGTGCTAACAAACATCCCCTGGGGAGGTGGCTCCTCATCTCCTGAGCCAAAACTCATCAACACCCACAGGCTCCAGGACAAGGCTCAGATGGATTTCTCAGGATCCACTTCCTTTCCTTGCCCTTGGAAGCAGGAATTTCCAGATTTGCAGAGCAAGAATAAAGTTCTCTCCAATCTCTCCTCCAAATGGAAAGATTACCCCAGAGGTGCCACTGTCTAACCACAAACTCTCTGAGGGGTGTTTCTGACAGTGGTACAGTGTTTACCAGGCAGATATTTTTCCAAGTCTGAGTTTGAAGGTCTTTGAAATTGAGAGTTTGCTGTCCTTCCACAAGAAACTGCTTCTGTATCTGTTCTTCATACACCTCTATTGTGAGGAAAGATGGGGAAGAAGAGAAAACTGGGAACTGAGAGAATTGGGATTGTTCAGCCTGGAGAAGAGAAGGCTTTGGGGTGACCTCATTGTGGCCTTGCAGTGCCTGAAGGGAGCCCACAGGAAAGATGAAGAGAGACTCTGGACAAGGGCTTGGAGTGACAGGACAAGTGGGAATAGCTCAAAGCAACACAGGGTAGGTTTAGATTGGATATTAGGAAGAAATTGTTCCCTGTGAGGGCAGTGAGGCCCTGGCACAGGGTGCCCAGAGCAGCTGTGTCTATCCCTGGATCCCTGGCAGTTTTCAAGGCCAGACCGGGCTCTGAGCAACCTGGAATAGTGGAAGGTGTCCCTGCCTATGGCAGGGGGTTGGATCTGGATGATCTTTAGGGTTCCTTCCAACCCAAACCATTCCATGTTTGTACAATCAAACAGCAGCTCCTGAGACAAAGTACTGCTCTACTTGCAGGAAAACAAAATACTCCCTACCAAAGAAGAGCAGAGCCATCCTTGAAAACACCAAGCACACAAATTTGCAAACACTTCTGGTATCACAGTTCTCTGAACATTCATCCCTTAAGTTGAAGGACCCACACAGAAAACTAGTGGAAATTAGTCCTTTGTCTTGATACTTTTCTCAATAGCCTCCACCTGACCCTTTGATGAGCACATCTGTCTTTTAATAAGCTACTACTCCATCCAAGCTGAGCAGCAGAGATCTGCCTGTTATTTCTGGGGTTGCTAGCAAAAACTCAGGAAGCAGGTGTGCCTCAGCATCACTCTCAGGATGGAGGAAGCTCAGATTGTTCTCCTGCCCTCTGACCTACTCTAGTTGGAACATTTAACATTTCTCAGTAGTGGAGGTCCCACTTCCCAGCTATGCAACAAGCACAATGACGTCAGGCTTGATGGGATCCAGGGTGCAGCTTGTCCTGAACTGAGAGTGCAGCCTCACTTCTAAAGGGCTGTGCTTGTAAACACAGGCAGCCAAAACCCTATGACTGTGCAAGCATCACATTACTACTGAAAATGCATTTTTTAAAAAGCACACAAACATTTTTAGGTACTGGGAGTACTTCAGGCATTTTTGATGAAGGAGGATTTTTTTATTTAACAAACAGGTGCAGTAAGCTTACACCAAGGTCAAGGAAATTGTTACCATCCTTTTGCCATTTACCTGACTACATTTTTCTGGGTTGCCAGACAGATCTTAGTTTAAAATAAAGATGTTTAATGATCACCCTCTTTATTTCTACCTTATTCTACAAAATTCCAGTATGTGCAGCACAGCACTATTCATGTGGGACTCAATACCCTGAGCAGAAAATTTTAGTCCAATAGGCTCAAAAGCTGTTTTTCGGTTCCATTATTGCCTCCAAAGAAACAAACATAACCTCATTTGTTCCACAAATACTAATGTAATTTGGCTTTGATCTTGTCTGGACCAAGATAAAAGGTATCCTTTAAATTACATTCATTAGGGTTTTAACCCACTTTTAAACAGAAGGCAGGTTTTGCACAGCCTCACTTTAAGCATTTTATGCATCCGAACAAGGAGGACAACATCCTCAGCTACCTCCTCCAGAGGATATCCTCACCAGACTACAGACTCCAAGGACAAACATCTCCTTGAACCCTCTGAGCATTTAAGCACCCTCTACAGACAAAGGGAAAAACCCACAGAGAATGAAATTATTTTCTTACACTACAACAGGTATCTGTGAAATGACTTGCACATTTATCATTCCATTGACTAATGAGAAGATAAAGAAAGCTCCAGGAATTTGAAGTTAGAATAGGTTGTTCCAGCAGCATTGGTTACAGGAGGAAGACAAACACCCATCTAAGAACAACTTGGTTCTTAACTTTTTGGCAAACAAATTTAGGATTAAGTCAGTCCTGGCCTTTTAATACAGGCAGTTACATACTTGACCCAAGTTGACTCCTGCTGCTTCCAATGCTTGGTCTACATGTTTTAGGAGTTAAACATTAAGACCACATGCAGTCAAGATTTGCCACCAGCCCCTCTACCTTCCCTTGCATGTGCTACTTTAAAAAAAAACTGGAAAATAGTTTTGTTTCAGAGTCTACATGGATGCTTGACACAAGCCAAACAAGCTGCAGGAGTATAACAATTTTAGATTGCTGAAAAGGAGAAGAGCAGCCTTTGGCTCTTCCCCTGTGCCATGAAAGGTTCAATATTGAGCATTTGACTCTGACTGCCTATTGGTGCTCTGAGTCCAGAGACACAGCATGGCAGAATTCACTGCCTCTTGCTGCTTGGCCCAGTCCTGCATCCTGACCCCAGGGCCAGCGTGTGGAGCTAAGCCCAACCTTCACTTGCAGGCATCAATGGATCCTCAAGGAGAGAACTACAGAAGAACCCTGAACTGAGTAATATTTCATCCTTTTGGACCTTAAGGATTCCACACACAGCATGCCCTATCCATGCACTAATCCAACCAAACCCAGTCTTTTTTGGAGGTGGGGGATAATTACTGATACATAATGCAACTCAGCCAGATTTCATACATTTCAACACAGCTCATCTGTGTCAAGAGATATAAAAGCTATAGGCATCCATGTGCAACTCCTGAAAAGTTAAGCACACTGTTTGCATAGATTTACACTGTACCAAAAAATGTATTACTCTGTTCATGTGTAAAATCTACCAGAATGCAATTTATTGGAGCAGTAATCATAAAGAGCAGGGCATGTCTTATTGCCTCCAACAAAAGCCTTTTGCCTTCACCAGCCATGAAAAGGTCAAGCACCTCCCACATTTTAAATAACTGCTCAATAATCTCCCTTTAAAGCATGTAACTCTATCAGACTTTAACTCCCTTTAAAAGGAAAAAAGCCCCAAACCCACAGTAGCTCCCCCAAGTCTCCTGTGGGTTATTCTGGGTCCAGCAAAGCCAGGCAGTTACAGCAGTGTTGCATTTGGAAGCTTTCCAGAGCCACGTGTGGCTGAGAACACCAGGTTATCTTTCCACAATATCTCCAAGCAAACAGCACTGCAACATTCCTCACACAGTGAATTATGTTCTGAGGCATGCAGAGTACAACATGCCCGTGCAAAACCTCAACTGCATCAAAACCCATGGTTTCACCTGCTCCCAAGGCTCAGGCACTCCAACAGCCTCTATTATCCCTCTATATTGATCTTACCCTTTTTCTGCAGAGCCATAAACTCAGCTGCCAGACTGGCAACTTGCTGATCCCAGCACTGGTTCTCCCCTTGTTCTTGTTTCAGCACGGCTTGGTCAGCACTGAGCCTCATTTGTAGCTTGTGAAACTGCGATAACAAAACAAACACATGAGGGACTTGTCAAACAAAGCAGGCTGTAAAATTATCAGAGTGGAAATCAAGTGCCAACATTTATTATACGATGAGCCACACCTCAGCTGGCACATTTCAGGCTCACAGCTTGATAAGAGGGAAGAAGTGGCTCCAAATTTCTCTGCATTAGCCATGACAAAAGTCTCATTAAAAACAAGCCTGGAAAGCATTTAAGGAGTAACACATGTGCACATATTCATTTGGATTTCCCTTAACACTGCATGCATTTTATCAGAAATACTTTATTTCAGCAATTTAATCCTCCTTGATACAGCTCCTAGTTAAACAGTATTACTACTACATTTTCATTAAAACGCATGAAACTTTTACACACGTAAAAATTATTTCATTTTTCTTTCTTCTATATCCAGTGTTCTTTCCCACCAACACAAGATTTGAGCAGCTTAGTGATTTGTGTTGGTAGTAAAGCAACACATTGAGTATTAATTCTGTCAGGTTACAACATTTCCATCTTTCATTTTTCAAGAGCAACTGCCAGCCTTGAAGATTTCTTCTAGATTAAGGGCAATGCCAAAGGAAATTATGGAAAAGAAGGCAAGTGACATTAAAGTAAGCTTCATATCAGCCAGGGAATTTGTTCTGCAGGTACAAATGCCACCCAGGGGCAGGATGCAGAGGTAGACTGCAAACAAGTGTCAGGGAAGGGAGGAACAAGTCCAAGCAAATCCTTGGGAGGTAAATGGCAACCTAAGAACACATTTTTCAATTCCAGTCAGCAATACTGCTGGAGGAGTTGCCTCGGATGTTTGCCTGCTACAAATATTTGAGCTGGTAATTATTAATTTTAAGGCTTTTTTCTAACCCTAAGTGTGTGGATACATAGATAACTGGAAAATTATTTTTTATAGGACTAACCAAACCCATAATATTCAGTCCAGGCACAATTCAATGCACAAAAGGATCTCAAGCCAGTATTGCTAACTTTTCTTTATGTAGGTATACAAGTAAATAATAATGCTATTAATGTGCTAGCAGTTAAAAACAGCTTAATTTATTATTCAGCCTGTGCAGTTATGATGAATGAAGTAAATGTCAGGCTTAAGAAGAGAGTATTAAGGGAAGGAGGTAGGCCTGGCTTTGTCTTCTAATTGGTTAAAGGTTACGCCTCAGAAATCTTTAGGTCAGAGTAGATTTCTTACAGAATCCTGGAAGTGTTTAGGTTGGAAAAGACCTCCAAGACCATTGAGGCCAGCCATCAACCAAACACTTCCAAGGCCACGACTAAATCATGGCCACATTAACTCATTTCCCAGTAACATCTCTGCCTGGTTCTATCAGTGCTGTCCTGTGCTAATTAGTGTGGTGGGATGATGACTCAAGAAACAGAAGAGAATCTGAGAAACAACTCCAGGCTTTGTCTGCATACAAGAACACTTGACCTCAAAAACAAAGCATCAGCTGACAAAACCAGGTGGGAAATAATAACCTTCAGATGTTGAATTCTTCAGATTTAGCAGGCCTAGAAGCTGAAAGTTTGGGCAGTCAGGATTGCCATTGTGAGCACTAGAAACTCAGGGTTTCCTTCAGTTGGAGGAAAAAGCACTGCCTGAAAAGCCACAGAGCCAGAGCTGGAGCTGCAACAACAAACTCAAGGAACACCAGTCCAGCAGCTCCAGAAACAAATTCAGGATCAAGTTAAGTCCAGCTTCCCTCTGGTGCAATTTTGGAGGTATAAATAAAATGGGTCCTATTCTCAACTATCCTACAGTCCCACCACATCACTTTTCTCCTCTCTACCCACCAAAAAACAGATGGAATGGTGAAAAGAGGTGTCAAGGGGAGTGTGGATGAATAAATTACCCTATGATTTAACTGCTTCCCAAGAGCCACAGGCACACTGGGGAAGTAGAGGTCAATCAGCTCTGAAATTGCTCTTTGAGCCATGCAGGCTCCTGGGTGTCCCCAGGGGCCACAGCAGATGGTTTAGAACTCTCTTCTGTCTCCTCAGCTCTCATTCCTGCTCTTCACAGAAGAGGAGAATGGCAAAATTGGTGGCTTCAAGACGACAGGACGTGACTGGTCATTGCATGAGTAGAACCTACACTAAAAATACCAAGGAACTCTTGGTCCCAGTAGGGCCTAAGCTTGTATTAAAACAGTAAAAGAAGCTTCAAGTGAATTAAAGTATAGTGAGATATTTAGCATGCAGTCAAACCAGTATTTGCTCAGGACTTTTAGGAGCAGGGGAGAGAAAAACCATTGAGTGATGTTTGGGAAAGTCAGCTTTTCCCCAGAAACAGAAAAGGCTGGATGTCCTTTGAATGTTGCTTTCTAGAGGTTAGAAACATTTTTGCTGGTAGTTCTGCTGTTTTGGGGACTGTCTTACCACCAAGGTAAGTCAAAATAAAAACTACAAATGTCAATATCCAGAGCAACAAAAATACTGAGATTTCCTTTTGTCTGCAGTCTTGAGAGAGAAAAAAAAAAAAAAAAACAAAACCACCACAAAACAGGCATAAAAAACCCACTTCAAATCAAATTACAGGTGTGTTGGAAAAAAGGCAAGCAGCCTGGGGGCTTACAGCAACAGCCAACCCAGCCCAAAGCCTGATCCTGCTGGATGGAGCCACTCCTGGCTGTGTATCCCAGCAGGAACATGTGATGGCTGCAGAGCATGCAATGGGCTGCACCTTGAATTAATGCCTTGAGCCAGAGGACCACACACCGTGTCCTCTCCTGGAGGAGCTGCTGTAATAACTGTGCTGCTCACACACCCCCTCATCCTTGCACTTAAAAACCCAGGCAAAGAGGAAGGTGTGGTTATTCTTCAATGTCATAGCCAATAAATATTGCAGAGCTCAAAATTAAGGCACGGAGAGAAGCATCTACAAGAACAATTTTCTCTCAGTTAAAAATAAAGCGCTGGTGCTTGTCACAGATTTTAATTTACTAAGCCTTTTTCAGTCATGCATCCCAGTCAAAATTTAAGATCTTTTCTGTCTAAAAAGAGTAATTTACTGAATTTTATGAGCAGGAGAATGCTGTTACTGACTGATTTTAGAAACTAATAAAGAGTATTCTAAGTGATAGTCTGCTGGATTTATATTGGGGGTGGGAATGTCTGTGGTGGGCAGTCTGGAGGAAAAAATGCCAAGTTATAGGAATAAAATTCCTTATACTGCTGCTGAAAAGAAATAAAAAGCCCTCCACAGTGGATCTTCTTTTACATGCAAGATGCACAGCATAACTCTTCAGTCTTCCAATATTGCAATCGTCTCAGCCTTGCCATGACCTGTTCCACGTTGCCTCTGACTGTTCACATGTGAATTCCCTGTGTACAAGGAATGTTACTCACATCAACTAGACAACATATTTAAGAATTCATAGTTAAAAGCAGCAGTGTTGTTGAAGCAGAGCAAAATGAAGAGGAGCACCTGGGCTCTGTTTCCATGCAGTACTGACTGAGCTCAAGCCTGCAAATCAAATTTAATCCCCCTCACCAGAATTGCTCTCAGACTTAGTACAGTCATTATGAAAATTAATACTTCTCTATATAAAAATAAGTACACACACATTTAGAGAAGTGAAAATATACCTACAACTAAATTGCTTTCAAACCTGGAGTGATAATTTAGTTTTAATGATTAGCTATTGCAATTTAAAATGGAAACTTATGCAGTAAATTTGAAATAACTAACCCAATTCTACAATTCATTCAAGGAACATTCCACACACAAAAAAAAATTAAAATTAGAAAAACTCCATGTTTTTTAAACAAGATTTTTGATTACAGAGTCTACTCGAGCTCTGTATCTGTCCCTACTAAAAGTCAGGGTAGCTGATAGGCCCAAACCAACATGAAAATCCCAAGAAGAAGGGGATGCTAAGAAGAAACTGATGCTGGGGCTCTCACTGGGTTTATGTCTGATGCTGACAGCTGGAGCTACCATGACAACCATCCCAGGCATAAGGTCCTCCAACACCAGGAGACACTCTCCAGTGATTACTTGATCTGCTATAAAGCCATTTTGTACTCTGAGAGTGCTAAAGAACAGCTTTAATATACTGGTGAATCAGACCGAGAAGCTATTTAGCTGCAGAGAGTACTGGCAAGCACATATAAATTATCTTTTCTCAGGGAAACACACTCTCAAATCCTCTATTTTCCCCCACACAGGGGGATGTTTTCAATGCTCTCTTGGTGGTTATTACACAAAATGCTCCTGAGCACCATCAGCATTTCAGGCAAGCACAAAAGACAAAAACAAAGGACATAAAACACGGACAACTCTAACAGACTGCTAGTGTACACATCCATAAAGTCTGTGGATAAGCTCCAAGCTCCAAGCAAGACCACACTGCCAGGGCTCACACCAATCCCAGTACAGCAGGGGAACTGGGTGAGGGATGGCAGAGCTGCTGACCCTCTCCTGGGTTAGGGAGAGGCCACACAGCACTTCCCACATCTGCTTGCTCCTGTGTTGATAACATCACTGGTTGCTATGGGAGCAAGGCAACTTCACAGCCCCTGGTATGCAGGGAGCACCAGGCACTTCACAGACATCCTTGCCAAGGGAAGTGGAGGAAGCACAGCCCTGGGGGCCTTTTCTACCTTAAAGGGGGAAAAAAATCCCTGAGTGGATAGAGGGAGAAAAAACTCAAATATGTCTGACCCTTCATTGCAATTCTCAGAGAACTTGAATTCACATCAGGAGTTCTCAGTCTCGGGCTAAGAGTTGGCACAGAGCCTTTCAACTCCAAAACTGCCTCCTGGGCAAGTCCCCGTTTTACTGGGAATGGGCAAAGCAAGCTGAAAACACAGAGGGGGTGACACTGCCCTTCCTTTCTGCTTGCCCATCATCATGGCTAATCCTCTCCTCCAAGCAGTCCAGACAACTTCCACCTTGCAGGAAAAGGTGGCTGCAAAGCTCTCTTTGTCCTTGTCAAGGTGTGGTGGAGGGAGATGCTGCTGTGCAGTCCATGTGTGCCACAGCAGAGAGGGCACCATGCTCCAGGAGCATTCACAGCACCTCCAAAAGCTACATTTGTCCTGAGGGTTTGCATCCCCAACAAAACCTCAATAAGAAGAAAACCAGCCTGACTTTCAACACCCAGGGAGAATGTACAGAGTCAGCAGTTAAAAGGAAAACATCTCTGCAGGTACGTCGAGTGATTTTGTTCTCAAAGTCCGTGGAAGTCAACAAACACGGCACCCTGGGATGCTGTTTTCCAAAGAACTTCTCTTCAGGGGAGAGGGGAAGTGACTCACAAGCTCTGAAGGAAGGGCTAGGAACAGAGAGAGGTTTCAGGCACGAGGAGTTAAGCAGCTCACATGTTCCTCACCAGGAGCAGGGATTTTGGCAGGCAGCACCTCCAGCCCTGGTATCGCTCGGTGGCTTTGGCAGCACTCGTGCTGACACGGTGTTGGTCACGCTGCAGGACTTGGAACTCCTGCACTTTTTTGTTTAACAGTTACTTAATCTCCTTTACATTAGGTCTGTTTCACACAAGGTTTTACATTTGGTGTTCCTCATGGCCAGGACTAGCAGGGAAACAAAGCTGAGGAATAAAATAAAATTATCACATCTGAAGTATATGTCACCCCAGGGTGAGTTGGGAGAGAAATAAAGCAAGTTTCCCTTAGAATTAGTAAAAAAATAAAATATCTATTTTTAAAGCCAACTAAGCACTCTTTCATGCACATACAAACATCGCTTTTCCCCCCAGCTCTAAGAGATCCACAAATATATGTATAGTTCTGCTTAACAGCATTTTTGACCTTTTGCCAGCACACAGAAGATAAGAAAACACATTCCCCATGAAACACAGCTCCCTACAGGCACATGTACACTGCTCAGCAAGAAAGCAGAGAGCCCTGAGGCACACCAGGAGGTCTGGTCCTTACTGCTACAGGCAGAACATCCCACCTGAATCCTGGGAGGAAGAACCACACCTCAGAGTTCACTTTATTGCCAGAGCATCACTGACACAGCTCCTGGTGTCCAAGCTGGACATTCATCCCTAACTCAAGTGCTTTCAGTTATTTACCAAGAAGCAGTTCCAAAGCAAGCACTCCCTTTTCCCCCTCTGGATTCTCATCTTCAGTCTGAGAATGTTTAATGACCTACAGGGTACGTTGCAAGCCCTCCCCATTTTCAGAAAACTACCTCATACATTGACTGGGATTAATTAATGGCTTACTGTGGTCTGGACAGCCACCACTGACCGGATTTACATCTTCCACTAATGCACTTCAAACACTTGGAGACTAGCTTAGTACCCAAATCTTTCCATCAGGGATACTCAAGACACTTGGAAAGTACTGCCAATATTGTCAGGTCAAAGGCTGAGATGCAAAGGCAGGTGGGAGAATGGAAAACTCATTTAAAAACAATGATATGAGAGACCTGTCTAGATTTGTTGCCTTTCTAAGAAAAGAGCATCAAGTTGCAAATGAGGCCATCCACTGAGACTGAAAAAGGTGGACCACATAAAATCTGTTGCACATTCACCTCCAGAGCACACTATTGCAGGTGACAACTAAAATAGAACAACCTGAAAGCAAAATAAACACCCTGTTAGCACAGAAGGCTTTAGATCCTCAAATCTCAGCACAGAGCCCATCTCCAGCTATCAGAGGAGCTTTTCTGAGGAGGTTCATTCCCTCAGTGCCACCCAGAGGGTCTCTGATTTTTCCCACTGAAGCAGCTGGTAAGGCTGATCACAGAGGTCCAAGGTCAGCAGATTATTGTTCCAGCCAATTATGGAAAACCTCCTCCATCACAGCAGAGAGATGCTGGTCACACAAGTGTTGTGTTTGTTTCCTGAAGGAAGTTCCCTCAATTTAGAAAACAGGAATCAAACTCCTATCTCCTACACCAGTGTTACCTAAGTGAATCTCTAGTTTAAGTTCTTCTAGCTTGACACTTGGACAAACCTGACTGGATCAGAATAAGATGCTCTAGTGGAGAGTGGTGAGGAGGAAAAAAGAAAAAAAAGGGATTACTGACTTGCAATAACAAACCCATTGGAGTGCAAAACAGCCTCCCAGAGGAAGTCAAATGCTCTGTGTTGTAGATAAGAGGCAGGAATAAATCACTTTTCCTTATACATTGTCTCTGAAGGAGTAATTGGACAAAATTAAGACCAAAACAAGACCATAATCCTCCTGAATAATACTGGTAAAGGAATACATTGAACTACATTGTCTTCTGGATAGCAGAGCTACAAGTCACTGATGCAGAGAGTGAGTTTAAGTATTTAGAACAAGAAAGAACCCAAGCCTTACCCAGACTTCTTATGCTCTATCTGGGAACACAGTAGTGTAAGCACAAAGTATTTGTGTAAGTCTTCTTCTTAGAGAACCCTTTTGGTAATATTTGGGGTAACATGCTGCTGTAAACATATCCTTCATTCATCTCAAGTAGGGTGGGTAAAAACCCAGTGCTTTCAACTCAGAAGATTATTTATTTATCTTTCAAATATTGAGCCTTTGACTTTGTCAAAGTCAGCTGGGATTACCCCTAGCTCCAAGCAACACTGGCCTTCAACACCTCTCCAAACAAGAATTATTTCTTCTATAGCCTCATAAACAGAACACACACAAATTATTCCCTGTAATAGATTTCAAGAAAAATCTGGACAAGTGGAAAAATAATGAATCCATCCATCAGTGGTTTTCAGACACAGTGACCCAGAAACAACTTCTGCCTCAGGAAGGCCCAAAGCAGAAAAAAGGAAGGTATTCAAGGGAATTCTTGCTTTAGCCTTTGCTGAGCATCTGCTTCTTGGCAACACCAGGAGAGAGTTCCAACATTTAATTTCATCTGAATCATTAAGCATTTCTCCAGCATCTCTGGAAGAATTTATGGTCCATGTACTCTCTCTGCCCACCTCTCCATGGTCAGAAATCCTTACAAAAGCACAATGCAACACAAAGAGTTTGTATTTCAGCAAACAGGTATTTTCCAGCCAGATGTTCTGCCCAATATGTGCTGACTTGTTTCGGCAGAGACACGAAAAAGTTCATCTCACCTGAGTCCCCCCTGCACTGACAGATGCCTCATCACAAATATAAGGAGGCAAACTGGAGCTGAGCAATAATCAGCAGGCAATAAAGGCAAGAAACAGCTGCATTTTTAGATTTTGTGACTAGCAGGGACAAATTAAAAGCAAAGGGGAAGAGGTTAGCAGCTCCTGCCATAATCAAGCCTTCAGCCACATGCCCAGATGGTGAAACACAAGAATATGACCCTGCTACTTTTTCCTTCTCTTTGCCATTGCTTAGAGAATCTGTAAGCATAAAAGATGGGAAATTGAAGAAAAACAGGTGATCCCCCCCATGTTTATATGTCAAATTTTAGGTGCAACAAATAATTACTTATCTCTGTCTTGGCTACAGGGGGAAAAAATTATCACATGTTATTCCTCAGTGGAGTGCATTTTAATTATTTCTGCACTTCTTTCTTTACTTGACCTCTGTTAAATAAGGTGGATGCAAAAACAGACTGTTGTTGAATGGAGCAAATTAACTATGGAAAAGAGAGCTCCTTGAATAGTAAAACCTTTTCATCTTGCTCTTAAGTCAATAATATTATGGAAGTAAAAGTCAAATGCAAGGGTTTCTTTTCCCCCCTTAAGCTCCATTCCAAGCTCCAATTAAGTAGTTTTATTCCAAATTTCTGCCCTTCTCCTTCATGTGTCATGGGTATTTGACATGCAGGTACCTTCCTCTTCAGAATGAAGGAAATCCAGGTTACCTCAGCAATAGCAGAGCACAACTGAAGTTAAAAACCAGTATCCAGAGCAAAAGAAATACAACCCAAACAAGCATAAAACCAATCCCCACATTTTTATATTTAAAATAGGTCTGGTCTTATAGCCACTAGCACAGAATACACAAATCTATGGGCCTGAGGGGGCGCATCACCTTTGGAAACAGACCTGTGCATTTTTCTGTGCTGCCAGGAACACTGTCGGAACAGAAAAAGGCAACCAGCTGGGAAGGAACTTGGGAAAAATCCCAAGAGAATATTGCTGCTTGTCTCAGGGGTACTTCATCTCCCTTGCATCAAAGGCAGAGACAGAAGGCTCTTTAAACCACAACCTCAGGGGTGGATTTCTTTACCCTCAATTTGTCTCATCTTTTCCTGCTCACCCACCCTTACCCCTCTCCTACTCCACACATTTTTCAGACACCTGAGACACTGGATATCCACACCTTGCCACAAACCTGCCCCTGGTGCTACTGTTCCCAGCACAGAGCATCTTTGGAGGTGTGAGACAGCCTCAGAGGCATCTCAGCAGAAGTTGGGCAGTAGCAGAGCTTCTCTTAGACTCTGGGTAAATCTCTAGAGATAATTCAGTGCTTTCTTGCTTCCCTCTCAGTTTAGTTCAGTTGTTGTGGCCCAGAGGAGCCTGGATGTTCAGGGGCTGGCACTGACAGCTTCCACCCCAAAGCAGAGGCACCAGCACAGCTCAGCCCTGCAGCAATTCCTCCCCCTCAGCAGCTGCACTGGAGCTGCTGTGGGCAGCTGGTGCTCAGGCTTGGTGATACACATCCAAAAAAGCCTTTACAAGTGGTACCCATTAGCAGTTTTGCTCATGGCCCGAGGAAGGGCAGGGATTAAGCAGGATCTGGCAGCAGCCTGGTCCCACAGGAGGCCACCCTGCAGGGCAGGACTGAGCTGGAGCACTGAGAGCCAGTGGTGCTCATGCCTGGCTGTGGATTTAACATGTCCTCAGAGCTGTCAAACCACCTCTCACAAGTGCTAAACCCACCTTTGGTGCAGCAGCTGAACACATGCAATGGGAAATGTGAATAAGGACTCTCTGAGGAATGCCCAACCTATAGCATTTGTAGGGTGGGCTGAAAACTACTCCAAAAATCCTTCCCACAAGGAAGAGCAGACTCAGTGCTGCTTTACATGGCAGAAACTATCACGCCTGCAAACACTGCAAGTGCATTCTTGTTTGAACTCACCTTCTCTCATTGTTCCCTTTTATTCAGACCTGTTTTGTGAGGCTCTCAGGGAGGTGAATTAAAAGGCATCAGTGGAAATAGGCTCCACTCAGGCCTCAGAGGCTGCATGGTATTTATCATCTGACTGCAGACAAGTCTCAGTCTGCCAGCCTGTAACTTGCAAAATGCATAACAAGCGTGCCAGCAACAAGAGACAAAGCATCACTTATTGCTCAGATAGCTTCCCTCACGCTAATGAAGGGTGAGTTATGAGCTGCACCTCCATGCCACCCATTACACAACAGCATTTGCCACTCTGCACCCTTTACTATAAATATACTACCCACAGAGATACTACAGACCTAAATCTACAGCCTGATTCCCTTCACATTAACAAGTCAGGTGTTATTTTATTTGTGATGAGGAGTAACTCCAGTGCAAGATAATTGCAGAGAGGAATAATTTTTCCTTTCAACCTATATTATTAAGTTTAGAAATAACACTTTCTGGTGTGTTGCTTAGTTTTAACCACTAACTGATTTATAGAACTACTAATGAGTATTTATTAGAAAGTCTAATGGGTCAGTAGTTAAACTAACCTATTAGTAACAGCTTCATAAAAATCTCTGAATCACATAATCATCTTTTAATTTAAAGACCTTAACACACAGCATTCCTGTACCATTTTACAGATGTAATTACTCTATCACATTGCCAAATTCTTAGAAATAACTCCCTTTTCTCTCTTGAGACAGAATTAATCAGTCAGTGATTTCCTTTCACTCAAATGCACAAGTGTCCTGGGAAGCATTTTTATCTTCTTACACTCCTTGTTATAGTTTGCAACATCCCACTTTATCTGGCTAAATGGTCTTTCCACTGAGTCTTATTTTCTCATCAGGTCCGTTTCCAAAAAAAAAAAACCAACACCACAAGGATCTATTCCTGTCTGCGATGTCAAACTAACAAGCAGGGCTGACCATCACTTCTCAGTCTTTCAGACATGGCAAACCACCTCTGGCTCAGCAGCTTTTACACAACCCTCATGGGCAGCTGCAAACACCAAATGCAAAGCTGGCCCTCTCTCTACCCCATAGGTGTTGAGCTCCTGCCATTAAATGCATGCAGTGCTCTCATGCCAGTTTAAACATTTCAGCCAGTAATTAAAGTTCTTATCCTTTTACCCAGGAAAGAAAAAAATCAACTACTACAGACCCAGTGATTCTAGAGCCTGAATTACATGGCCTAGAGCAGCCACATGGTTCAGTGGCACAGAGCTGGCTGAAGAAGTTAATACATTTTCCTTCCTCCCTCCCTCCCCAAAAACACTGTTCCAGATACTGAGTCTTACCCCTGTACTTATTGTTTACAGCTTCCAAAATCAACAAATAAGTCAGAAAGGAGCTCACAACTCCACAAATATCCCTTTTACATTATTAAAAAAACAAAACCAAGAGGTCAGTGACATCATATTGGAGCAGGAACAGTACAGACTTGCTGCAAGCAGTGCTATACCTGAGCCCAAACAACCTGGAACCTCTCTGAAACCTTTCAGAACCCATCAGAAGTCAATACTCACCACTTGGGACATACTAGCTCAGATTTAACAGCACTGTCAGGACAATCCTCCTCTCTACTCCCTTAAAATCACCAAGGTCCTGATGAAGTTTATGGCAGACCTCTAAACATCTGTTGGGGGGTCAGAACCCACCACTCAGGCTGCACAAAACAATCAGACAAACAGCACAGGGCAGTGCCCTGGGGTGCTCAGAACAGCACAACAACTGCTCACTGAGTGCTTGCACATGCCCAAGACACAAATACACATCCATTTTTCCCCTGCTCACCATTCACCCTCCTCTTAGGCAGCAAAGATCCATTTGACAACTTGTCATCCTTACACTTGCTCACAACACTCATTTGGTGAGCACACACTCTGTCCCTGTAGGGATAGAGAAACTTGCTGCTAGCCTGGAATTGGGGTAGACACCATTTGCTTACTACTGATCCCTCCTGCAGCACTAAAACAGCTGACTGCTGCTTCAGAGAAGCTGACATTTACCTGTTCTGGTTTGAAAGCAAAACCAGTGAGAGACTCCAAGTCAGAAATACAATTTATTAGGAAAAGGGAGAAAAAAAACCAAAATACATGCAATAATACAAAAGAAAAACCACTGACAGAGTGAGAATACAACCTGACACCCTGCTAGTTAGGGCAGTGGTAGCAGTCCAGATGAAATGGACTTGTTGAAGTGGTGATCCTGTAGAAATCACCTGGTAGCTCTTGACCTCTGGAAAACTAGTGGATAAGGGCTGTCTGTTCCATCCCAAACCCCAGATTATATCCAGGTGGGGATATTTAGCTCCTCTCCCCTGGGCAGAGGAGCTCACAATGGGCTGATATTGTTCTGAGTCATGCCTGGGTCCTTGATTATCCATTGAACAGAAATGGCTCCCACAGGGAGTGATCTCTGACTCATGTGGCAAGGCATTGATGAGCCCATTAACAGGAGATAAGGAGAAAAAGCCCCACCTTGTTTCAACAGCTCTTGAGGGTGGGAATAGAATACATCTTTATACTGTAACCTAGGACAGGAGCCTAATTCACCCCACAGTGAAGTCAACAGGGAAGCTTCTCCCTGTTAAAGTGGGATCAGGGCCCTCATTCCCTACTGTAAGTGCACTGTCATTTCCACAGCAAGCTCATGTCACTACCATGGGGACACCAGTTCATAACCTGGACTCAAGAATTAAGCCTGCTAAGCTTTATAAAGTCCAAATCCGGATCTTACAAACCCAACAGTCAACAGCCCTGGCAGAGTTATTATTACAAATCTCATGCTGTGACAGAGAGGACAAGAACGGTAGCACACAAAAAGAGGTGCTCGTTCTCTCCTGCTGAGGGGTTTAAGCAGGCTGGCAGCTACAGGAAGCACCAAGGGGTCTCTCCTCTTGGTGTTCCATAGCCAGGAGATGGGATATTCGCATGACAATCCCCTTCACCCCACTGCAAGGGGACCACAGTGCCCCAACAGCCTCCACGTCTGCTTTAGGTCCCCAGGCTCCAGTGCACACTTAGAACATTAAAAGTCTGAGCCTTCTGGAAGGCTGAAAGATCTGGAAAAGGAGAAACACTTTCTCCTCTTGGAGAGGAATTGGAGGCTACAGGGGGTGGAGAATGACGACAGACAAACATATCCATCACAGTTGATCACTGCTTTTGGAAAACAATACAGCATCATAAAAATATCTGTAAATATTTTAATAAGGCTTCTTTTACACTGAAAAAAAAATTACTGGCTTTTTTTAAATACAGAGTAATGTTTTAAATGTTCTGAACTTACCAGGGACACTGTTGACTTTGGGATTTAATAGCTAATATAATATTAAGTACACATTTGCAGCTCATCAGGAGAAGCATACCCGCTGATCAGAAACATGATGTAAAAGAAGAGCTGCTGATGAACTGTGGTCATTTACCTCCTCAAATTTCCACGCTGACGCACATCATCAGAGCCCCTGCAAAGAGAGCCAAGGCTGTTTCCCCCGAATCAAATAGCAAGGGAGATGTTATTTGAGACATTTAACCAACTTGGGAGCATATGCCTTGCAGACTATCCTCAGTGAGGAACTCATTTTACCCATGCCAGAGCTTTGCAGCCTGGGATTCCCCTTCATGGTTAAGGCAGGGCATTAAGCTACAATCCCATCAGCTACACATTACCAGAAAAAGAAACACTGATATTCCTCTTGGAGAAAAAAAGTTAGCCAGCTAGTAACTATTAAAGTAAAAGTAACTTACAAGATAAAAACCATATTTGACTCACTTATATAAAATCACCTAGAGTCATACATGAAAGGAAAAAAGTTTGCTGAAATGACCCCAGTTCTATGGGTCTGTTGGCAAAAAAAACACATTTGCTTGCAAACAATTTTACTCTATAGTAAGTATGGGCATTTAGAGTTTGCAATAATGGTTCTGGTAGTTCTCAGTCCATGACAGATTGGACAAAGGACTGTAAATTTGACAATACATAGTAAAAAAAAAACAACCCACCCAAACACAACTGGATGAGTGCCGTGGGGTTGCAGTAAGGTGTGCAACGAGCCACAGCCTGCAGTGAGACAAAACTCAGAAACTGAATTTACAAATGTCTCAGGTTGCAAATGCAGGATGTGGCTGGGGGTGTGTATCCTATTGGCATCTGCTAGAAGTGAGGCAGTTACCTGCTGTTAAGCGGGCCACCTGTTAAGACAATGTCGAACAGTTTTCTTTATCTCTTCCACAACCAATCTTCCCACCGGGGGCCCTCCAGGAGATATCTTCTGTTAATGGGCCATTGAGCACCACTGCACAACTGATAAAATTACAGCATCCCATTGGGAGATGCACTGCCCAGAGGGAGGAGCCAAGCATTCCTACCTGGATATAATCTGAGATTTGGAACACCACAGCCAGCCTTTTCCCACTGGATTCCCAGAGGAGCAGCTGTTTTCTCCACTGGATTCCCAGAAGAAGACCAGGCCCATCCACAGCACCACTGGATCTTCAGAGGTAAACAACACCCTTCTATAAGATCACTGCTTCAACAGAACCACATCCATCACTCCAGGAGCACTGCAGCCACCATTTAATGGGACTGCTACCAACACTGACCCACAGGGTGTCAGGCCATATTCTGACTCTGTCAGTGTTGTTTTGTATTACTGTATTTTAATTTTTTCTAATGAAAACTATTATCCTTACTCCCATATTTTTGCCTGAGAGCCCCTTAATTTCAAAATTACAATAATTCAGAAGGTGAGGGTTTCATTTTCCATTTAAATAGAGGCTCCTACTTTCCTTAGCAAACACCCGTCTTTTCAAACTGAGACAACACAGTGACAAAAGACTACAGCTATGACCTGCTGTGAGACAACACAAAACAAGCACAGACAAGAACCAGCCAGTGGAGCAGGACCCAAGCAGCAAGGCCCTAGAGCAGAGCTGCTGCTGCCAGTGGGCTCCAGGCTGTGCAGCCCAGCCCGAGGCAGACACTCAGAGCAGGAAAAGGACCTGGACAAAGAACAGAACCATGAGCAGGGTCAGGGGCTCTTGCAGTCCGGGAGCTGTGGGCAGCTACACCACAGCCAGAGCAAGAGCTGGAATCAGGGCCAGCACTGGGAGCCAAGCTTGGGCTCAGACTCTGGGGATGAGAGACAGAAATGGAAAAAGAAGAAAAGAGGCTGCAGCCAGGACCAGCACCATAAGGACTGGAGGAAACAGTGCTCATGGTCCCAGGGCTGCTCCTCCAGATCCAGCCTGGAGTGCAAGCGGGGCAGGGCAGCATGGAGCCAGGAGTGGCACCACAGAAGGGATGGACCCAAGTCCTCTGTGTCCTCAATCAGCTCCCCCACCCCACCGTGTCTCCAGGAGGGGCTGGGGGAGCAACTGAGCCTGAGGGAAGAAGAGAAGAAACAGGCAGCTCTGCTGAAGGCCCTGGAGACACCCAAGGAGAAGCAAGCACAGAGGTTGACCAAGAAGGAGGCCAAGGAGAGAAAGAAATGAAAGAAGATGGGCTGGGGTAAGGAGTACATGGGCTACACCAACACTGACAATCCTTCCAGGGACAATAACCTGCTGGGCACATTCATCTGGAGCAAGGCCCTGGAAAAGAAAGCGATCAGCCATCTGGATGAGAAGGACCTGAAGGAGAGGATCAAGCGAATCCAGGAGTACAATCACCTGGAGCCGCAGATGGCGAAGCAGCTGCGTCTGGAGCAAGAAAAAGCCATGCAAGAGCAGGAGCTGGACATGCTGCAGTGGGATAAAGAGGCAGAGCACTTCAAAACCTGGGAAGAGCAGGAGGACAACTTCCACTTGCAGCAGGCCGAGCTGCGGTCTAAGATCCGGATTCGGGATGGGAGGGCAAAACCCATTGATCTTCTGGCCAAGTACTTCAGTGCAGAGGACAATGACCTGGCTGTGGAGATGCATGAGCCCTACACATTCCTAAACAGCTTGACCATCTCTGACATGGAGGACCTGGTGGAGGACATCCAGGTGTACGTGGAGCTGGAGCAAGGGAAGAACATGGACTTCTGGAGGGACATGATCATCATCACAGAGGACGAGATAGCCAAGCTCCACAAGCTGGAGGCCTCTAGCAAAGGAGGACCAGGGGAGCATCATGATGGTGTCAATGCCTCAGTCAGCTCAGATGTTCAGGCTGTGTTTAAAGGGAAGACCTATAACCAGCTGCAACTGTACCAGGACATTGAGAGCAATGGCCCAACCTGGACACCGGGTACTGGGAGAGCCTTCTGCAGCAGCTGAAAGCTGACATGGCTCAGGCCAGGTTACAGGAGTGGCACCAGGACACGCTACGTCAGAAGCTCTACAAGCTGAAGCAAGAGCAGGGTGTGGAGTGTGAACCGCTCTTGCCCACCATCAAGTGGGAGCCAGCTTCCCTCAGCAACAGGCTGGATCCTGAGGAGAGTCTCAAGGCACAGCCAGGGCCATCCTCAGAGCCAGAGCAGGACACAGGCCAAGGGAGAGGAAGAGGCTGTGCTGATGGAGGAGGATCTGGTCCAGCAGAACCCGATGATTACAATGTGGGCAAGTACAGTCCCCGGCCACCTGGCCCCAACAAGCTGCCCTGCAATGCCCACATGCTGGAGGCTGAGGAGGACATGCACCAGCTGCTGCTCCTGCACCAGCAGCTCTAGGTGACAGGCAATGCTTCAGAGAACACCCACAACATCTTCTTCCATAAGGCTAAGGAGGGCACGGGCACAGACGAGGCACAGTTCAGCGTGGAGATGCCGCTCACAGGCCAGGCCTATCTGTGGGCTGACAAGTACCAGCCACACAAACCCTGCTTCTTCAACCGTGTGCACACAGGCTTCGAGTGGAACAAGTACAACCAGACCCACTACAACACTGACAACCCCCCACCCAAGACCATGCAGGGCTATAAGTTCAACATCTTCTACCCTGACCTCATTGACAAACACTCAGTGCCCGAGTACTTCCTGGAGGCCTGCCAGGACAGCAAGGACTTCGCCATCCCGCGCTTCCATGCCAGGCCACCCTATGAGGACATCGCCTTCAAGACTGTCAGCAGGGAGTGGGAGTATTCCACCGCAATGGCTTCTGCTGCCAGTTTGCCAATGGCATCTTCCAGCTCTGGTTCCACTTCAGGCGGTACCAGTACGGCTGGTGAGGGGCTGCTCAGTGCCCTCAGACCTCTGCCAGGGGTGGGCAGGGGGCACCATCTCACAGCACAGACATTGCTTCAGGCAGGGCCCCAAGGCCTCGCCCTGCACTGGGCATGTTCCTGAGGCTTCTCCCTGTCCTTGCATTTATCATGAAGGACCCTGAGACTCAGGTATAAATAAAATAAGGGTTGTTTTAGCCATGAGATCTTTTAAAAAAGGTGATTTTTAAAGTTTTTACAGTTCTGGAGGAATTCAAAACTGTTTGCGAACACCATGACACAGTTGCAATGCTGCTAGCTTTTACTGCAATAATTAAAAATTTAAGCTCATACCTATGCACATATCTACATCGCATTCAATTACAATGACTTTACCACACCCTCCTTGTAATTCTTTCAGGAAAATCATTCCATTTTGACTTTAAGCATGCATTGTTCAAATTCTCAGTATCTTTTGTATTCATAGTATCAAAATAAGTTGAAACATTTATAGATATTAAACGTCAATATGTTAACTTTACCTGATCTTAGCAACACTTTTATTACTTAGCAAAATTTTATTACTTTTAGGTCTAAGTACTCTTAGATTTTATCAGTTTGGTGTTCTGTTGAAATTAAGTGTATTTTTTTTCTGTCAAAGATCATTAATTTCAGATTTTAGTATTGTTTATTATAAATTATCCTAAATTTTCTTAAAAGTCATTTGCCTAAACGCTAAGATATGTAGTTACTCTCCTAGAGAGATAAGACAACTCTGATTAAGACAATAGGCTGCTTAATTGATCCAATGTCTGTTTCTACAGCTATTCAATTAAAAAAATAATTTTTAGTCAGAATTTCTCAGGTTGTTACTTTTGTTCTGTAAGGAAATGAAGCTTAAGCAGCTTATTAACACATCCACACATGTGCATGGGCACATACACGCAGAGCCCCTCTCACCTCCAATAGCTTTAGGACTTACTGGCTAATTTCAAACAGGTTTTATAGAGCAGCAGAAATTAACCTCAGTGCCCAGGCAGAGAGGAAAAAAACCAAAATTAACACCTGTCTGAGAGAAGAACCATCATAATTAGAGAATCAGCTCAGGGGTACAGAACAAAAACCAAAACTAAGTCCAGCTGCTGTCCCAATACATAAATCATGACTGAAGATAAACTTTAGACATGATGAGTTCCTTGTAGGCAGAGTTATTTAAGGCACTCGTTCAAGGGGTTTTTTTTTTATTATTATTTGTAGATCCTTATACTCCTTCCAGTGGAAATGCAAATCTGTTTAGGGCACTTCAGCCTGATGATAATTATCTTTTATGGCCTCTCAGAAGGAGTTCATGGATCCTCCAAGACTGATGTACTACGAGTTGTAAAATAATTCATCTCATAAAGACTTGCATCTGCAGTTTGGGGCTAGAAGTTTCAGGAACACCCAAGCAGAGAAACAGAATTTCCTAACTCTGGTTGAATTAGAAATAGTGCTTAGAAACCTCTTTAATAGTATTTTAGCATTTCAAATTGTGGCTGAAACAATAAAACTGACGGCAGGAAGCAACCCTTGCTAACATCCAGCACAAGTTTTCAAAGAGACATTAAAAAATACGTGTGAAAAAGTGTGTTTGAAAGCCCTTTCCTACATCTTGACCAGATATCCCTAGTGCTCACTGTGGGATAGGTTAAAGCAAGGGCTTAGATCTTTGCAATTTATTCCCCTCATTGCTATCCCCAAAAGGTCTCACAAGACTGGGCTAAAAAAAGAGTACATATTGTGGGCCAACTCCAGAGGCACACACCTTCATACACAGGCAGCCCTAATGAGAGTTTCTCCATAAAAAGTCCAATTTTGATCCCTTATATTTTTCCTAAGCTAAAACAAGAATATACAGATTTTTTAGGCAGCATTACAAAAGAACAGTGCAAATCATTCATCAGTAACTCTCACTTAGATTTCCTTATTGAGGCTCTTTTGAAGAGAAATAATATTTCAAATGAAGATGTATCTATTAGCATTCGGAGGCATCGCTTATTTGATAGAATTGATGCTTTGCTAATCAGCTGCTCACACGGGGATCTGAAGAGAAATCCATGAGAATATGACAAGAATTAGACAAGGGACACATGGCTTGGAATGACAGAATACCCTCCTGGGCCTTCTCAGACTCCTCCAATTTGTGTATTTTGGAAGATGCATTTTCGGCCATCCTATAAAAAGATCAACCAATTACTCACATCATTCTTTTGTTTCATTTCTTATACACACATTTCACTGGTATATTATTTTCACTAGTTTCTGACCAATGCAATTTTTGTGCCATTTTTCTAGAAGGCTGTTGAATAGCAAGAAAATTGTAATTATGCTTTCTCTTGGACAAGGCAACTGCAAAGAGTGCTTTATGACAGCACATTGACCAGTTAGTGTTTTTTCATAAAAACGTGCCTCAATCCTGAGATGTATTGACAGAGCTCTGGCTCTCAGAGCCCTGAGGACACCTTTGGCCTTAATGGCCTTGCCAGTCTCACCTGCCCAGATCCATGACCTCCTGTCCATGGGCTCAGCTCAGCTCCAGGGTACCAGCCCTCACTGGGACCATGTGTTTTGTGCAGCCCCAGCTGAGGTTCCCAAAAAGTCCCAGGCCTGTGCTGCAGATAAGGCCATTTCTGATGCTGTACTGTGCTGATAATTCTTTTACCAACACTCAAGGGAGCTCCATCTCCACCCAGTCTCCTGCTGTTCACAGCAGGACTCCCCCAGACCTGGTCCACCATCTTACCTTGTATAGGTCTGTCAGTGGATCCTGCCATTGTCTCAGAATCATTTAGTTTGGAAAAGACCTCCAGGACCAATGAGCCTAACCTTTGAACAATTTCCACCTGGTCAATTAGACCATGGCGCTGACTGTCACATAATTTCTTGAGCACTCCAGGGATGGTGACTCCACCACATCCCAGAGAAGCCAGTTCCAATGCCTGGCAGCGCTTTCAGTGAGGAAAGTCCTCCTGATGTTCAACCTCAATCTCCCCTAGTGCAGTCTGGGGCCATGTCCTCCTGTCCTGTCACTGGTTGCCTGGGAGAAAAGGACAACCCATTGTCACCAGGTACTGCACCCCTGGGCTCTGGGGACAGCCCCTGTTGGCATCACCCCCACGTCCAGCCCCTGTTGGGCTGCTCCATCACATCAGATCAAGTCAAAAACCACAAGAATTTGTGTTCTGGCCTGAATGACAAGGTCAGGTAGAACATGCAAAACATCTTTCCCCTGACCCACTTGTGTGCTATGCATGGACACACATCCTGCTCAGCCACAACCAGTGCTGTAGCAGGGAAAATGCTGCTCCTTCGGAACATGCAGGAGAGGAGGTCAGAGACTTGCTTCAAAACCCTTCCCTGCTACTTTCAAGGGTCTGCAGTCAGGAGCCAGGAAACGTTGCACAAAGAAAGGCAGGTAGGGCACAGACTATGGAAGTTCAGAGCAGAATTTCACTCCCTGACTGCTGTCACCATTATGCATAAATGTGCCAAGCAACACAAGACACAAAAACAAAAGCCCCACCAGAATGTACCAGCTTCTGATACATTGGCTCCTCTTTCTCCCTCCACTCTAGAAACCCTTATTCCATCATTCCGTTATTCCAAGGGTTTCTAGAGTGGAGGGAGAAAGAGGAGCTGATGTTTCAGAATATCTGCAGATAGTCAATTATTCATATGCCCTCATGGAGAGGGAAAAGAGCAATATTTCCAGTTCAGCATCAGCACATACTGAAAGCACTGTGAAAAACCACCAGAGGTGTGAAATAGCTGTCAGTCCATGTGAAAGGCCAAGATTAAACACCCCTCTCACCCAGCAATCTTAGTCTAAGGATAGCAATCATGAATCAGCCACTCAAAGCCCACAGAGGGCTTGTTCCAGGAAACCACCCTTAAGAAAGGGCCAGGATGGTTTGGAAATGCACACAGACAAAACCACACCAACAATCTGCCCACGAGGGGATATTAATAATCTACAGATTGTACATGCACAGGCAGATTGCTCCAAGCCTCCCAGGGTGTGGGGCTGGGAGCACATCCTCCCACCCCGACCTCTCCAAAGGAGCAAAGCCGGCTAACAGAGGAAACTGGGAGGAAGGAAACCTCCTCATACCTCCTCACAAAGGGCAAGTCCAAGAAAAGCAGGGCTCTATTTGCAGCCCCCCAAAGTCCCTGCATGCCAGATGGTCCCTTTGAGCCCCTTGGTGGGGCACAGCTTCGGCTGTGTTAAGACTCCCCAGAGCTGGGGTAAGCTCACAGCAGGAAGGAAGCAGGGGATTGTGCCAAATGCCACCAATACAAGACCATACTGTGTGAGGTGCAGATGACCTCATTTTCTGTGGAAGATGACATTAGAAGAGAGCTGTGTGTTTTCAGGTGTGAGGTAAGGAAGGAGGAGGCTATTTCTTATGGGAAAATATAACAACTACAACGGCAACACAAAAAAAAAAAATAAAAAACCACCTAAACAAAAAACCACAATCCTGGGAAGTGCCCCTAGAAGGTTGTAAAGATAGAAGCCAAGCTAACAATCCTTTGTTCTTCTGGAAATACTTTCCTCTGCCCATAGCAACAGAACCAGGACCCCATATTACCATCCTAAGTTAAACATGGGCTCTTTTGGCTCTCAGGAGGCCAGGATTTAAACTTCTTTGTTTTCACAAAGCAAAAAAATACACGCTTGCAGAAATCACTCTCTTCTGATTCATTTCCTTTGGCATTGTATTGTTAGGTTGCTTTAACAAAATACTCAGTTTTCTCCTCTTCCTCCCCCTTTCCTCTCCTTCAGGGCCACGTTTTCCCCCAGCAGGGAGAAAGTCTAACTTTCTAAATAAGCCATTACTGTAGCTAATAGCCTAGAGGGAGAACAGCCCCCCTGTGAACCCCGAGAACACTGTGTATTAACTCTTGTAAAGCAGACAAATGAAAGCAGGAACACATGCTATACATTAGAAGCTCATATTTTGATGGTAGGCTGCTACAGCCCAACCTTCAATTAATTTTGCTCCTGCTCCGTTGGCTTCTCAGGTTTTCTGAACTTCAGCCACTAAATCTGGGTTTGCATCACTCAGGTGCCAAAGGTTTCCTTCCAGGTGGAAGGAAAGAGCTTCTGACCACACAAGCCCCGTTCTCATTCTGGCATCTTTAGTATTTCAAGAGGTAAATGGAGAGAGTCTTGGGGACAGACTGGTAAAGAGCATGGCCACATAGCATTTATTACCACAAAACCCCACTGATGTTCTGGAGCCATGCATCTGCTGAAAGGAAGCAATTGTCTGATTGCTAGGCCTGGTTTTAAGAGAGGAACCTGTATCATACCTATGTTCCTTGTTAGACTGAATTACAAACTGCTGTGGGCAAAAGAGCAGAAAAAGCAGGAGGAAAAAACTTAGCAGTAAATTTACTGCTTGGTTTCAGTTGCAACCTACTGCTTGCCAAGGAGTAACTATAGATACATGAAAATTATGTAGAACTGTTCAGACCATAGGTTTGAACTCATCACCTAAAAGTCAGCAGTAGGCTTTCACCCCAGTTCTTAAAAATGTTTTTATACCTCATAGTTCTGTCCTAGGCAGCATCTCTTGTCCTTTAGTTGAAAGGATGGCTTGTCACCATACACAGACACACACTCCAGCCTTAATATTCCATTACTTTGTAAGGAATTATCTCACAGGTCACCCATCATCTCTATACAGAGGTGCAAACCACAGTCTTCTTTTCACAATAGATTGTGGTAACGTGAAGAGGAAAAAAAAAAACAAAAAACCCCAAACAAAATAGATGCAGGATTGAATTATAAAAAAAAAAAAAAAAAAAAGGGAAGAAAAAATTGGGAGTTCTTAGATAAACTTTCACTCATGTAAAAGCATCTTTGTTTATGCAACAACACCAGATATTAACACCCCAAGAATTATCTTTTAATAACAAGCCCTGGTTATTTGTTTTACATAGAAAAGAAAATCTATGTGATATTTATTGTTGCTGAAGAGTGGAAACTCTACTCCACTGAAAAGCAACACTGCTCATTATTATGTCACACAAACACATATGATGTGAATTATATGGAGTAGCTGGCTGAGGTGAACCATTGCTCTTTCCTGCTGCCTCAGAGCTTTAGCTGGGGCTGAATTGCACGTGACAGTTCATGCTTCAGATGGAAACACTCCTCTGGAGTGAGAGCAAGCACCAGCAGCGATTCAGAGACAGCCCAAAGGCTCTGTGTAGTGTCAGAAGCTAATCCCACCTCTGCAATAAAGGGCTGGGGGAACACAGCACTCAGCACTGAGAGGGCATGCTCAGACTTTCTGGCTGATGAGATTCTCAGAGCTCTTCAACATGGGCTGGGCAGTTACATCATGCACATGGCTCTGCTTCCAGCAGCCTGCTTAATACATCAAGAGCTGCTGTGGGGAAAGGAGGCAGAAGAGGAGCAAACTCCTCATCAGAGTGTCCTCAGTCAATGCTGCAGCCAAGTCTGTGAGGTTTGGATCCAGAGCACCTCCCAGCATCCAGATCTAGAGCCCTAGGTGCTGCCATTACAGAATGAGGGGCCAACAGAGGCAATAAATACATGCTAAAATGATCAAACTTCAGCTCTGACCATGGCCCTCATGCACAGAACACAATATGCTTTCATCTGTGTCCATCTCTGCTCAGTACAAGAAGAGTGCAGCCAGCAGCACAGGACTTCAGGCAGATTGGCAAAGATCTTCCCCTCCATGCCAAGGGCAACACTTCTTGCCTGTGGCATTTTCCGCCCACACATTAATTCCCCTCACTTCATGTTTGAAAATAAAGAGGAAAAATCCCCATAATCATTCAATAACAGCAGCAACATCAATCCACCAGGGGAAACAACAAAGGCAGGGGAACACAGGGAGGAAATGTTTATACATGCAAAGGAACCGCCAAGAAAACCAACCGATGAAAAGGCAGAAAATAAACAAATCCCACCCTGCCCTGCTCACCCCCACCTCCAGCTGCAAACCAGCCAGGCCTTTGTGTCAGCCTGCTGCAGGTGCCAAAACTTTGTCCTGGCAGCCATCCAGGGGTTTTTGCTCCTCAGGACAGATGGACAGCAGGGATGGTTAAAGGAGCCATGCCCTGCTGTTTGCTTTGCCACTGCTCCACTGGGCTCGCTACTAATGGCCACAGTCCCAGTGCACTAGGGTCTTCCTCTCAAGTAATTTTATGTCACTGAGAACCTTCCATTTCTCATGGCTCCTCTCATTCAAAAGGCTTTATCCTCCACCACAGAGAGCAAGCACCTTGGGTTTGGAGCAGCTCCCTGCAGGTAACCACATCCTTGCTGACACCCATTCCAAGATGGGGCAGTCCCCAGCCTGACTCCATGAACGCTTCCACTGGGAGAGGATAAAACACCTGAACAGGTCACCAGCATCAGAGTTTGTCATCTCAGAACCATATTTGTGCCTCCATGTAGAATGGTAGACTCCAGGGACAAAATACTGCCTCTGCTTTTGTGTTGCATTGTGGAAATGCCAAAAGGGGTGGAGAGAGAGGGGAAAGGGTCACAGAGAAGTGGAACACCTTATGGCAACAGGCCTGTACTAGTGATGAAAGAAACCCTCTGGCCCTGCCAGAGCCTGCTCCTACCCAAGTCCACAACAGAAGGGGGGGAAAAAGAAACAACCACAAAAAAACTCCATTGAACCCAACCCCCCCCCACCATTTCTCGGTGTTCCACTTTCACACACAGAGTACTGCCAAAGACCAATCCCATTTTATCTAGAAGCTTGCAACATTAGTGTTAACAATCATTTTTCCTTCAGATGTGCTGCTCCTTCACTCTGCACATCCTGGAGTCGTGTTCTCATTGTTTCTACTCCTGAAGGCACCTGGAGTCAAACCAGTCACTGATGAGCACTGGGTTTTTACCACAGAGGATGTGAAAGAGCAGAATGAAGGTGTCCTGTGCTCAGAAGAGCTGTACCAGTGACTTCCCAGAGCTGCTTAAAGTGACAACACAGAGGAACACTGAGACTCATCCTGCATCCACTGTCTGAAGGAAGACTCCAGGAGTCTTCTGCCTGCTTCTTTATTCTATGTACTTTTAATATCCCTGCGTTTGTGCAAGGTATTAAACCCAGCAAGCACTGATCACTGCCTCTGCTGTTCCCATTCTGATCATTAAGTTAAAGTCAATGCTCCTGTTTTTGGCACTAGCACAGATCCTGTGCCTCTCAGGGAAGGATGGAGCCTTCTCAGCTCCTTTGCAATGTGCATACCAAAACAGAGCTCCTATCTGCCCATTTCTAGAAAACAACAGGTTTCCTAATCAACAAGTCCACCTCTCATCTCACCTTGTGCAATTTTAAGTGTTCTCAAACACAAAACAAAACACACACAAAAAAACCCCAAAAAGCCCCTAAGCAGTTACTGACATGACTCCTGCACTGTTCCCATAGAGTCTCCTAAAGTGAATGGCTACAAAAATGAAAATAAATAAAAGGAAATAGCACATAGGTTGTGCCAGAGTAAGCTTAAAAGGCAAATGAACTTATTTTAAAATTAAAAGCCTCCCCTGACACAAGATGATCCTATGGAATATTTACATTTTTTTTCCCAGCAGCCTCTTGTCTGCCTACACAAGGAACCAAAGTGACAACCATCACTAGAGCATTCAAATACCTTAATATTTCAGTTTGCAACCATCCAAGACAAGGAGCAGCTCAGTTTTCAGCAGAAAACAGAGAGATCCTAAATACAGAGCACAAGAATTCACACCGTCCTCTGGCTAAGTCAGTCCTTGCCACGCATCCAGGCACAAGGGGAAAGTAAAGCCATCGATGGGGTTTTAAATACAGCCTGCAAAACACTCGTGTGAGGACTCGGGTCAACACAGCTTTCCACGACCTTCATTTCTTGCAGAAGTCATCAATATTCACCTATTAATGAGAACTCCTGGCCTCACAATTGGCTTTTCCCTTCCCAGCTGTGCTCTAAAGCTGTTCTTGCTTGCCCAAGGGTAAAAGGATGGAGGGAAATACTCAGGTCTCTAGAGGGCAAAGCCAGAAACCTAAACATAGAACCACTCCTTCTGCTTTTGTTGGGCTTTCATTGTCAGTGTCAAGAGTGTCTCATGGATCAGCAAGGTGACCACCAAAACACACACAAGGCTTTTTGTCCTGTGACTTTGACGCCATTCTCTTGAGTGTCTCTCTAATACAAATGCTAATTTATGCTTTGCTTGTTCTTTTTGAATTCATGCACAGGAAAGATTTCTCTTGCCAAATTGTTGTTTTAGAGGTTTCAACAGAAAAACAAAAGCACACTAAAGGGAAAGTTAATCCTGAGGTTTCAGGAGGAAGTATGGAAAACCTGAACCTGTCAACACTCATCCCAGCTAAAATAGTCCCAAGTACATACACAACTTTTGTCACAGTATTTGCAGTTTGAATTAGTGACATTCCAAGGACCTCTCTTTCATTTCCCCTTGACCTCAGGTTTTCATTCTTGTGTGTATTTTCTTTAAAAACCCAAACAAAACCCAATACTACATTATCTCAACTCTCTTCATCCTCTCGCATTGCATCCTCACCTTCAGCTCCTGTGCCTCAGCTGTAGTAAGTTAACTGATCACAACCAAACATCTCAGTAGGGAAGAAGTTTCTCATTTACCAGACCAATAAAGGCAGTTCCAGGACTAACAAGAGCTTAAACACCCGTCAGTCTGGGTGGATGCATTCCCACCATGCTCACCAGGAACAAAAATTAACATTAAAACACTCTTCAATAACGTAAGTGCTGACAGACCCTTTAATGAAACAGCTTTAGCACCCAGTTTAAATCATGATCTAGACCTGAAAGCTTACAGCATAAGGCCATTAGCAAGCTCTACAAATCTCAGGTAACTTCTTCACAGAATTTTAAAACACTTAGCAAACACTAATTAATTGAGCATCACATCACCTTCCAAACTAAATAACTGAATTCACCACAATAATACATTGGATTTTCCTGTCTTCACTTCAAGTTGTTCAAACAATTTACTTTCTCATTTTCCTCAGAGTGAACATTGCTCTTCCCTTAGCAACCACTGCAGTAAAACCCACCACAAATGCAGAGGCCTGGATACATTTTGAATCAATGAGCGAAAGAGGGATTTTCACCTTTTACCAGCTCCAAGTCCAGCATTATTTTACCCCCATCAGCAGGTGGGCTCCAGGGAAGCAATGCTGCATGCTGGCCATAAAGGTCAATCCATATTAGATGTGGTCAGAAGAGAAGATCTGTTCCCAAAAAAGCAGCTTTCCCATCACCCCCTGGCTGTGGCATTAGCTGATGGCACAGAGAGGCTGAGAGCACACAGAGAAGATTCCTTTCAAGTGCAGCTGAGCAGAATGATCAGCTCCATTTGCTAATGGACATTCAGCCTGCTGGATGAGGCTAAGAGTAGCCCAAAATATATATATATACTGTGGATTTCAGGTCCTAAGCAACAGCTATTTAGTGCTGCAAGTCAGTTCCTATTGGGCTACTGGATTTATCAAGAGAAATAGAGGCACAAACAACCCACTCCTGAAAAGAAAGTGCTGAGGCTCTTTAAGTGCACATTTGAGCAGTGAAGGAACATCAAAGCATCAGAATGGAGGCTTCGGTTTTTTCCTTTCAAACAGCAATGCACAAAGGAAAAGAGTTGGTTTAAATTCACACAGAGGGAGAGCTGCATGCCTAGGGCAGCCACAGGAGCTATGGCTTCCTTGGCTCTTTGAGAACTCCAGAAAAACAGAGAAGTTCCCTTGGATGAAAGGGCCTGGATCTAGAGAGCAACACTTCAGCCCCAACAATTCTCCTCCTTCCTGCAGTACAAGCACATGCACCCCAAGCAAAGCTGAATTCCACATAAAATGTTATGTCATCTTGAACTATGTCTAGTCCAAAAGATACTTACTCAGAACTTATTTATATATTCTTCTTGAAAAGGACCTGTAACAAGTCACCCATGAGCAAAATTCAGCAGTGTCAGCACCCTCTGAGACAAGGCATCAGCACCTACTCCCCACACAGACACAGCTCTACAAGTAAGTGCACAAAATAAGGCAACTTCACAGTCAAGCAAAATCATTCCATGTCTTAGATCCCCCAGTGTTATTAAAGTGTGACATACTCATAGAGAAAACAGCCAAAAGGAAAAGGCAGCTTCACGCCACAATCAGCCTCCAGGACCAGACAAAGGCTCCTAACTCTCTCTATCTCAAAAGCAGCACTTCCTGGCCATGTACAAAATTTAACCTCTAGCAGGTGCCCCAACAGGTGTGGCTGTTTAGCAATCAGGCACAACAGCTCAGTTTGGGCCAGTCAGCACCAAAGATGCCTTAGTGAGACCCGGTGGTGCAGAGATGCAGCTGACAAAAATTATGAAGTGAAATTGTGAGCTCTGGGGAGTGCCTTGTACCTCGGCATTTAGGAGTGTGGCCAGTTAAACACTCTGGTACCACCACAGCAGTTCAGTTCCATTAGCCCGTGCTCATCTGCTTCTGTAGGAAAGTCAGCTCTGTGACAGCAACAGTATGATCAGGAGGCACTGAGGATGCCTGTTTTAAGGGCGAGGTTACTTTTTGGACCTGTAAACAATTATCTCTTTGAATTTCCACCTGGTGTTGGAGTTGTAGTACTTGGTCCTGTAATTTCAGTCGCTGGAAAAGCTCTTTTTGTGTCTGATCTTTGGGAGGGGGATTAGGAGAAATAAACTGATGTTGGTTTTGTTTGTGTGTGTGGTTTGGGATTTGTGGGGAGTTTTGGGGTTTTTTTCAGGAATCAACTCCAGTGAATGATGTGAAAGCACAAACCACTAGCGTTGGGGATTGGGAGTGGAGCAGGCATTGCAGCTTGGTGTAAGCAGGGCTGCTTTATCTCTCAGATACCCTGCTTTGGGTCTGTCATGGTGGCAAGGGGCAGGGCAAGCAGCTCTCTGTCACCTTCCTGCATTCCGTGTGGCTGAAAGCAGGATGTCCCTCAGCAGGGCTGTCTGGCCTCGCCGAGCCTTGTGCAGCTCCGGCAGCCTGCAGGTCAGTTTCGAGGATTTAGAAAATAGATGTGTTTCGGTGGTTTATACAATAGGTGTGCTGCAAAAGCAGCAGTCTTTGCCGTTCTGTTAAAACACACCGATTTGCAAAGACACAAAGAGTAAAAGAAAACTAAGTGGGTGCAAACAGACTTAGATCCTCCCTTCTTTGTGTCTTAACAAATCCGCTGGAAGCACTCGCTCGGCTGAGAGGAAAATCGCGATTTGCAGTAGGACCCTCTGAAGTCACTGCGCTTTGCTCTGAAGAGATCACGAGCCATTGTTCTGCTCTGAAACCAGTGCTGGGGCCGGTGTCCCTACTGAGACTCCGGAGGAGCCTTTTGAATTCCTGGCTCCACTTCTGGCAGGCAAACTACTTGCTGCAGGGTGGCAGCCCCAGCCTAAATTTCTAAAGAAATGTAGTTACACCGAACCTCATATTCCTCAGTTCAGCAAAGACTAAGTCCTCTCTTACCACACTCGAGCTCTTCTTTTGGGGAGCACCAGAGAGACAGTCACACTATAAACGAGTTACACATTGTCACTGAAGATTAAAAACTGCTGCTCGTTTAAATTTAATTTTAACGATTGGAAACTTTAGGGATTAAGGAAAAAAAAAAAGCTATGTAAAATATTAGCCTGAGGATCACAGATTTTGGCCGACGATCTTTCCCAATTTCAGCGGCATGGTTGGATACACGCTGCAAAAAGACAGCTGTGTCACATAGCACAGCCCATTGCCATATAGAATATCTAACCAATTCTATATTCTATTGCTATATAGAATATCTAACCATGATTCAGATGCTGAAGGTGCTGCTAAAGGCAAATTCACTAGGTAGGGTTTGCTTAAATCCCTCTTATGCATCTTTTCCTGAAGGGGAAGAAAAAGTGTTTTCAAATAAGGAGACATTTTTCTCAGAAGTCATCTGGTTTCTTCAAACACTTTTAGAAAAAAAATCTCTGCTTTGTAACAGATAATCATAATTTATCTTCCACTGAGCCCTGCTATAGGAGAATTTGTTTCTAGCCTTGTTCTTCCACCGCAAAGAATTCACAATTCTTCATTTCTGTTATTCTTAACACTGTCTGTGTACCAAACTAAATTCTTCCGTTTCCTGGTACCCCTATCCTTAAGTAGTTTCAGTAGGAGGTATAAAGGCTTATCCACTCAGTGCCTAGCCACAAAGCTTAAACATATTTGAAACTCTTTCAAGGTTTCTAGGTGAAATGAAACATTGCCATTGTGAAAACAATTCTTTCCAAACGCTGCAGAGTGCCATCACACAGTGAAATTGCTGTTATTGCACACAAGCACCAAGAAATATTCACACCTGATGTCTACAGAAAGCTCAGGATGTGTAGAAATGCCCAGGGTTATGCTGATACCAGATACTTCAACATCCTGCTTGATATTCTTGAAGTCCCAGGACATTCAGCAGACCTGGAGGCAACTCTACATGACTTGTTGGCAAGGAAAAGTCTTATGAGTTTCAAGAGGCTTTTGCTTTTATATCTTAGGGGTTTTTTAGTAGGTATGCAAGGAACAAAAAGCCAAGGTGTGAGAATTTCATATTTTACCTAGAAAAGCAAAATAGGTACATGGCAACTCCTAGAAAAACTGCTGGTGCCCCAGCACAGGTGATGGCTGGAGTCTCAAGTGAGTGACATTTTTGTACCACACCAGTGCTGTTGATTCTACAGGAGCTGAGCTGAAACCTCCATGTGCCACTCAGACCAAATGCCCCCTGACTCTGGAGCAAACCCTGCCTGATCAGTGTCTGGAGGATGCAGCCCTGGGGTACACGGTTCACTGCTGCTGCCAATTAACTGAGAAAAACATCCCCATCACCGACTAGGTTCCCAGTGCATCTTTATTTTCCTTTCCAGGCTTTGCCTGTGCCCAGAAGGTTTAACTGAGCTTGGAGAGGCTGAGTGCTAGGCAGGGTCTCAGCAGAGAGAGAGCATCTGTCCGCAGGAGACAAAGGCAATACCTCCAGGAGCAGGGCAAAAAAACCCATGCAAGTGTGTTGTGTTCTGCCCTGGGCCCCATCCATCACAATGTGTTATCTTCCCTTGAAGCCAAAGAATAAGGTGGCCAGATTTCTCTCCCTCTGTTTCACAGGGAAACTGCTCAGGCCATCAAAGGCCAGCTAGCTGCAATCACAGAAAATACTTTTTAGTCAAGCCTACAATATATGCAAAAGGTAAAAATGCTTGTTGGCATCCCAGCCCAGAAAAGACAGAAAAATGACAAATAGAAAGGAAAATAGGGTGTAGAAAATTGCTACATTTCTAAACCCTAATTTTTAAGATTTTGCTTCCAGCCCTGGAGAATTGTCAGGTTGCTTTTCAGTGCAGTTTTCTCCTTGGTGTTTTGCTTTCCTATTACCAGGTGCTAAACTGGCTGGGGTTCATGCTTGCCTCTCACACAACAATCTTGGTTCTTGGAAGTAATAACATGTGCTCTCAGATGTTGCACAAATAACCATGTCATGTTTGCCAATTACACTCTACTTGTCTGTTGTTAACAAACCATGCCATTTCTAGTTTCCTGCAATAAATTCAAGCATAATTATCTTGTAATCTTGCAGGTATAAATGTAATTAAGCCAGGGAATCACAGTAATAATTACCAGGTAGATACCAAAGATACTGTGCTGATCCCAGATCCTTCTGTATGACGCTAATCGTGTCACATGGTATTTGTATTTCTTTGATACTTTCCTTAATATCTCTGAGAACAGCCATGTGAAACTGATTATCTTGTACATTATTAACTGGCCCCTCCAATTTAAATTGACTCTCCAGCTTGCAAGGCAATCACAAATCTTACAGGGGACAGAGATGTGACAATTTCATTGCCAGATAACAATGCAAATGTGAAGCCATGCTATGAATAACAATTGGAGTCAATCACACCAAAGTAGTTTCATGTTAAATTGCATTGCTTGGTGATTTTTTTGAGATGACAGGGATTCCTATGCCCTGCATCAGCTTCCTGTCAGGAAACATCATCTGCCAAACTTCCTGCTTGCCACAGTGGGGAAGAAGAAGACAATATAACATTTTCTTTACCGGGATCATTGTGTGGCAATGGACAGCTGTGGGGAACTGCTTCCAGCTGGGCAGGAAAAACAGGGAACTATCAGCAAAAAGGGATGAGAAGAAACCAATACAATGAGGAGAACAAGTTCAAAACACATGAGACCTCTGAAAACAATTCACCTGGACACCCCTCCATTTTCTAGCACAGTATGAAACTGAGACCAGCATGACCTTGTGGATGCTCCTGTACTTACTGAAGACATAGAACAAGTGAAGAAATAATTTGCTCTTTAAAGCCCACAGAAGTATTTGTGTTTTACAGGGGAAAACATTGAGGAGTTCTCAAACATGTCCTAAGGTATAGCAGTGACATATTCCTCATAGGCAAAGCCAAAAGGTCAGAGCTGTTAGGTGACAGGCACCTCTTGTAGAGGAAAGACAGAAGGTGAAGGCCCAGTGCAACAAAAAAGCTTTTTCTCATTCAAATGCAGCATGAAGGCAGCAGTTTTGCCTAATTGTTAACAGAAGTTCTGCTGGCTTTTCATCTCCCTGGGGCTCATTCCCACTTCATCTGCTAATATAGCAAGTTATAGTGAATTGGTTGTCATCAAAGTTTGCTGATCAGGAACCCAGTCTTTCAAGCTGGCAGCAAGCCTGGAGTATGGATTTGTCACAATAATGAGCAAGGCTGGGATATTTTGAATAAACCTGGGCTCCCTTGGTGCAGGGCCAATTTATCAGCTCAATGTGAGAAGTGTGGCTGTGGGTATTAAATGCCAGAACACTAAAAGCTTGGAGACTCCTGAGAACCCTACCCTGAGCCAGCTCCCCTCTCCTGTATGCCTAAGCAACACAGGAGAGATAAAAACACAGGCTGGTATTTGTATTTCCAAACCATTTACATTTAATTTAATAATATCTGTAATGTGTTTGGCGAATAAGCCGTGGTGAACTCCAACAAACTGTCTTGTACCTAAGCAAACCTGAGCTCCCAAAGGGACTGGAATTAAAGGCTGGAGCACAGCAGGGGCTTCCATGGGCCAGCATTGCTGGGAGTAATGGCACAGCCCTCCTGCCCACTGATGTTTGCACTGTCAGGCTGCTGCCTGCACTTCCCACTGAGAAAGAGGGCTCTAGGCGGCTGGAACTGCCCTCTGGGAGGAGGCAGAGGAAGTGGATTCCTTCTTCAGGAGACCCAAACTGTTGGCAACCAGGCAGGCAGCTGGATTTTTAGGGCAGCATGGCTGACTCGGGGGCTGGGTAAGGGCTGACACGAGGCTCTTCAGCTGGCCAGTGGTTTCTGTTCTGTTTCAGCCCTGACAAGATTGGTTTCTTACCTTCTTCAAGGCACCATGATGTCCTTATTTTGGTGCCTATGCTCTTTTCCTGGCAAAGCCCAGCAGCATGGAGGCTCCCCTTGAGCCTCCACAGGTTTCCTGCCAGCTGCCCTGAGAGAGGTTGTGATGCCTTCCTTGCTCCTCCACCCTGCATAGGCACAAACCCCAGCTTTATCCAGTGATGGGCTGGGATTTCCCTCATGTTTATCCCCTTCAAGAAGTTCCTCTCACTCCCTGAGAGCTGCTGGCCCAGGAGTGACTGCAGCCATGCCACAGCCCCATTTATCAGGGTGTGCCCTCCCCTCAAGGCCCTGGCATGGCTTGGGGAGGACCTGCCCTCAACACTGCTCTGCTTAGCTGAAAGAAGACTTCTCTGTAGGGGGTGGAAAGAAATGACAGTCTGTAGGAAACAGTGGGTTGTGCTCTGGAAAAGGCAGCAGAGAACAAAGCTGCTTTGGTACAGGTTTTCTCTGGGGTTTTGTTGTGGTCACTGATGGCTTTTCACCGCTGGCCACCAGTGACTGATTTTGTCAGGACCCACAAACACCTCATTTTCTAAATGGTTTGAGAGCTGGATGAAGGACTCATCTGCCTGGGGAAAGTGAGAATGTGTGGCCAGTCGTCAATCCCTCATCAGAGGATAATGTAGCAAAATTAAGCTACCAGGGCAACACCAGCTGCCTTCACAGTGCCTTGGTCCCAGCCATGCCATGGCAAGTCTGTGTGAGTGGTGGGGTGTAAGGTCCAGCTCCACTTTCTCTCCTGACATCTAAATTCTCCAAGCTGCAAAGTTTTACATTGCACTGCATCTTTTTTCTGCAGCCTCCCATGCTTGGCCCAAAACAGTTCTATGGCCTCTGATCCAAAGCTGCAGACTGGGCTGCGACCCTGGCAATGGATGAGACTGCTCAGCTCAGCACAGAGGCTTCTGTGGTGTCCCCAAGCAACCCTCTCTTGTTCTCCCTTCCCATGTGGGAAAACCTAAGTCTCCCTTGTAGTTCCAAAGCTCATTTTCTAAGCTCTCTGAACAAGCACAGCACAAGGCCTGCAGTGTGACCTTTCACTGGTGTCACACAATCATTGCCTGCAGTAACTGATCAGGCCTGAAGCACATCGTGTTCCCCACAGCCTTCAAGCGAGAACTGCTCTCTGCTGCAAGGTAGAGTCTTGCTTTGCTTTGAACAAAATCCTACCTCACTTCTAATATGAAACCCTCCAGAGGAGAGAAGGCAGAGCTTTCTCTGATGTGGAACAGCTGCTCCAGCTCAGTGATTCATGTGGGACACCCAGAAACCTGCACAATGGTGCTTTGTTACAGATGCTGTAACACAGCCTGCTAAAAGCAGTCACAACACAACATTAGCACACAAAGCCTGGAGAACCAGGGCAGTGCAGAGAGCAGACTGGGAGAACACAGATTGGGAGAGAAATCTTCTCTGAACAAATGACAAACTAAACTGGCAAGGCAGAACACTACATGGAGTTACCTTGATGTTTAACAGGAGCCCAGCTGAGGTAGAGTGGAGAAAGGTTTTCCCCAGGAACACATGTAAAATGAATTTTGCTGCACATGCTGGGTCTTCAGCTAATGTTCAGTGATCTCTTGTGAATTAGATGTAAGGTGCAAGCTCACTCTCACCTGGACAATGAGAATATAGGACAAAGCCCATGCCTTCAAGCACTGCTAGCACGTGCTGCCACCCAGTCATCCCTGACTTCAGCACTGCAGCAAAACTCAGGAGGAGCTGATGCCACTGCCTCATGTGTTTGCTGAGAAGGTGAAATTCACCCTTGAGCAGAAGGGTCTGGGAGTCAAACCTCACTTAATCCTTCAAAAGACACTCCTGCTGATACACAAAGGTTGAGAATGAATTGTACCCCAGACAGCAGTGCCCCAGTACCAAATCTTGCTCTACCAGCTTCGTTCCTCCAAAGGAACCCCAAACCCCCGTGAGGTCAAGAAGCAGCTTTCATTCTTGGCAAGGTGGAGCTGTGAGGATTAGAACCTGATGACAAATCTAAATCCTGATGAAAAACTGCCAGAGGCCCATAAGGCTGCCAAAATACAGCAGGCAGGCTTTCATATAATTGCAAGTCTTCCTTTCTCAAATGCCCAACCTGATTGACCAATTAAAGTGTTTAATTCTCTGAGAAAGAGTCTATCATTAACTGTAATTTGTTCTAGTCTCACCAGTCCTTTCATGGCTGCCTCTGGTGAAAGAACCATTATGTATGATCTCAATCTCCATATTATAATATGGAACTTTTGATAGTTTGCTATAAATAGGAATTGATTCATAAGGAGAATAATGGATTCATTGCTAGTCCTTTACCAACTACTTAATGACTGTCAAGATACATTAAACATCCTTAGCCCTACACTGGGGCCTGAGTTTATTCTTGGCTAACACATCTGACTGTATTATGCACTCAGTGAATTAATGCCAGGTGAAAAATAGTCTCAGCAAAACCACATTTTAGAGTGCTTTATTTCATCATAAATATTGACACTGATCATTACAAATGCCTTCCAGACAAGGCAATAAATAGATAATCTATTGCCATTGAAAAGAAAGAGGAAAAAAAAACCCTAAACAAAATAAACAAACAAAACACACTCCTATATCGAAAAAAAAAAAAAAATTAAAAGGAAAAAAAAGGAAAAACCACCAAACAAAAAAATCCAGCCAAACAAAACTACAAAAAAATAAAACCAACCCAGTCCAGCGTATCATTTTATCACCATGCTCTCCTGGTTATTCTTACCTGAAAGACCCTGACACCATGCTAGGCCCTGTGCAAGTTACAGGCACTTCTTAAGATGTACTACTTGCTAGGTGATTAACAGCATAGCATAAACTCTCTGATATCTTTAATTTTCTCACTCCTCACTCCCATGCCATGTCCATGCATCAGGATCATTCCCAACGTCTACTGACTACTACATTTAACTCCAAAATAACAGCAGGCATTGCTCAAGGGTCACAACTCCCTGCTCAAGGCTCATAACCCCCTGCTCTCACCCAGCCTTTCCAGCTGCAGAGATTGAGCCCAGGCTCTGAGAGCACACCAAGCTCCCTATTTCCTGTGCTACTCAGGCGTTCCCCCAACTCCTCACAACTCCTCAGGGAAAGGTGTCCAAAAAAAAAAAAAGCCTAGGATCTCACCATTGCAATAAGGAGAGCCCAAATGTACAGGAAAATTATTTTTGGAGGCTATGTGTGTCTCTCACACCAGGGTTCACTTCCAGCTCTTGCATTTCCAAGACCCAGGGAGGAGTGCCTGTTATGATAAAAGCCATGAATCCATGGTTTGTATTTTCAAAGGAAACAGAGTAGAGCAGGCACTGGGGTCCTACAGGGAAGGCCTGTGATGTACAATTACACCACAGAACATTCCCTGGCATGATGCATATTGGCACTGGGAACCACCTGGAGGCTTCTCTGCCACTGTTTGTGAATTCAGCATGAGCTCTCATTATTTGTTATATGCACTGGGTACACACAGTGAGTTAATTCAATAGCAAGGGAGGATGGATGACTGCACTCCAGATTAGTCTCTCAGTACACCTCCAGGATTACTAAATTGCTACCTTCTCTTTTTTGTTTTCTCCAGTCCCTTTAAATAGGCTGAGAATGCACAGAGGGATGATAAAGTTTGTGGATACCTTCACAGACATTTCCTAAGAGAAAAGGGAACATGCCCAAACTTCAGTCTAAACCACATAGGAAGCTAGAATTAGCTAAAGAAGCCATTTTCTGAGGAGTTAAGGGACTGAGGCACACTTTCCTGAAAGCAGCTTGGTGTTTTCTGGTGGAAGGGACTGTTGCATTCAGACAATTGCTCCAGAAAAGTCTGCTTGGACCATTACTGCCTTTTCTTGCAGGAGCAGTGCCAGCTCTACCTGACCTGCCTCCTGTCTGCTCATGTTCCAACAGGGCACCCTGAACCCACCCCTGGCCTCTGAATTCTCTTCTGGGAGCCAAGCACCTTCCCAGTTCCTAACAACATGGTAGAACCTGGTTCTTCACATTTCTTCTAAAATCTCACTTCAGTGGGTGAAACCAACCTCAAATCCAGGCAAAGAACATGTTTTTGTGACCCCCATATACTCATGCAAATCCCTGCAATACTACTTCTGCTGTGGCACCTGGTCTTCCACTGATCATATCAAATTAAAGTTATCCTTGCAATTTTTAATGAAATTCATCCATAACCTGGTACAGACACTTGAAGCTTGGTTCAATAAATTAGGAAGAGGCAGAATAACAAGACTTGAAACCTGCAGAAAATATATGTAGAGATTACCAGTCAAAGAGAAAGGGAAGTCTTTAGTCAATATTCCTGAGGCAAAAGCATATATTTTAAAAGGTATATATTTTACCATGTATATATATCATACTATGTACAATAATGAGCTGGCACAGCTTGCTGGCAAGTCACACTAAAAACACACATTAAGAACAGCTGTCTCAGTTTTTTGGAGCACTCATCTTTCCCTGGATGTTTTCACTAACCAGCAACAATCCAAAATCTGTAATCCTTGTAAATTAACACTATTTGCTAAATTACAGATTATCATATTCAAAATATGTTCTTTCCTAGCTATGACAGGCCCTATGTCCTACAAAAGCTGCTTGCATATAACAGCAGTGCAAATAGGAAGAAAAAATTGGAAATCCAATTATTTAAATCCTGGTTCAAATGAGGCTGAGGAAGCCACAGCAATAAATCACCTCAAAGCACAAAATACACTTTCGTGGAAAACCCAGGGTGGGTAAAGCAGCAGGAGAGAGTATGAAAATAGACCCTTCCTGGTGCCCCCCAAAGAGGAAATTTATACAATAGGCAGATAGGGTCTAATGTTTACACAGGTAGTGGAGCATGATGTGCTCCAGCTAAGCCCAACTGCAATTTAAAATGCTCAGTGACTGTTTGTGTTAAAAGGACTCTGATTGCCAAGTGCTATTTCTCTGATGGGGGACAGGAAGAGAACAGTAACATAATTTACATTTCCCTCTCCTCTGCATCCCTTCCTGAAGGAAGAGTTCAGTAGACAGCAGCAGAAGAAAGACATATGATTAATAATAAATGATATTCCTCACAGCCTCAACAGCTTGGCCTGCAGCAGAATCTTTCCAGAGGATGTTTAAAACCAAAGAGCATCAGCATTTTTCAGCAGATATACCTACATTATCAGGCTGGTTCTCTATTCCAAGGATAAAGACTATTCCCAATATTGGAGCTGTCTTGGGAGCAGTGATGAATGTCATTCTTCCTGCAGAGGCTCAGTCATGAGAGTGGACGTCAGGGAACAGGACACTTTGGGGCTCTGCCACCAGATCTCATTTGTCTGAGCCCCAGATGTCCTCTTGATATGGCAGAAATAAAAATTAGAGCTGCCATGAAAGCTTATGAAGCCTAAAAGAAACCTTGGGTGGAACAGATGCTGTTTGCAAGAAAATGCCTATTTATGTATAAATGTTGGGCTGTTTGTAATAAAAAATCCCACAAGCCAGATTTTTTATTATTATTACTATTTTTCATTTTTGGCAATGAAAATCCAAAGCTTTTCAGTGAAGTCCAATGGAAAAATAAAAACTATCTTCCTTCCCTAAAACCTTATTGTAGTTTTGTGGAATAAAGAATTGACAACAATAGGAAAGTAAGTCTTTGACTAACCCTAATGAATCTTATTGGTCACAGAGAAACACTTTGGCTGAAAGGCAGCATTTTAGAGCCAAATGCTGCTATGGATCAGCTCCCTCTTGATAGCACAGCTATGCTGGAGTCGTGGTCCAGCTGACAGCATCCTGACTTTCACAGGTCACACAGGTGTAGACAAGCTCAGCTTGTGTTGAAAGCACATTAAAGTCCCCCACTGAACCGCTTTTCTCCCACTTACACAGGCAAGTTTAAACTGAGCTGTGTCAAGGTTAAATGACTATTTAGCCTGAGCCAGTGACTCAGACATTAAATCAAGTGGAGAGCCTCTGGTACCTGAAATCTTTCTTTGTGATGGCCAAGGAAATCATGTGAGTTCCCTCTTTATTAAATATTTGTTCATACACAGTTCTCACTAGCTTCAGTTTCAGGCACAGTTTCAGACACACTGAAAAGAGAGAGGAACTTGGGGTTATCTTAACACACCATTAAAACCAGACCAACATCATCTTTTAAACCATTTTCCTATTCCAACACACCACAGCAGCAGCTATAACTACACAACACTAAGAACATCCAGTGTTTGCATGTTTGAACACCCAGCAGCACTGAAAATACATCAGCAGCTTTGGGAAGGAGAGACAAATGGATCTTCAGAACACGAACACATTTATTTCCTAGCATTTTCCCAAACTAGTTCTAATGGATGTGGTGGTTACATATTCTTCCCCCTCAGGGCTTTCATTTGGATTGCCCAGGGTAAACGATTTTGATAATGTTGCCTTGGCTTTCTGTGGTTAGAAATAGAGCTATTATTTCCAAATGGACTTTCTAAACAACAGAGGAGATGAGAAGCCATCAAACAAACATCTGCTGTGAGCCTTGGGGACGCAGACTGGAAACGGTGTCAGAGGTGTTGTTTGAATAGGCAGTCAAGAAAATACCCATTTTGATTAATGTGTACAGGCATTAGTATCAATCATCATTTCCTTCCCAGTGAAAGACCTTGGAAATGCAGCACTTGAACCCAGCTGTAGACACTGCTTTGGACATGTTCATAATGGCTCTTTCAAAACAGAGCTTGCCGGGCTACTTTTCTTGACCTGTCAGGAGAATAGACAATAACGTGAAGTATCCTAAATGCAGCTAATTGCTCTAAACTGTATCTGCACACAGAACAGAAATAAAAGATATTTCTCTTTCCCAGTAGAAATCAGCTACAGGAACAATTTATACAGGGGAGAAAAAGGGGTTGGTCATTTGACATAAATTAGTTGCCTTTGGTGTTTGCAAAACAGAGCAAGATCACAACACGCGAGCAGACTGAAATTGCAGCTGAATAAATTTATAGCCTTGTTTTCATTAGTTTTAAAAATAGATTGTAACATCTAAAAGCAATCAACTGATGGTTTTGGTCCACTTCTGCCTAATCAGTGCTTCAATTGATGCGTCTCCTAAAAATACTTGAAATTGAAACCATCAGATGCTAACAATCTCTTCTTCTGCCATTAGATAATATGCAATCAGTGATTATGGGCAGCAATGAAGCTCCTTAATTCAATGACTACAATCACCTACTTTCCCATTTTGCTGACAGAAGATCCAGCTGTTTCTGGTTCTTATCAATGCTCTTCAAAGATTGGCAAGTATAGTTACAAGACTAAAAATAGGAGTATTCTGCATCCCACATCAGTCACCCTTTTGCAGCAAAAGAATTTCAGAAAGTTCTCGACTAGACCAGAAAGAATGGGATTTATTTTTAATAACCACTAGACAGTCACACTGGTAATCACTGGGATATATTTTCTCCTAGTAACAAAAAATGACAACATTACTGAGTCGGCTCTTGGGCTGCTTTACTTCCAATAAAATTATCCTATACAGGGAAACTTTTATCCTGCTGCATCAGTCTTTGAGCCAATACCTGCCTGCAAAGTATCTTAGAATTTAGTCCCAGGAGACAAACAGTTCAGCTGTTTTCTCATTACTGTGCCGCAGCTTCTTCTTGAGGTTATGTTCACTGTAAATGTTTAAACTAATAAAGTATATGGGAAACTCAAATCAGAGAGGGCAGATTCACCTTGAGTAATGCTGGGATGTGTGCCTTTCTTGATGTGAAAGGTGGTGACACGTACCACATCAAACTCAGGCAATATTCCTGTGGTTAAAGACTGATCCCACCCATGGATCTCACTGGTGGGCCTGGGTAAAGCGGAGTTACTGCATGCAGGTGTCAGAATGATTGTACACTAAAATCAAGTACTCCTGCTTTCAGGATAAAGAACATTATTATCTTTAAAATGCTGCAAAGAACTGTTTGACCACTGAATTCCAAGAACTGAAGACTCTTTTATCCATGGTGTGTGCATGACAATGTTGAACACTGTCTCAACTCAAGGCAGTTTTCTTTAATCACCATTATTTTTAGATGCCTGTAAATATGGGCGCCTTGAAGCAGTGACTGTGGTTATTTTACGCATTTATTCCAGGTTTGTGCCATATGCTGAGCTCCATTGGTGCGTGTGCTCCTAAGTCCCCAAAGCTGTCACAGCTTTGCTGGGTGCAGCTTTACAGTCTGTGCTGTGCCCAATCCTTCCCTCTCCTTCCCCCAGCCCTGCCATGCTGCCAAGGCAGTGAGGAAGCAATGTGGAAAGCTGTGATGTGTTTTGGGGTGGGGACATCTCCTCATGTCCCCCCAGCCACCTCACTGCCATGAACAGAGACCAGAAGGGCTGAGGTCTAGCCTGAGGTACTGTATCTGACTTTAATAAATGCCACAGTCCCAACAGCAAGTTCTTGCTGAGAACTATTTATGGTCAATTCACAGCCTGAAGAATAAATGCCATTACAGAATTAAAATACTTTTGAATTACAAAGCTGAAGAAATTGTGTTCTGCTTTCAGGGAGACTGCACTAAAAAAAGATGTTGCCTTCATCACAGGGCCTTTACTTGCAAACCCTTTCAAGGGGAAGAAGCAAAAACAACACCAGCATTGCCCCCAGGGATCTGCTACAGGGTCTGCCAGGTCAGCAGGGTCCATAAGATCCCCAGAGCCTGCCCAGGAGCATGAAACTTCCCAGAACTTACTTCTCCCTAGAACTGGCATCAGTCACTTCTGTGCTGTTGGTTTTCTCTTGTGGTTGGTTTTCTTTCCTTCATCCCTGTTGGGTGTGGATTTACTACAAAGTATTTACTACAAATAGTACTGAGCAAGAAATGCACCCCAAAATAAAAAATAATCAATTTAGAATGCATTTAAATCCACCTGAGCACAAGTCACAGGTATGGATGATACTTCCTGTTAAGTCTAGCATTTGTTTGCTCATTGTGTATTTATTTAGCCCACTCTGGCACTCAGAGGACTAACAGGAATTACTTTCCAGTCTCTGGCCCAAGGGCTGAGAGACACAGAAATATGGCAGAAACCACCAAAGAAAGTGGGCTATCCCAAACATGGCAGTGTCAACTCACAGACATCGGTGTAGCTCAAAACTATGGTAAAAACAGAGTTGAAATGACTGTATTTATGCATGGCATGGCAAGAAGGCTGTCCCCACAGATAGGTTCTATTTTAGGGACAAATTCCCCCCCACATAAAGTAAAACCACGTTTACTTATGCTGGAAGCAGATGAATTCTCAACACTAGGGCAATCAAATGGGAAATTGGTATTTGCTGAATTGGATTGGAGGCTTAAAGCCGCTTTCTCTCTGCCTTTTACAGCAAAGTCCCTCCATCCTAGGCTCAGGTTCTGCCTAGGTCTAGCCTAGATTGATAATCTACATCTGACAGGCACCATGTTTTCCTCTCTTCCAGCCTCATCTGGAGCCTTTATATAGAACCCAATGAAATTCTGTGTGCTCATTAATTAGCCTTTGCTCAAATGAGATTTTCCTCAATTATTAAACCTGTTTCCCTTTGCCCCTTCCCCATTTGATTCTATTCTATCTTTATGCTCTAGGGAGATTTTCAGAGGTCTTGTTGTGAGGATTACAAAAGCAATAAGCAGATTAGGGAAAAGCAGCTTTTTGGTGAACCCAGCATAATACAAATTAGGATTGTTTATAATTTCATTCCCTTATCAGTTCTTGCTGTGTGTATGCTGAGGTACTTTGAGGTGTCTAAATAAACTGAGAGGGCCAAAGGTAATTGAATTATTTTAACTGGCACATTAAGGAACACACTTGCCAAAGAAAAGATCATGTGTACAATGCTGCTTATTAGCAAAGTTCATCTTATTTTTTAAAGAAACTATGGAAAAAGGAGTGATCTTGTGCAGAAGGACACAGGACTTCTGCAAGTGGAATTTATCTGCCTGTCATAAGAGGGCTGTTCCTGACTTTGAAGACTCTCTGGTTTCTTTAGGTTTCAAACTCTACAAAGCAAGGATTGCCTTCTCACCTAGCCCAGCAGAGTGAAAGTATGGGCTTGATGAAGAAAATATTCAGCTTGCTAATTAAAAATAATATTGTTTAATATTTCTCCCATTATCTGTTGGGAAATGTACTGCATGCATTCACTTCATAGTGAATCTAATTTAAAGTAAAAATGCACCACCCTATCACCAGGAAGTCCAAAGAATGCAAAACTGGGTATTTTACTTTAGTTTCTTCCACTTTTGCCTTTGTGGCCCCTGCAGAGTTCAGGTTCCCAGACCTACTAAAGGACAGATCAGATACTCAGGGAGCAGAATCTGTTCTGGTAGGCAGCAGTTCCTCTGACTTCAGACATTCCTGTAGCTTTTAGACAGCTGCAAAAAGAGAGGGGAAAAATTAAAAATTGATTGCTCTATCATGAAATAAATATATGCTCTGGCATTTGATTGTCCAGCAGAAGTGGCCAGGCAGTTATTTATACCACTGAGAACATCAATAACAAGGTGTAGTGCACTGCAATAGAGGTTTGTTAATGAATTGATGAAAAGAGTTATTTTTAGATTGTGAATAGGTCTGAGGAAGTGAGCTCTAAAATTCTCAAAGAGAAAACAAAATTCACTGTGTTCAGATTTACCAGCACTGAAAGCCATTCCCCTGCCTTCTGATAAAAACATACCAGTGTAAATGTCAAGCCAAGCCAGTGATGCCCTCTGACTTCTCTGAAAATGCCTCCATTCTTTCAAAAGAGCACTGGGAGAACAGACTGAATGACTAACTGGGAGATTGTACCCTCTGGAAAGTCCCAGAGATGGTGTTGAAATTGCTGAACCTCCCCACAGGCAGGATGAGCAGAGATGCTGGGATCTGCACAACAACAGCTCTGCCTCACTCCAACATCACAGCAGGCTCCTTCCCCCCATCGGGGGCTTTGGGGCGGAGAGGAATAAGGAAATCCTCCTCTTTGCCTTTTTCCCCTTGAAACCTGGGCTGCTTTTTAAGTGTATGTTCATGTTTTCCCTCCTTTTCCTCTCCACCTCCTGTTCCCAAGGGCATAGGTGCGAGCACAGGAGCAGCTGCTGAAACCCACACTGCCCTGAACTAGGGAAACTTTTTGGTTTGGGAGTCACAATCCATTAACCCTGTGCTGACACTCACCCTCAGAGGCTGCTGCACTTTTTAAAGCCCCTCTCTGTGGAAGGCAGCACCTGGTCCCTGGATAAAGCTTACAAATGACTGAAATTCTGTTTGTGCATCCCTATGTTCCATAACCTTGCAGCTCATGCTGCCTCATTTCCCTGTGCTGGGAAGGGATGGGACGTGTTCCTAGGTGAGCCTGGAGACAGCACTGCACACCTGTGGGGCACCTGGATAAAATATCCACAGGCAGATATGGGTTTTCAATACAAAAATATACAGAGAGCACACACACCTATGTCTTTTCATAGACACACATATCTTCCCCTGGCAAGGTGTTTAAGGTTTTACATAACAAGTCAGCAATAAGAACATTAAAATATACTATAATTCAGGCTATTAGAAAGGCTGACTGGGACATTTCCACCCCTGCAGATTTTTCAAGCCTTGCTGAGGACTGCAAGGCTGCCTGATGGTGATTTTAGCAACTGAGACAGGCACCTCATGGTCCTTTCTTTGCAAGCTGGCTCAGGATCTCTTCCTGCTCTCAGTGACAGCGACAGGGGTGCAGCCAGGCTGGAGGAGCCTCCCAGCACACCCTGCAGACATTACTTAATTCTTGCCCTCTGAAAGCTCCCACAGGTTAAGAATTCCCGATGCCAGGAATTCTCAGCTGAACATCAACACAGTAATAACCACGTTCTCTCCATCCCCGCGGTGAACTCTGTGGATTTGTTGTTGGTTGCTAAAGGCAACTCCTCCTGATTGATGGTTTCCAGGAACTTTCCACCAGCAGGGTGGGGCCGGGGCTGTCGTCTTGCCAGGGCTCTGCAGACAGGCAGAGGCTACAGGAGAAATAGAGGGAAACTGGAAGACCATAAAGGTACCGGAAATCGTTCAGGTTTCTGCCTGTGAGTGCCTTCTAACCACAGCAGCAGCAGCAAAGGCTCTCTGTGGGAGTTTGTAAGTGACACCAGTTGCCCGCTGTATAAAATAAAGTAAAAACAAAAAGTTTGTAAAACTCTTTCAGATCCATCCACATTAAACTCCCAGCTCACTTTCTCATACTACACTAATCTTGGTGAGACAAATCTCTTTTTAAATATTTATCAGAAGAAAAGGGAAGCAGTCTGAAAGAGATTTGCACAAAAGCTGTTTATCAGTGCCAGGCGTGCAAGCCGATCTATCAGCCCTACCGTGACTGGGAGCAGTTTCCTCTGCCTGCCTCATATACTTCAGAAGATATGGAAGCATTTCTGTGTGCACTTGAAACGTTGTTCTCCAGATTTATTCTTCTAGTATTTTTCTCTAACATGCTTATTTGTCTTTTTTAAGGCCTGCTTTACATTAGGTAGTCTCTTTGTGTTCCCTGCAGATGAAAAGCACATGCATTTCCACTCCTCCCTCATTATAATGCTGCTTTCTGAAGAAATGTGTTCTAAAAAACTATTGTTATTATAAAGTTTTTAAAAACCTGTTGATGACTCATTGGGAAATAGTTAACAACATTATTTTCCCAGCTTTGCCTTATATCCATTCCATCCTAGATCTTTCTGCCAAAACCCCTTCTTGTAGGTGGGGCTGACAGCTCTATTGTTGAGATTGTTCAAGTACATTTACCAAACATTAGATATTTTAGCTAAAATTTCCATACTGGATATTTACTTAAACCTGAACTACATGGGAAAATCTTAGCCAGAAGTTTCTCTTATCTCAGGGCTAGGTTGTATTTTGCCTTGTCAAAATACTCTGGTAATCTTTTTCAGAGAGGCTTTAACGCCCTTAGCCTTTGGAAAAGGAACATGAAATTTGCCTTTGTGAAAGCTTGTCCCAGTTTAACGACATTAGGAGGCTTTGAAAAACTGCAGGCACCATTTGGCCAGATCCAGAGGCCACATCACTCTGACCTGCTGAGTTTGTTGAAGGGCTCTGGGATAAAAAAATGGGAAGGTCCCTGCCTGGCTCCTTCTCCTGTCTCAGCCCCCTCAGTGTCACTTGTCTCTCTTACAAGGTCCCTTCACACACCTCACAAATGTCACAGAAAGGGACTGGATGAGCTCTGTGCCAGCAGTCAGAGGTAGGTCCAAGGGATAGAAGGCAGGGGGTTGGAACAAGAAGATTTTCAGAGTCCCTTTCTATGATTCTGTGATTCTTGCTCCTCTAGCCCCTGGACAGGGCATCAAAGCAAACAGCAAGCCTTCCTGCCCTCCTGCTTTCCCAGGATTTCTCTCCTCCTGAACCACATGAAGAAGGAAGCCACCAGAACTGTACAGCAGTGTGAGGAGCAAGATAAGGAACAAGTAAAGGAGATTGGGTTGTGAGACAATACCTGAGGCAGAGAACAGAGACTTGAGGCTTACAGAGGTTGGCTGGGATGCAGAGAGGGAAGCTGGGTGTGACATGGGGGTCAGGCCCCTGGGACCTCCCTGTGGTTTGCAAAACTCACCCAAGGTGATGGGGGAACCCACAGACAGCACTTGGGATAACATCCCAAGAATGAAAAGGGGAAGCTGGAAAGACCATGCTTCAAATAGGAAGGCAGAAAAACTGGTGACTAGAACACATTCCTCTCTGGAGCCTGGAGAGGAAATCAGGAGTCCACTGCTTTTCTGCTGGCAGCAAATACCTGCTCCAAAGTGCATCCTGCCTTGCCAGTGGCAAGTTCACAGGAATGACTGGCATTCCATAAGTACAAAGAGCAGAATTCCTTCAGAAGAAGAGGGTGTCATTCTCCTGCTGCTGCTGTTCTGTTAGCAAGACTTGGAAGGGCAGAGAAGATGTAATCCAGTGTAAAAATAGGTATTGAAACTCAGAAAACTCCTGTTCTCGATATAGATAATCTTGCTTCATGTTCCTTATGCATATCACCAGGGTCACCAGAGTAATGGCTTTTTATTTCTGTCCTTGTGACCCTCAGCACACAGACAATGGGTGTGCAACAGGGACCTGTTTGGTCAGGTTTAAACCTGTTTAATGAAGCCATTGCTTTTCTACAGCAAAAAAAAAAAAAGTACAAGGTCATGGAAGTAAAGATATGTTCAGAGTGGATGAGAGAACAAGGGACCAGAGAAAGGTTTCAGTGACAGTGTAGCTTTTCCTGGCACTAAAAAATTTGTCTTTTCAGACTAGAAATGATCTTTTATAATGTTAATGCTCAGTCACACCATTGTCCCATACCACCCTATAAGCAATACCCAAAGGTTTAAAAGCAAATTGGACCCCAAATCTGCCATGTTGGCTGCATGTTCCCAAGATTTCCCTTCATTTAGCAGCCATGAAAGTCTGTTTGAACTAAGCCATGGGACCAGCCACTGAAACAAATGAACAGATGAAACAGTGCTCAGGTTCCTGCAGTTCTGCTTACACTGCTACATGTCAGCTGTGAATGCCTCAGCATGGCTGTGGACCACAACAATCCAATCACTTTCAAAACTGACCAAAGTGGTGAACAGCAAAGGGCAGACTGGATCTGAGCAAGCCCAGCTAACTACACATAGGCTACCAAGCAGTTTCCAAGAGGGAGCAATGTTGGATCCTTCCTCATTTGGAGTTGATTTTAACCTGTGATTCAGAATTGGAAGTCTCTGTTTCATTTCATTTTGTTAATATCTTCAGATATTTAACCTTGGAGAAATCTGTTTTTTCAACAATTAACAATTCCTTTCCAATGCCAAAATGCATCTGTAAGCTTGTCTTTCTGCCCACCAATGCAGACATCAAACCAAACAAAACAGAGTCACCCAAACCTTTAGAAAAACAGGCAGGTCAGGTTCTTCAGGTCAACCCTTGGTGAGTTTGGGGCTGAGGGAGAAATCTGACCTGATACACAGAAGAACCTCAAGTTTTTTTGAGTACTGCCTTCAGGCTGGATGTAGTTTTATTAAACACCTATACACTGCCCCTCACTTGTTTCCAACCACCCCCACACGTCACTCTGTGTCAGAAAGAGCCTTGCTGCTTTCCCAAGTCATTAAAATCCTGTTACTGCCCTGGCCCCAGGCATGGCTGCAGCTGTAGGAATGGTGACAGTGCCCCAGTTGGGTCAGGCTGGCCATGGTGCAGGGACAACCCCTGGCCTGTGATTTTCAGTTCCTGTTGTATCCAGCTGGGATATCCTGCAACTTGGAAGAGATGACTGTGGTGTTCTGTCTCTTTGCATCACACAGCTCATCATCACTTCCAGCTGCTGCTCTTTACAGTCCTGCAGTGACCATTTCTCTTATTTCTCTTCCAACCACGTCAAGCACAGATCTCCAACCCCAAATCCCTTCCTCCATCGTCTCCCATTACCTGCTAAGCCTCACCAAGGCGAACACCTTCTCCCTGCACTGCCTCCCTTCATCACACAGCTCACCAAGTCCCTCCTGCCCATTTTTCTCAGCAGCCCCTTCCTTGCCTGCCCAAAGCCTTTCTCGAGCTGTGTTTTATAGGCTAATATATCATGCTGCAGCTATAATATGCAGAGTAGCATTTCACTGCATAATTCCAGGACTGGACACATTCATCTCTTCCCCAGTCACGGCTCAGAAAGCTCCTCTGAACAGATGATTAGTGAGTCAAGAAGCTTATTAGAAGACAAACAACACACCAAGGTAAAAGCCATAAACACAAAGCAAATTGCTCATGGCTGTGGTTCCTTCTAGTGCCAAGAGGAATATGACCTTTAAAGCTGTGTTTGATGGCCTGGTCCTGGCTCTCTGTGCTCTCCTCGGGTTCTCATTCTTGTAGGCTTCACTACAGAGCAGAGTTCAGGTTTTCTATAATATCCCTGAAGACAGCACGGATCTGCACCTCAGTCTGCACAGGTCACTTGTGGGATCTCATCCAGCTGGGATTTCTGCTTGTTATAGATGGATAATGAGATGATTGGCTCTCACAATTAAAAGGCAACTATTGTGTGAATATTAAGAAAAGCTTTAGTGCTGTACAGTTATGTTATTGTAGTTTAGATGCCCTCTGCTCTCCCCACAGTTCCCTTTCCCCCGTGTTGTTGCCATCAGACAGCCTGGGCTGTCCAGGACAGGTACAAAGAAGGCTGCACAGGTGTCCCTGGCATGGGGCAGTGGGGAATGGAAAAGCTTGGTGCTTAGGGGGGCAAGCATGGCAACACCTGACCACAGAATCACAGAATAATGAGGTTGGAAGAGACCTCTAAGATCATCGAGTCCAACCTGTGTCCTAACGCCTCAACAAGACTGTAGCACCAAGTGCCATGTCCAGTCTTCTTTTAAACACATGTTTAAAAACACATGATCTCCAATCAAGTTACAAAGCAGTCTCCACTGTTAAATGGCAAAGAAGAGCAGACTAACAGACATTGGGAGGGGCCAGGGCTGGCTGATGCCACCCCCAGGAGTATAAAAGGCTGAGCATCCATCTTGAAGATGAACTGGCCATGTGGTATCCATGAGGGCAGTTCCCAGTGCTGTGAATTTTTCCTTATGCAGTCCTTTTGTTGTATTTCTGTCAAGGTTTAATAAACCTTTTTAAATTTTCAAAGTGAGCAGTTGTTTCTCACATGCTTCAGATGCATTTACAGAGGGTTTTAGCCACAAGCCACGGGAAGCAGGGTACGGAGGGGAGGGGGCACCTGACCAGGCCACGGTGGGAAGAGGGGGGTCATGGCAATTAGTAGTCTGCTGATATTACTAATTACTGTCCCATATTTGGTCAAGTTTCCAGTTCTTGTTTGCAGTTGGCTCAATGCCCAGTTCACATAAGGTCTTATCCTGAGTGCACGTTGTGCTTGGACCTCTTGCCCCTATACCTGGCTGTCTTTGCCCCCCACAGGGGTCTTTGGAATTTAGCCTCTATAACCTGTGCCACATTTGTTATTTTTGTTATTAAAGTTTTTGTTTTCTGGGCTATTCCACCCTTTCTGTTCTTCATTTATTAGCCAGCTCCTCCCAGCTGTTGGAATTCAGGACATCCCTCTGGCTGTCCTGGATTGCCCAAACCTCTACCAGAGGGCTCAGAGACCTTAGCACAGAGCCCAAGACACCTGTGATTTTGATTATGACCCATAGGAAAAATTACCAATCTTATATGACGATCTGCAAGCCACAAAAGTCTAAGTAAAGTAATAATTAGTTTGTCACAGGGTGAAAAATAGATTTTTTAGAGTTTTTAGAATAGAGATTCAAAAAGCAACATGGAGGAATCTGAGCATATCCAGTCTTTCTCCTTCTTCTTAGCCTCCATCTTCTGCTGTGATGCTGGCTCTTTTAGATTAGTTTAGAGTAAAAGCTCACTGTCTAACATAAGCAACAAGTATATAGAAGTTATAGTAAATAAGGCACATGTAGTTTTTAGTATAAAAAGATAACACTGTCCCGAGGACGGACAGAGTGCCTCAGTCTGTCCTGCTGAACAGACCTCAGCAAGCCAAAGAAAGACTTTTATAGATAAGAAACAATAAACAACCTTAAGAATGAGAATAGAAGAGTTCTGACTCCTTCTTCGACTGCCAGGCTGAGAAAAGAGACTTTCTAATGCATCTTGGGGTCACTCTGACCAGCAGAAGTCCCAAGATTCAGCCAAGCTGAGCTGGGAGATCACAGCTCCATAGCCACTCTGTAATGTACTAATGTCATGTTCTGATGGTCCTGGAAAGAATGCTTCCCCAGGTTTTCCAAGTTATTCAGCAGGAAGCAAGTGTGGAGAGTGTCTCCTCCCCCCCATATGCCAATATAAAATTTTGGTGTTAACATGGGGCTTATACAGTGCACAGAGGACCAGCACAAGGCGGGTACTATCAGGAATACATCATTACCAACACCAAACATTCAAAAGTTGTAAGCTAGAGCTCAAAACATTATGCAACTGGCACTCAAAAAAGAGAATTTAACACTAAACATTTAAAGTTGATGCTTTTCAGCTTTATCTAACCACAAGAACTAGACCCTGACTTTCGTATAATAGTTTGCATGACGCCAGTACAAAGGGCTCTAGAGAAAACAATAAATATTTTGAGATGTGTCAAAGTTACAGTTTTTAACCTGCACTCTGTGTGTTCATGGAGTGTTTTTAAGGGGTCTGTAGAGGGTAGCTAAGAAAAGCAAACCTATTTTCTGCAGTATTAAATCACTATACAGGAACTGACACTTCCACTGGAAAAAAGAAAGGTTTTAAGGTGCTGCAAATTGTAAAAGGTTGAAAAACATGTTTCTGCTGATTCTGACTGCAGCTTTCAATTATTCAAGTGTGCAAGGGCCTCAGTTCTACTGAAGTTAACTGGGATTTGTTCTAAATCCCACAGGTACTTCGTAAGGTTCCAACAACAGTTTTTGAATGAATGGTTCCAACTGTGTACAATGCGCAGAACTCTGGGGTTTTTCCTTTTTTTTTTTTTTTTTTTTTTTTTTTTTTTTTTTTTTTTCCAGTGGAGGTGCAAGTCCCTGTGTACAGAATTTAGACCTATGTATAGCAATGCAGCATTTTTTTTTATTATGTTCTGCAGCCCCCTTCCTGACAGTCCCTGAGCCTTGGCATTTCCACACAGGCTGCCTGAGCTTTTACAGTGATTTGCTCCTGTCCTTCAGCTAATATTTCTGGGAGGGATTTCAGGGATCTTTTTTGGCTTGGGAATAGTTAGTTAAACTGTCAAGGAAATGATGAATGGAATCTGCACCCATGTGTTACCACAAAGATGCCTTGCAGACATTTCCTCAGATCTCAAGGCATCTGGTTGGGGCTTTCTTACGTCATCAAATACAATAGAAGAATAGTAATGATTAGCAGTTGTATAACAGCAGCACATTTCCCCAAGTTCTTTTTGCTTGGATGTTTATAAAGCTCTGCTGGAAGAGAAACAATAGTTCAAATAGGAAAACTAGGGGAGAGGCAAAGTCCCTTGCTTAAGACACAAATCCATCTCAAGTCAGTGCCCAACACACAATTCAGATTCTGTGCTCAGATCAAAACTTCCCAGTGAAGGCAGTTTTTTTTTAAAAATTAGGAAAAGAAATTTTAGTTTCAAAACCTGAAGATTTCTTGACAGTAGCACTGAAAAAAAAACACATTCAGTTCCTTTGAAAGCCATCTTAAAATTCACAAATTATGTGTATTAACTTTCTTGGGTGTCTTTCTCACATTAAAAGTTGCTCAAACCAGAAAATGAGCATGAAGAGCAATAAGTCTCATCCTTAAAAAAGAAAAAGAAAATAAAAACCCTGAAACTGTGCAGAAGGAAAACAAGTGGTTCTTGAATTCCAACGATTTCTTGGTGTTCCAGTTTTGCTTAAGGCTAAGTCACTCCTTTCAAAGAAACGTCCACAGGAAGGGCAAGGTTGTTCATGCTCTGAGTCAGGGTTTGTCACCGTGTTCCTGGGCGAGGTGCCCAAATCCTGCCTCCCTGCTCCTGCTGCTCCTGGGCAGGGCAGGAGGAGCTTTGTGTGCCTGTGGTGTGGGGTGATGGAGCCTCGAGTAGATCTTGCATGAAAATGCCTTTGCTCTGGCCTCTGGAACAAGCCTTTCCTGCCCCATGGCATTCCAGCCCTCAGCTCTCAGTGATGCCTCCTTGTGATTTAGGGGAAAAGCAGATCACATTTGAGTTTCCCAGGCCCTCTCAGGGGTTAAAAACAGAGGATGTTTGGGGAAAAGGTTTGTGCTGATGGTGCCTGTTAGGAGCCAAAGATCTGGAAATGATTTGTGATCTCAAAACAGGAGACATCAGGTAGGGCACTTAATGCTGAATTTTGAGGGTGTTTTTTTTCAATCCTGGGACTGGCTTAGAATTGCAATTATTAACAAAATAATTTCAGCATAAAGTGTGGGGGTTTTATACTCCTTCCCTGTAGCCCAGTTTGGCAATCACAGGAGGGAAATCCTTGTGCACATTTCCTGTCCATGAGAGAAACTCGTCCCTCACTGCGATGCCGTCCCTGTATCCCTGCCAGCCTCCAATGCCAGCCCCAGCCCCGAGCCAGGCACTGCAGGAGCTGCCTGCTTACACAGTCCTGCTGCCAGAGCCCAAGGCCAAGCCCAGAGCAACTTCCAGGGCCTCCCACACTCCCTCTGCTCTTTCCTCCCCACTCTTAGCCATGGGTTTTCTGTCCTGCTTTGCTGCAGCAACCTCTGCAATTCAGCTTTGATTCCCGCTGGGATTTTTTCCCCTCTTCTTTTTAGTGAACAGCTTTACTCTGAATTTCTCAGTGACCTGCAGGGATAATCCCAGCGTGCTGAGTGAGGCTGAGGGATCAGACTTGCTCCAGTTCACATCTGTCACCTTGTCCCTTTGCTGATGCTGGTGCTCCCCAGAGCGTTTTTCCTGCAGTGCTGGTTCCAGTGAAGCATCTCTCTTCCCAGCCAAGTTTTTACCCTCAGTGGCTCATCCCCTCTCTGGTGGAGTTTGTGTAGCCTTCACATTTGATTTCTGAAATTGCTGCTCACACATTTTCCTGCTGATATTACATGGGCTGGGAACATCAGCACGGTCCCTCCACCACAGGTGATCTGGGCACCTTTGTATCCCCACGGGATCATTTTAGCTGCAAAATTTCTCACAGAGATACCTTAGGAAAGGGTTATTTACACTACAAACCTTCCACAGGCCTCCTGGCAGGCTGGGTGCTTGATGGGGCATCCACCCAGGCTTTTTGCACATTTTTGTGATTGTGAAAGATCTTCCACAGAGGAGCTTTTTATTTGCACATGGCTGGACTTGGCACATGCTAAGTGGTGTTAGGGCCTCTCCCGTGATGTGCTGCAGCGTTCCTGCTAAATAAGATTGGACGTGTTTCATTTTTTTCCTGCTGTGGGCTCCACTGCTGTCTCTCCAGGCCACCTTCCCAAAGGATTATTGCCACAGCACTGCACCCCGTGTCCTGGGGAACAGGCAGCTCCATTAACGCAGCTGTCTCGCTGTGTGCTTTTATCAGCTTGGCTTATCACATCAAGACCTCTACAGCCTCCCTGGAATTTCTGGCAGATACTATCACTTCCCAGGTATAATACATTACCCTTTAATAAATTAGTATGTGCCTAACTTTAATGACCCAGGGAAAAGTAATCTTTAAATTGATGGTATCCTTTTAAAAGAATTTAACCAAGGATAAGTCTTATGTAAATTGCTCGGTGTGTTAGTTATATCCACCTTGAAATGACTGAACAGGCAGCCTCCAGCTTGTGGGAGATTCACATTTTTTAAAGATACAGTGGAGACAACAACAGTTCCAACCTTGCCCTTTCATTGCTCCATACACCATCAGGGGTGATTGGGTCCACATCCCCTCTCTGGGCTATTTTGCTGCTGCGTAATTAAAAAATGTAATTCTGCAGTAATGTACTGTAAATTCACTCAGTGCTGCACAAACAGCACTGCCCATTTCAGGGCCATGAAACTGCCCTCAGTCCCAGCGTGGGACTCACATGAGCCCTGCTCCTGGCACAGCGTGGCCCTGACTGTGCAGGAGGCCCATTCCAGATCCCATTCCATGGACCCACGTGAATTTGTCAAGCAGTAACTGGCAGAACTGTGCTTCAGGAATACACCATTCACTCACTGTGTCTGCTGAGCTCGCTGGAGCCCATGAAGGAGTTTAATTTTTCATACCCTTCATTAGAAGAGACCACAGGGAGGACAAATGAGCAAGCAGAGCCATAAATACATTACAGATGTGTGGAGTTTTCTTTGGGGGCTCGAGTCAGAAGTGCCTTGGCTGGAGCTGTGTGACACTGAGGCACGGCTGTGGCACTCAGGGCTTCTCCTGTGGCGCAGAGGGAAGGGCACACAGCGTGCAGGCCCCAGGCAGATGTCAAGGGCACCTGGTTGTGCCTGCACACTTTTCCAGGGCCAGAGGAAAGCAGGGATTTTCTCTCAACAGCTCTGAAAACGAAGGCCGGTCTGGGGGATTTCTGTGTCTGCACAAATTAGGAGGATGGAAACACATAAATGCACTTGGCAGGCAGCACGGGGTTTTGCTGACACTCCAGGAGTTCTCTCACACGATACGGAGTGAAAGCCATTTCCATCACATTCCCAGGTGATGGCCTGCATTAGCCCTGCCTGTAACAAAGCAAAGCACGGCTTGGGCTCTGAACCCACTGCCAAGCCCTGAAGAAAGAGTAGAGAAGGTGAAATTGGCCCCTTCATTTGCTGATAAGCAGTGTGATAATCACACAGAGTCCTCAGAAAAGCCCTATCAGTGTCACACCTTGAGCAGGGGCTCTCAGTTCAGGCCACTCCTCCACGTCCCTCATCCCCTGGCTTTTCTCTCCCGAATTTACACTGCAGGTCCCTGACCTCTCCGCCTCTTTGGGCACAGCTGTTTGTCCCCATGGTCAATCCCCCCATGGGCTGTACCTGCTCCAATGGATCAGGGCAATGACCCACAGGACACCCACAGGGACCACAGCCCCGCCCCTGAGCATCCCCTCTGGCTGCACTCTGTCCTGGCACTTCCCATGGGATGATCTGCACTAGCACTCTTTCACCCACATGGAAAGTAAACACTGACCATGGGAAAACAAATCCAAAAGGAATACTTGCTCAGATTTGAGACATGCCCTCCCTCAATGGAAGTTCATGGTACCACAAATTAATTGAGACTCTTCTGAGAATCTTTTTTTTTTTTTCATGGAAGAGATGCCAGGCTAGTCCTGAAGGCACTGGGTCTTGTGGGCATCTACAAATTGCTTTCATAAGATGGGGAAGAAATATGTTAAAAAAAATCAAAACCATCCCAGATACTTCATGGTAGCACTTCTGAATTAAAGAAGTGATTTTTGAAAGTATTCGGTTTTGTAATTTTTTTCAAGGTTATTATTGCTTTGAAGTTTATAAACACTTAATATGGAAAAGAGAAAAAACAGCCCTCATTTATCTCAGAATTATTTAGATCCCTGTTTTCCTGATGAGAGTCTTTGGCACGGCTTATGGAAGATGAAATATTCACAAAGTGCAAGGAATAAAGAGGTGCATGACTTTGGCAAACTTTCCCTGAAAGTGATGGGAACATTGTTTTAGGAAGGGTGCCTTTGGATGAAAGAAAAACAAAAAGAAATCGTGATGAAAGAAAACAAAAGCAGCTTCACAGCAGGATTGAACCGGCAAAACCCAAACAGCATCATCTTCTTAACCCTCTCACTACTGAGAAAAAAAATTCTGTCTAAACCAAATTTTCCTTACAGTCAGCCTGTCCCTCTGTGTTCCGAGCAGCAATGTCCTGTTATTACCCTCCTTCATTTCTCAGTCTACAGGAACTATTCTTTCTTGCCCTAGATGCCTCTGATATCACTGCCAGCCTCTAAAATATTCACTGGACCATCTGGAACACCATTTCTCACCTGAATGTAGGCAAGAGCCGCTTTTGAATTGGGAGATCTGCGCAGCATCTCTGAGATACGCTTGGATCAGCCGCATTATCTGAGTGCAAAGGGCTTATCATTACTTTACAAGTGGTGTTTGTAGAGCGCTGATAAACAGAATGATTATCTTATAGCAGCTTGGCACTTCCTTTGTTCCTGTCTTTGGCTGAAAGGCTGGGTAATTAGTTGAGAAACCCTCTTCTGCTACAATAACCTAAAAAGAGAGTCTTATTCAAGACCTGTTTTTTCAGCTTCCCTTAGCATTTCAAACCTCACACCTCTGCACGTACAGGTCGTAGAAAACAAATGAAAACTGGCCAGGAACAAAAGATCAGTTCATCTCTTTGTTTAGGCATGACACAAAGCCAGTGACATGAAAAAGCAAACAAACAGCAGAAGTCAGGGACAGGTCAGAAAAACAAAGAGATTAGAGGTTACTTTGTTATTGCTTGAAAGAATAAAAATTGGCCTAAATCAATTTACTGCATGTTTTCAGCTTTCCTGCTGGCCTTTTCTTACAGAAAAGCAGTTTGGAGCTGTGATTTTACAGCAGGGAAGAAAAATACATCCAGTCAGTGTCAGAGGGCTGTGCCTGCACCACTTACAGCTCCCGTGCCCACATTTACATTGAAAGTTTTAGTGAACAAATTAAATTATGTCTATATGTTGGAAATTTCTACCATGTCATGTTAACAGATCCCTTTTACAGCTGAATCCCTCAGAAAAACACCAATAACTTAAAAATTTTGCTGGGTTTTGACCAACTACATTTGATGCTAATATTTTTCCTGCCATTTAGGCATTACAGCCCTTATTCTGTTTTTACACCACTTTCATTCTCTTTTGAGGAATTGTGTTGGTGGGCTGCCTGACATAAATGATATCATAATAAAAAAATGGTACATCAATAATCAGATTTCAAGGAAATTCACTTACATTGCAGACTGCCAGGCAAACGTAGGTACTTAAAAAAACAAACAGAGCCATTCTCTCTAAAGCTATTACTTTCTCTCTTCCTCTGCTTCCTCTAATAAGAAATTAAAATCCATCATGTTCAGGACATTGGAATATTCATCATTCTGTTCACTGGAGGGTTGTGTTTCAGGAGTAGTGGGGGAAAAAAAAAAATAAACCAGTGCTCGTTTTTACTTGGTAGACAAAATTAAAGACCAGGTCCTCATTGAGTACAAATCATTATAGCTCCTTTTTGAAGTAATGCTGAGAATGTGGCCTTGTACCCAAAATTAAAATTACCCTTCACAAGACCATTGTGGTTGTAAGTATGGACATTTTCAGAGGTTTTGCAGTTATATTTTCACATAAGAGTACGATATTTGCTCTTGGGCAAAAAAAAAAAAATTATTGCAGATCAGAGCTCCCTGGTGGAGTCACAACCAGAAGAAGGTGCCACTCGCCTTCAACCACCAGCAGACAGCCCCACAAAGTTCCCTCCCAGCAGGACTCTGCTCCTCCTTCTTGCAGGAACGCCCTAGGGGATCTGTTAAGGTGACTTTTCCCCTTTCCTTTCCACAAAGGGACCTTAGACAGCCACCACCACGATGGAATTTGAGCAGCAAGAACCCTCACTCTGGCATCCTTCTGCAGCTCATGGGTCCTCCCCAGTTACAAAAGGTGTGGAGCCACAAGCAGGGAACTGGCTGGGCCAGACTGGGCTTGGTACCCAGCAAAAGAGCTGCTCTAAAGAAATAACTGCCCTAAAATGCTTCCCCAGTATAGAAAAGAGTACATTGTGTTGGGATTATTTTGTAAAATAATTCATCTCATATAGACTTGCATCTGCAGTTTGGGGCTAGAAGTTTCAGGAACACTCAAGTAGAGAAACAGAATTTCCTAACTCTGGTTGAATTAGAAATAGTGCTTAGAAACCTCTTTAATAATATTTTAGCATTTCAAATCGTGGCTGAAACAATAAAACTGACAGCAGGAAGCAACCCTTGCTAACATTCAGCACAAGTTTTCAAAGAGACATTAAAAATACCTGTGAAAAAGTGTGTTTGAAAGCCTTTCCTATATCCTGACCCAGACATCCCTAGTGTTCACTGTGGGATAGGTTAGAGTTAAATTTTAACAGAGCAGAGTTCAGGTTTTCTATAATGTCCCTGAAGACAGCGTGGATCTGCACCTCAGTTTGCACAGGTCACTTGTAGGATCTCATCCAGCTGGGATTTCTGCTTGTTATAGATGGATAATGAGATGATTGGCTCTCACAATTAAGGGATGACTATTGTGTGAATATTAAGAAAAGTTTTAGTGATGTATAAAAGAATAAAAGATGCTCTAAAGAAATAACTGCCCTAAAATACTTTCCTAGTATAGAAAAGAGTACATTGGGTTGGAATTATTTCCCAGAAATGAAAATTAGCCTGCCCTGATCTCAGCTTGGGCCTGAGCTTACAGCACCACAGTTCCAGGAGTGGTTTGGGTATCCCCACCCCAGGTGTTCCTATGGGCACATCCACAGCCAAGGCTGCAGGGGAGGCTCTTCCTTGTACCAGGATGCTGGAAAATGCCCTTTCCTGATGCTCCCTGGACACTGGGCAGAACACAGCTGGTGGGAAGGGATGGCAGGCTCTGCTCTGTCCCCTCATCAGCAGGGATGTGAGGGCTACAGCCTGGCTGTGACCCCATTGCCATGACTGCTCAATCCATCTGTGCTCCCACAGGACAAGGAATCGGGGTTTTGCACGATGAATGAATCTCCCACCTTGATTCACCAGTGAACTCTCTGCTCCCAACAGATTTTAGAAGCCAAGGCACATGACTGTTAAAGTTTCATGCAGAAAAGCCTAAGCCTTTGGTGGAGTTTGCAGGGATCCCAGGATGAGGGAAGAGATGAGAATCTTGACTCTGTGTTTCAGAAGGTTGATTTATTATTTTATGATATATATTATATTAAAAGAAAATGATATATTAAAACTATACTAAAAGAATAAAAGAAAGGATTTAATCAGAAGGCTTGAAAGGAATAGAAAGGAATGATAATAAAATCTTGTGACTGCTCACAGCCTCGACACAGGTGGCTGTCATTGGTCATCAAGTGAAAACAATTTCACATGCTGGGTAAACAATTCTCCAAATCACATTCTGAAACAGCAAAACATGAAGAAGCTGAAGCTTCTCAGCTTCTCGGGAGAAAAGATCCTGACAAAATAATTTTTCATAAAATATGTCTGTGACATAATCCAGCAAGGATGTGCACAGATCTGTAAATGAATGTGTGGTTGTGGATGCAGCATCACACAGGCTGACAAGAGTTTGGAAGATTTTGGCCTTAAAAAAAAAGACACTGTGTAAAAGGAAGAGAAAGGGCAAGGAAAGTGGCAGGAAGAAAATTTTAAACCAAATAGCAACCAGTTGATAATGTAAATATCTGAAACTTACTTTGCCAATTTCTTTGCTCTTTTTCAGTTTGCAGTAGGCAATAAATGAAACCTCTCGAAAATAAAGGGCTCGATGAGGGGCAACAACAGGTAAAGCAAAGAAAGAGCTTTTCACAGTTCTGATTTCCAATAACTTACAAGTAAGGCATAGAACTACCCAATTATCCTAAAACAGTCATCCAATTTGTTTCTCTGTGGGGAAGCTTGGCTCACTCGGGTCATAAGGATCAGGAAATTAGTTCTTTGTTGAAAGAGGGTATCTTGCCCTCTCATGTTTCCCAACCTACCACAAAAGCCAGGAGTGAGATTGAGAGAAAGGCTTTACAAGACAACAGAGAAACTGTTTCCGACAAAGAAATGAATCTGCTGAACTCAGGTTAAATACAGACCATGCAGAGCAAAGCACCAATTTTTGCTGCAACAGATTTGTAGGACAGCCTAAAACTTCTATCACAAATTTTCTGGAAGTGCAGTGAACTGTCAGTGTTTATTCCCAAGCTTTTCCAAAAATCCATGAGAAGTAAAAAACTCTTCTTTTTTTCCCATGCAAACTTCTTAAGATGGAAACCTCAGCAGCAATACTTTATTCTGTGGTGGGTTTTTTCCTTCTCCATTTTAATGTGTGTTTTGAAAGCCCTCGAGGCATCTATTTGCATTTTCCAAAAGCTTTGGAGATCTGGCCCTAACTTACTTATGAAAATGGGGCTTAAGCTCGGGAACTACTGAGGTGCTTTTGAAATTTTGCACTCTTTGTATTTTAAAGTATATTAGCCTTGATTTTGCTGCTTCAGGGGACAGGTAATTCCTATCATTTTCAATAGAAATTAAATACTGTGCAGCAGAAAAAAATTGAGGGTCTAGAATTTATCAACAAGGTCAAAATAAGAAAGGGGTTTGGTATTACTTTTAATGTGCATGATCAAAGTCTCTTCATAATAGAAAAGGAGGCATGTCTTTTGGCACATCTGCCAGACATACAGCAGAAAAACAACAAAACTGATTTATAAACTGAAAAAATATAGTTATAAATATATTTAAATATGTTGCCTGATGAGCCATATCTTACACTGGAAATGATAATTGTTCTAACTCAAAAGTAACAGTACCATGCCAGATCCTTTAAGTATTCCTGGTTTTTGAACTCCATGGAAGGATATCCTACTATCCTAAAGTTTTGTATCACACCTGGAGAGAGAGAGAGAGGATTCTGCTATATTTTACAGGAAAAACAAAATCAAAATACCCAACCCAAAGATACATTGGAATTACAAAGGTTTTACAACTTTTCTGTGCATTATAAAAGAATATTCCTGTCTAAATGTCCTTGATCAGAGAAGGGCACAGATTTCCAGACACCCAGCAAATTAACTCCTGCATTAAATATTACACCCATTTCAAGGGCACATTTCCAGGTTCCTAAATTAAAATCTTCTCCTTGTCATTCCCTCCTAGTTAAGTCAACTATTTTTGTCTCCATCATTGGATTTCTTTTAAGGTGTGAGTTTTTTTCTCTGCTGAGCCAACTCTTCAACAGAAGACTCGTTGTAGACAGTTTGATCTTCAGATGGTTTCTCAGTCCTTGCTTGGTGCAATGGTTCTGTTACCATCTAGGTCCTCCAGGCAAGAGAGATGCAAGTCCCCATAGAGATATTAATTTGTTTTGGTTGATATCTGGTCACTTTCTCAGAGCCACAGTACATAATTTTCTCTCTTCTGAATTTCTTGAGATTTAGAGTGGTATTTCTTTCCAGGACATGGCAAAAAGGTGATGCAAAGTACTTGCATAAAACTTTACAGGTGGAGCATTTTTTGTTGTGATTATGTTCAAATTAAATGTCTGAAGACTGATATTGGTAATTTCTCCTCCTTTATCAAAAGACATTTAGATTTCCTCTTATTTGCATTTTGGTTCCAGATTTGTCAAGGTTCACATCTTTCTTGCATTTCTTTGTAACCATGGCAACTACAAACTTATTTTTTTTCTCTAATAAAATCCAAGACTTGTGCAGTGATCTACAGAAGACAGAACTTGAAGAAAAATACTTCAAAAATTATGGTTTACTATTAACCATTCCAGATAACTATTGATTTTAAAAGGCCTTTAAAAACTGGTTTAAGGTGTTCATCCAAATCTTATAATCTTATGGCCAATGCACAAGGGTGAGGTCCACTAGTAATGTTTCACTCCTCTGTAACATTCCCCACTTTAGACTTCAACATCTTCCTCTAACTTGAGTGAACTGGTCTATCTCTGAAGGAAGAAGATGACTTTCTATTAATCAAGAAAAATCAGAGGAAAAAACCCATTTGTTGATGAACAGACAGAACCAGGCTCACCTGATTCCCATTCCTGTGAAATAAACAGAAGAGCCACACTCATGAATATTGAGTATCTTGCCTGCCAGAACTGTAACTATCCCTGAATATATTCATACTGTGCTTAGGCTGGACCCAGGAACTGGGAGAGTTATTGCTTGTACTGACAACAAAAATAAATTTGCTCTGGTTGCTTATTCAAGGCTAACTCCCTAGTTAGTATGAGTTAACATTCATGTCCAGGTCAGAAAGAAAGGGGAAGAATTCGGTTTGGGATTCTTTTTTGAGCTCATTTGGATCTCTTCCACAGAGCCGAGTCTTGAAATCTGCAGTCTCTGTGAGTACCCAGAATCTGCTGTGTGAAACAGAAATAGAACCTATTTCCCATCTTAGAATATCTGTCTTCTGAATTTCAACCATTTGAAGACTGAGATTGCATTTTTCTGTATATCGAACACAGCACATCACTCATACTCAATGCACAGCAAGGCAAGACCTAGAAAACACAGAGGAGAAACAACCAGGAATTATTGCTCCTCAGGCTGCAAGAAATAAATATTAACTGAAAAGGAAAACAAAACTAAGAAGAAAGAGTTTGAAGAATGCACTTACATTTTAATCTGATGTTTGTTTGCTTCCCCTGAATATCAGACAGCAGCTCTATTTTAAAAGAAACTAGCGTCTTGAAATGTTCATTTTACAGTTAATCAAATACACCACTGGACATAAATCAACCCCACTCCAAATTAGCTTGTTTTTCTGCTTGTTGGGTATCAGTTCAGATTTATTTGCTATGGACCCAAGTCAGCAAAGTACTTAAGCACATGCTTAACTTTGATCATGCAAGCAGTCCCACTGAGACTACTCACATGCTGGGATATATGTACACAGTTAGAGAATTTGCTGGATCCAGCCCTACTTTTCCTCAAGAAAGCATTTGCAGAGACAGAGTTTGTTCTGTTCTGACCATGAAGAGCTTCCTGCAAACCCATGACAGTGCAAGCAGCGCTGATCACTTGTCACTGGTCACACAGAGCTGTTTCTGTTCTCAATGAGCTGGATTTTATTGTCTGGATTGAATTGGAAGGGTCCACTGAGACATTGCATTTCTCAAGGTGAAATCACAGTGGCAAGGGCAGAGGGAGCTGCTGCTAGATCGAGGAGAGGAGGAAATTAGGGACCTCAGGAACATTCTCTTCTTAGTTTTGGTCAAAAAGGCATCATTCTTGGAAAACTTACATAACCAAAAGGCATGTGGGCTTATTTTCTCCTTTCTGTCCTCATTAAGAACATATGTGTAAGGCTCTGCATGTGTGTGGCTGTGTGGTGTTAGGAATTCCCTGTGCAACAGGAATCCAAAGGGTGTCTTACTCCTTTCCTGGGGTAGCTAAATTACCCCTTTGGCAAAACCAAAGCAGGATCTTTATGGGAAAATTGCTTTCCTACAGATCTGAAAACTTCTCTGGCTAGACCCTCCTTACCCTCCTCCAGTAAAATGTGGAAAAAGGATTAAGTGAAGGTGAATGTGACTCAAATTATTTGGGATTACATGAAAAGTAACCAAGTTAAGAAATGATTGGGGTGGGCACCAGGAGTGAAGAACTGCCACAGCAGAGTTACCTGCACAAGCACAAAGTGCTGCCCTTGGCTGGTACAATTTAGCATCGCCCTGTAACATATTCCTAACCATTTTTCTGGGAAAACAAGGCATCTTGTTCTTTCACAAAAAGAGCAGCTGGACTGCTGTGTTACATAAGGGAGGTATTTGTACAATTTTAGCCCATTTCATGGCTGGATTTGAGCCTGATTCTCCCCTATTTGCTTAAATGACTACTGTCATGTTCCCTGTGCTAGCCTTGGTAAAATTCTTGGTCAAATTTATGTAATTGAAGCAACACAGTAATTAGATTTTCTCTTTTTGCCATCACCTCACCTTCCAAAGAGTTACATTTTTAATGTTCAAAATGACTCTTGAAAATGTATTTGATGCCCTCTCTGGACATCCTGTCATATCAAGCTGTGCAAAAATTGCTCTGAAAAATTCACAAACACTATTCTGAAGCAGTGGAAATGTGTTCCCTTAGGTGACTTCCTAACCAAATTTCAGAAGGGAAATAGGAAGAAATAAGACATTAGAATATTAAAAATGCCAACGCTCAGACAGCAAGTCAAACACCACAAAACTGAACATAAACATTTTATGCCTTGTTGTGCATGTGCTGAACATTCAGAAATCTCTTAATTGTGGCCATTAATTTTCCCTGTGAAGGGGTGTTTTTCATTCACTAAACTTTCTCACAGGAAATTACACAAAAAGTGTATAAAAATTATTTGTTGGGCTTTAGAAAGTAATAGGTGAGTGAACTTTGAATAGAAAACTCCATGTTTGATGTTGTGGCCCCCAGTTCTGAACACCTGAAGCGGGCAAACAACACGAATTCAATGACTTATCAAGTACTTGTTTTTAGTAAACCATTAACTCCTTCAAAAAGGCTTTTCTCTTCCTAACAATAATTTCCCAAGTCATATAGCTTCAATAGCTTCCCAGGTCATTCACTCCATAAGAGTCCCTGGGAAGCCTCAATTTTGGGAAAATTTCTTCCATGAGTTTTATGGTTCCTGTTGTGTTTACAGGCTTCCTGAAAAACAAAAGGAAGCAGTGGTATATTCTGAGAACAGCAGCATCTTGGCAGGTATAGTTGGTTAAATATAAATATAAATAATCTACTTAGAAAATGCATCAAGCTTTTAGGATGTTGCCTGACATTCTTGAAAGTCATAGAAAAGATGCTTGGTGCAAATAAATCTATCCAGTACAGTACAGAACTGGTCATCAGCACCATTCCTTTTTCCTTTCATCCCTCAAGTGATGGTTTTTCTAAAGTTTCTTAAACTGAAGGTGAGTGTGTGTGTTTAACTGACCACAGAAAGCACATGGTCCCCAACAGAATAATCCAATTTTTACAACCTCCACTTCATGTTGTGCTTAAGGCTCTTCTCACAGGCTGCTTAGCACCTCTTCCTGTAAAAGAGGATAAAAAAGTCTAAACAAAGAAATAAAAATACAGCCTTCTGAAGACTTTTCAGCAGGAACTTTGGAGGTGTGCTTACAAAAAATCTGCTTAGCAAAATGAACCCACTAAGAAAGATGCGATCATAACTCAAGATTCAGACCTACTAGGAATATTTGTACAAACATCCCCAAACCCAAATCTCACAAATATTTATTTGCTTGTATCTGAACTGAAGTTATGCTTGCACTCTTGAAAATGTCCTCTGTGTAGCACCAGCACAGAGCTGTGTGGAAGCAGCACCCTGCATGGAAGCAAAGCCCTGCTCTCCTCTGAAGGATCAGGAATTGCAAAAAAACCACCTCCATAAAAACACTTTGAGATGCTCAAAAACTGCAAGAGGAATAGTGATAACACAAGCAAGATAACACAACACAATAAAGGTTTTTTAATGAGACTTCTTTAAATGACCAGTGTGTCCTGGACATGGCATAGGGAGTTTTGGGCAGGCCACAAGCCCAGGGAAGAGCTGGGACTGATTGACTGACTGACTGACTGACCGACTGCTGCTGTTCTGCTGCTGCAGCTGCTGGAACTGAGCGCAGACCCTGTGCCAGCGTTTGCAGACAGCGAAAAATGCCTGTGCATCACAGTGCTCAAGTTCATTTCCAAATAGGTTTCGGATTTTTTTAAACGCTCATTTCCCCAAAACTGATTAAAACTTCATACTCAAAACTTTTTGCCCCAAACAGCCGCCTGCAGTCTTTGCTGCTCTGAGGTTTATGACTTTTTCTAATTTTTTTTTTTTTTCCGGGGAATTTTCCGTCATCAAAATCTAAATCAGCAACAACACAGAGCACTGCCTGCCGGCTTCCCGCATCCCGGTTCAAACAAGCACCAAAGGCATTCTTGTTTCTTCCAGAAACAATGGGGGGGGGGGGGTGAGGAAAAAAAATAAAATCTCGTGGAAAACCACAGAGTAACCCGAGGTCTCCGGGGCTCGCCCTGTGCTTCGTGAGGGGGTGCGGAGGAGGGCGGGCGGCCCCGAGCTCCCACAGCCCCGCGGTGCCGGGCACGGCTCGGGGGGCTCCCCTCAGGCGAGGCTGCAGCGCCTGAGCCCGCGGAGGCGGCTCTCGGTGCCAGGCAGGGCTCCGAGAGCTCCACTCAGGCGAGGCTGCAGCGCCGCCGCCTCCCGAGGCTGCCGGGCCGGGCCCGGGGCGGCGGGGGCGGCTGCGGCTTTAAGAGCTCCCACAATGCCGTGCTGGCGCCCCAGTTCCGTTACATGTCTCCCCCGGTGAAGGGGAGCGAGGCAGCGGCAGGAAGGAGGCGAAGGCCCCCCCGTCCCTCCCCGCAGTGCCGCCCGCCCAGCCCCGCGGCGGGGAGGAGCGGGGCAGCAGCGGGGCAGGGCCGCGCCGAGCCCCGGGCGCTGCTCCGGCCGCGCCGCCCCCCGCGGGCAGCGAGGCGGGGCCGGCGGCCGCTGGCGCTGCCCCGGAGCTGCCGCGGGACGGGCGCCCGGAGCCGCTGCCGGCGCGGCGAGCGAGGGGACGGGCGGTAAGTCCTGCTCCCCAGTTCTGCTCCCTAGTCCCGCTCCCCTGCCCCGCTCGATCTCCCGGCTCCGCGTCCCCTCTCCGGCATCTCCCGGCTCGTCCCCGCTGTGGGGTTTGTGACCCTTCCCTGCCTCCTCCTCGCTCGCCAACTTTCCCGTCCCTCTCGCCCGTTTCCCATCTCCCCCTGGATTTTCTTGGGTTTGTTTTTTGGTTTCTGTTCTTGTTGTTTCTGTTTTGTTTTTTTGTTTTTTTTTTTGGTTTTTTTTTTTTTTTTTTTTTTTTTTTTTTTTGCGTTTTCGGCTCTGCCGTTCCCCCTCTCGCCTCTTCCCAGCCCTCTCGCACTCGCTTCTGTCCTTTGGCTTCTTCCTTCGCTACTTCGCCGGCTTCCTCCGGCTTTTCCTCTCTCCTGGCATCCGTTGGGCATCGCGTGGAAAAGTAAGGGATATTTTTCGGTGTCCTTGAGGAAGGGAATTCAAAACCTACTTTTCTTACACAGGGAAATCTTTGTAGTAGTTTTCTTTTCCCTTCTCTTCCTGTCACCGGAAACAAAATTAAACCTATTTTTCTCCTTTTCATTTTCCCCCTTTTTTGCTACGTGGACTATTTGTTTTAGTATTTTTTTTCTTCTCCCCCTTCTTCGGGCAGTGCTGGTTTGTTTCACGATTGATCTCTTTTATTCCTGCCCCAACCCCTCCCTCTCCCTTTTTCTTCCCCTGTAAGAAGAAAGATTAGAAGAAAATGTGTTTTGCCGGCAGGGAATGCATGAGACTTTTTGGTTTGGGTTTTTTTCTCTCGTGGGGTGCTATTGATGAGAAAAGCTTAAGCAAATACAGTGCGGTAGGACAATACAGAGGCATGAACTTTAATGGGTAAGGAAATGGATTCTGCTGCTTGCTTTCTCCAGCTCTGGAGTGGTGTGGGTCTGCTCCAGGGTCCGCTTTGGGGTTGTGCTGGTCCGGTGTGTGCCAGCCTGCTTTCTGCCCAGCAGAATGGTGATTCGAACGCAGTCCTACACTGCATTTCAGTGTTGCTTGTGTGGGAAATCAGGAGGCGGGGGAAGGCCACAGATTCCGATGACCCCTTTGGAATTACACCTGTCACGCCTCCCATCCCCAGGCTGCAGGTGTGCCGGAGCTTGACACATTTAACAAAACCGCTGGAAACTGCTCGCATCCGTGGCAAAAAGTGCTTAGGAAACCTGGTTCGGACCTGTGAGTTTCTGCCTCATCTCTGGTCAGTATCGCACGTTGGAATTGAGTGTTTGCCGGGCTGTGGAGAGCGAGCGAATCAATTGCCTAATGATTTGTGCAAGGCACCTGTTTAAGGGCGTCCAGGCTCCCTGCTAATTGTGTTTGGGCGCGGTGCGGTTGTGTTAAGTGCTGTGAAAGTAAAGGGCTCTGTCTTTTCAGTAGAGAATATGTAGCTTGTGAATGAACTGTCAACTCTTTTGATTGGGGGTGGTTCTTCCTTCTGTTACATTGCCTCTTCTGATAGATACTCTTCCAAAAGTCCAAAACACCACGTGGCTGAACTGCAAATAAAATCAGCTTTACTTTCCCCCCGCTTTTTTTTGGAGAAGAGAGAAAATTTAATTTCGGATTAACTTTTTGTTTGATGATATCTCATTGGAAAGTAGGCTAGATGTGAAATTGGAAGTACTTCTCTGAGTCTTAGAGCAAAAAAATTTTTTGATACGGAACCGAGGGAACTGAAATGACTGCTTGGGATTCATCGTACTTAGTTGTGTGCCCTTTAGGACAACTGAGAGATAAAGATGATTCACTTCTCACAGTTGAGTAATCTCTCCATCCTTTCCACTTTTGGGAGCCCAGTACGATTTGATCCATTGTTTGAATTAATCTTGTTTTTTATCTTTCCTGGAGATGGAAAAGTTTGGCATAGTGGGAAATAGGAGGAGAGAAATACCAAGTCATATTTACCAAGAAGTTTGTCTTTCAAAACTACTTCAAACCATTGCTGGAAACACCAGCAATAATTCTGAAGAGCCAGATTAAGTTGATGAATATAACTCCTTAAAATCTGTTTGAGGGAAGCTCTGAAAAGGAATGAAGGAGATTGAGTTGCTGAAAGTGCAGTGGTGGGTTCTGTTCCTGCTTCTGCCGTCGCAGGGCAGTGTGACCTCCTGCCTAAGCTGCCTTCCTGCCTGCACCTCCCGGGATACTGAGAGTGCCCCCATTCTCTTAAGTGCTTTTTCATCCGATTTGTCAGAATAATTGCATGTAAATGTTCAGTTGTTGTTCTGATTGCTCATCTGGTGGTAGTTTGGCTCGTGCTGATCCTCATTCTTGGAAAGTTGTAGGGATCTTGAGCATCACCGTTTTTTTGGAGCAACACTGGATTTTTACATAGCTGCAAAGGTTTTGAGACTGGGGCTATTTTTATCCTCTGAATATCTCTGAGAGTAGCAGTGCATGCTTTTTCTATGGTCCCTTAAGTCTGCCTCAAGCTGACTTGAAGGACAGCATTGACCTCTTGAGAAAGAAACTGTTAAACTGAATTGCAGGGTGGAAAACTGCTGTGGGAACTGGGCTGAGGACCCCCCTCGGCGTGATGCTTGGTGTTCCTGGTAATTTTATTTTGTGAGGTCTGTAATTATGAACTTAGCTTAGTCCACCAGTGTGTTTGCTTTCTAATTTCATGTTTTTTGCTTGGGTTTTTAAGTCTTGGGGACTTCTGTCTTGACATTAAATGTTAATGGTTTTGGGTTTTCTGGGGCTTTTTTGAAAGCCTGGGTTTTCCTGTAATTTTTTCATGGTGGGGTTGGGACTTTACAGTGTGATGAGATTTGTTATAATCTCAGTGCCTGCCTTCCTGTAACATTTGAGACTGGGTTACTTTGTAAATGTGAGGCTCTGACCTGTTGCTTTTCTCCAGGGAAAATTATACTCGGTTCTGTAGAAAGTTATTGGGCAAGTAAAGGTGTGTTTGTGTGTATGTCTGTGTTATGTGTTTATAACTTGCTGTCCTCCTGTATATGTGCATAGCTAGCTCTGTGCTTCTGAATCTTGACAGCAAATCTAGTCCCAAATTCAGTTTCATAAATAACTAATTCTTCCTACCCTTCCCATTCCCCTTCAAAGCATGCGGTAATCTCATGCCTTTGACAGGAGTGGTTTTCCTGGCTGATAAGGGGATGGTCACGGTGTTTTCTCCCTTGGCTCTCTTCTGAGGGCTGTATGTTATCTCTCTCTGTGCTGATAAAGTGTGGGGAGGGGGCTGAGTGGTCTGTGTGTGCTGAGCGGTGCCATCCTGCTCAGTCTGTCTCCAGTTTGTCACCTGTGAAGGTGAGATCACAGAACTTACCCTGCTTGGGAAAGGAAGGTGGGTTTGAGCTGTAGATACAGGGGTTTGTCACATCTGCCAGCGGAACTGCAGACCCCTCTGGGTTGTTACTTCACTCGTGTCTCTGCAAGCATCTGGTCATCTTTGTGGTGACATAAATATGGAGAATGTTAATGTATCTGAGGGGACTCTAGGAGACAGCACTGTGAGCTTTCAGCTGGCAGGCACTTGAGAAATCTGTGTAATTCACCTTTCTGCTTTTGAGTCACTCCTTAAGGAGGGAGGAATCTGTTTACTTTCTTGTTGTGCTTGGAAAACGGGCTCACCCACACCAAGAGACCCTGTAATGCTTGCTGGAGTGCAGGATTATTGCACAAAAGCATCTTGCTGTGCAGGGCTGTGGCTGCGCTCGGTGTTGTATGATAACACATGTTTCTCAGCTGTTGTTGATTCCTCAGTGGCACAGACTTCAAAAGGAATGCACTGAAAGAGAGCTGCAGCCAGGGAAAAATGGGGTTTGTTCCAGTGGCCTGTACCATCCATCTGTTTAAATACTCTGCTGAGCTGTTCCAGAGTGGTCAGGCATCCAGTTAGGGCTGAGGAGCGATTGCAGCTGGAGTAGAGCCTGCTGCAAGAGACCACCTAGGGGAGGCTTAAGTGCTACCTCCCTTCTGTGGGTCAGAGCCCCCCTGCCCTCCCAGCCAGCCAGGAGAGATAAGGCTCCTCATCTGGGGTATCTTTCAACACAACATTGTCTAATTCCTAATGCTGTTGAGGATTTATTTATTTTTACTCTCCGTGCTATCTTTAGCACAAGAAGGGAGGAATGGTAATGAGGACAGACGGTCATCTCTGTAGTCTCCTCTGTGTGGGTAGCAAGATAGAGCTGTAATTTAAATGAGTAAATATTTATAAAAAGATTTTTTTTTCCCCCCATATGTATGGGATATTTCACAGAGAGTGATCTGTTGATCACTTGTGTCTCCAAAGGTGGTGATATACATTACTGGATTAATTTCAGCTAGGAGACATGAGCAGTAAAGTTACATTGCAGCCAGTTACATTGTGCTCTTTCAAATTGAGTTTGGGGAAACAGTTCACAACTTCATCCACAGTAACTAAAAGAACTCCAGTGTACTGCATTATAATACAGGAGGATGCTGCCAATTCCAAGTATAAGTTACATTTTTACTTAAATTTCAGTATTAGAGTCTGCTGTGCAAGACACGTCTACACCCCTTGTTGCCAACTGAATCTTCATATCATGGTCTGTGTGTTCTATGTGGTCCCAGATAGTGGAACTCAGAGGAAATATTAGCAGAGAGGCTACAAATAATCCATGGAAAACCTGTGAAGATCTCTGAAGTTTTTCTGTGTGGGACTGACATTAATTTTGAGGATTGGAGTGAGCATTGTAGATAGAGCAATGTGTGTTTCAGCTAAGAGGGTTTAACCTTCTTCGTCAGTGGAAAATGTTCATGCAGATGCACTAAGAGGATATTTGAGCTTGGAAAAGTTGTGAGGCACTCCGGGATTTGTTTTTCACCTGCAAGCAAGCAGCACAGCTTTAAAGGTGAGCTTGAATGTTGTCCTCTGTTGTGGTATTGCTTCCTCCTTCGTAGTGTGATGTGACATCTATGCCTTTGAAAGGAGAGTTCTTTTTCCCCATACTGGCAGTCATGATGGTTTTATCGTATTTTGAGACGTCAGATTTTAATGCCTTACTACCCCTTTGAGCAGAAAGGGGAGGGAAACTTCTAGAAATGTGTAATGCAACTGACTTCCAGCTTCTGCCCTTGCTCCAGGCTCAACATCATAGTTTGAATTTATTTACTTGCTTTGAAAGCCATGCTCGGTGTAACCTTGAGTTTTAGTTCCCTTCCTGCAACAGTACCTGACATTTATCCAGCCTGTACCTTGCTGTGCCTCTGCATGGTCCTGTTTTAAACTGGCCAGGCTCTCGGGGCTTGCTTTGTATTGTGTTCTCCCCAGGAATCTTCAGAGCTGGAACTTTTGCTTCAAGTGAACTGGAAGTATTTTGCTGAAATATTTTTGGACTCCTGAAGTGTTTGTCAATGTTTCCAAGCTGTTGTTCGAAAGGAGTTTGGAGTTTCCGGAAGAACCTTTGGAAATTAAGGTTTTACTCTCAGTCAGCAGTTTTGTGAGCAAGGATAAAGAGAGGCTGTAATTCCATTGGGCAGCCAGATGTTTTGTGTCTGTGCTGAAGTGGGGAGACAATGTGGCTTTTAGGGGTTGAAGGGTGTGCTGTTCTTGTCACAGGGCTGTTTGGAGACCTTCAACAGATCTGATCTGCTTTCTCTCCTCTCCATTCCACTCCCTCCTGCCATGCCTGTGCTGATGGTGATTACATCCTTCTGAATAAAATGGGGTTATTGAGAGCAGAGTGTAATTTCTTGCTTTCTGAAAGGTAGGTATTTGCTTGTCAGTCTGTGTTTCTTAAATACTAAGCTTGAAGCCATATAAAAGCTGCATGTATCTTGACAATTAGTGAATTAATAGCAATTATCCAGTAGATTGATACTAATGTTCATTCTGACTAGTGTGGCATTAAGTGAAATTTATAAAGAAATCAGTTTTCCCTGCAAACAGAGAAGGAGAGAGCACTCATTGATGCAAATCCCCCAAGTCCATATTAAATTGCTCCATTTTTAGGCACTTAAACACTTGTAAAAGCTGTGTCTGTCCTTGTCTTTATTCTCCCTCCTCTATTTGACATATGAGGGAAAGTTAAAAGGAACTCATCAGTGGCTGCACATGTCAGTGTCTTCCTGGAGAAGTAAGTAGGAAGATGCCACAGCTGATAATATTTAGAAGTTGATATTGGAAATCAAGAGAGCAAATTCTTGAATGTGCCATTGCAGCTGTGTAGCTGGCAATATTAACTAGCAGTTGTACCTGGAATAATAATTCCTATCCGGAGAGAAACATATGGCAGTGGTTGAATGTCCTTGTCCTTGCCCACCAGCAAGTGATTGTGGTGGTTTTTCAGGTTTTTTGGTGTGGTTTTTTTTTTTTTTTTTTAGTAAGTTTGCCCTGGGCTTCATCTCTGCCTCCAAGTCAATCCAAGCATTTGCACTGTTTTCACTGGGGGCAAGGACAGAAACTTTGAATAAGCTGAGTTGGAGACTCTGTATTTTGAGCCGTGGAAGTGGCACAGAGGAGCACGAGCAGCATGGGACTAACAAAGAACAGTCACACTGAATACAATGCAGTGTTTTCATGCAGCTAATGGGATTGGAATTGGTAACCTGATACTCCAAAGAGATAACAAAGGCTATTTAGCATACAAGGGAGCATAGTTTTTTTTTTGTTGTTTTAAGGAGTTGATAGTGTGTAGCAGAATCTTTTGTCAGAACTCATTCTAGTGAACAAGTTCTGCTAGAAAATGACTAAATTTATAAGAGTTTTTGAAATACTCTGAATAGAAATAGAATTTTCTTTTTTACTACCCGTGTTCTTTCACTGCAGTTCATGTGTTTGCTTAGCAGTTTACCTGCTTCCCTCGTGTCCTGTGAGCTTAGTCTTTGTTTCAAACTGAAATATACCATAAATTAAAAGTCTTTGGGCTTTTCTTCCAAGAATGGGAGAGGGTAGCAGAACAAAATGAAATGTACAAAGTTCTGCTGTTCCCTTATTTCCCAGGAACAGACCAGAAAGCGACCAGCTTGATACAGAGCACAGCACTGCTGCTTGGGGTTAAGCTGTCCTGTGTGAGACCGCAGAGAACCGTCTTTAGATGCTTTTGATGTAGTGAGGGTGGACATCTGTGATGGTGATCAGCTGTCAGAAAACCCAGTCATAACTCAAGAATTAAGATAATATTCTACTTTAGGCCTGCTGCTTGCCTCTCTTGTGGTTTTAGTGAATCAAAGGAACTTGCTGTCCATGTGGGTAAGGCTGAAAGATAAGAGGCCCATACCTTTAGGAGATGGTGTGTGCTGCAGGAGGAGAGCTGGGTGTGAGTTTGCTGTTGGCAAGTTCTGTGTGCCATGGGTTGGTCATTTTTCTGAGGCAGAAATTAGAGGAAGAGGTTCACCTTCCTTAGGTAGGCTGTGAGAGAGCTGGGCTCCTAACAGCAGCCATAAATTACAATTTAAAATGTTTTCTGGTGCTGGCTTTGGTTTTTCTTTAAACTCTTGGCAAGACAGAAGGGGCTTGGGTCTGTTAGGAGTTGCCGTCTCCTGTTTGTAACTCGTTGCAAAGCTCCTCATCAGCCTTGATCAGCCACCTGGGCTGGTGGCAGGGGGCTGGAATGAGATGGTCGTTAGGCCCCTTCCAACCCAGAGCATTCTGTGATTCCGTGCTGGATTCCCAGTGTGCCTTTTGAAACTCGGGGCTCTTTCCCACCCCTTCCTGCTCTCCTGCTGCCATTCTTTCAGCACTTCCCATTAGTGACTCGTTCCTGTGCTCCCTGTGTGTGCCTGATGGCAGTGCCACCCCTTTCTGCCCTGCCACCAGGCTTCCTAAGCACTCCCTCAGGACTTTGTGGCTTTCCAGGTGCCCCTCCAAACTGCAGCCCAGCTTTTGGTTTTGGATAGGAGGGGAAGACACCGGCACTTTCCCTGCACATCTCCCAGGCACAGAGCATTCCTCCAATTGCTCTGCTGCTGAGCTGTTTGGGGCAGGGGGAACACTTACTTTGCTGTTTTGTTGTCCAGGAGTTGGGTTTAACTTGCCCCTGTCCTGTTGTGATCCTGACATCCTGTCAGTGCTTGTTTCCCCTGCTCCTCGAGAGACAGTGTTTTTGTTGCTGGCAGCTCCCTGCCTTAGCCTTCTAGGGAAGCCCAACCAGAAATATTCTAGAATTCTTCCACTCTCTCCCTCCCCTTGTCCTTCACTGACCTCTAACCACATTTTTATCTTTCTTGACAAGATGCTTAGTTTCATTTATCAGCTGCTTTTCCCTTCATTCTTCAGCTTTGATTATTTTTCCAGGAGTTGCTTAGAAACATTAACCATTACAGATGTGCAGAACAGTCAAATACAGTCACATTCCTTAGTATTTTGGTTTTTTATTGTACTCTAATGCTAAAGTGCCTGTGGCAGGTAAATATTTTTTATGTACGCTTCTTGTCATGACAAAAATATCCATCCTCAGCACAGGGTAAGGAAATGCAGTTGGCTGTATTTTCATATTAGTATATACCAATATTACCAGCTGCGAGAGCCCTGTGTTTCCCTCACTGAGCATAAACTAGTGTAGTAAATTCTGACTTTAAAAAAAAGTCATTAACATTTTCTGAATTTGTATTTACACACTGTAAGATAAAAATGTGACATAAATAGAAAGAAATGGCAAATACACTTTCTTGTCTTAGCCTTGTGGCTTCCTAAGTGCATGACAAATGCTGTGCCATTTCTAAACAATATTATTTTGTTCTAAAAACCTTAAATATTACCTTAAGTTTTGTTAAAATGTGTTTTCTTTAACTGTGGATAGCAGAGCAGAAGATGACTGGGTTTATTTAAATATATGCTGCAAGGCTATTTCTTTCCTATTTTACAGTGCCCTTCATGCTTGTCATTGTAAGTGTATATGCAAAAGCCTAAATAATTGGAAACCTATATGCTTCCTGAGCATGGTTTACTTTAATAGTCCACAATGATCTCTGGACAAACTATATTTTATTTCAAAAGACCTCCATTATCCTCAGCTTGACCAGTATGCATGAGAATAGCATTCAATGTATACACCATTTTTAAGAATACCCTTCTTTTTCTTGCTGACATGGACATAAAGCTGGTAAGGTGAAGACAGTTCTATAATGGAGTAGAAAATTAAACAAGAGGGAAGAAGAGGGTATGGCTTCAAGTTTATAGAGAGGAAGTTTAGATTGGATATTAGGAAGAAATTCTTTCCTGTGAGGGTGGTGTGGCACTGGAAGAGGTTGCCCAGAGAAGCTCTGGATGATCCATCCCTGGAAGTGTTCAAGGATCTTGTAAAAAAAAAAAAAGAATATTTAATAAATCCCTTGTGGTGATGTCACAACGTGTAGCTGTAATGTTGAGCTCCATGGCAGGGATTTCAAGTACAAGGCAGATGGGAATATCTGGTCTGATTTTAATATTGACAGGGGGAGCCATGAGTTGCTTCATTCAGAGTTCAGACCTTAGTTTGAACAAGGTTACAGGGTGAACTTCCTTTGGATATTTGACCACTACTTATCAGTGGCTTTTTTCCTCTAAAAATAAAAGGTATAGCTAGTAGATGAGTATTCAGACCTGAAATCAGGAGTTGGAAGTGCATGTCCCATCCTCAGTGGGCGAGCCTGTTGGCATGCCCAGGACAATGTCCCTGTAATGAAGTCCAGCTCTGGACCAAGTTCTTGATTAACTTGTGTAGCAGCTTGAGAGCCTCTGTTGCACCCTGAGAGGTTCTCAGGCAGGCTGGAGTGGCAAGGGCACAGCTGTAGGGTGATGGTGGCCAGGCAGTGCCACCTGTGAGCCACCCTGTGAGTCACTGAGGCCGTGTGGCTGTGGCTGTCACACCACTGAGGGGAAATGCCTGGGAAGGATGCTAAGCTGATTTACCTGGCACCCCGAGTGGGATAACAGCAGGCACGTAGCTGAGGTACAGCTGCTCTGCTAGCAAAAGCTCAAGCAAAAGGAAATGTAAACTGGGGTGTTCTTTTGGAATACTGAACATTTTAAGGGACAAGTATCAAGGAAAGGTTCATATTTTAGGAGGAGAGCTGACTGGAAGAGTCAGATTTGTTGCAAGATAATTGGAGGCAGCCATGGGTTGTTACTGTACCTCTTCAATTCCAGGAGCTGGAAAGGGTGTCAAGTGTAATCCAGTAGTTGGTACCCAGATACTGTGTGGCAAATAAACCACTGGCAGTTCTTATGCCTTTTCTTGCAACTTCTGCTTCAGTTTTCCTGCAGGATAGTAACTCTGATGCCAGTGCTCCAATGCTGTGTGAGCATACAGAGCTTTCTGAGAGGGTTTGGGTGTTCTTCTGATGGAAGTTCAAAATAATCTTGCTGTAAAGCCAATGTTTTCATTTTGCTCTGTGTTGTGTTCTTTTTCTCCCTGTCCTCCTGACTCCTGCAATGTTTTAATAAAGTCAGTCCTGTGCTTGTTGAACTAGGAAAAGGGAAATAACTATAATGCTCCAACATGGGTCCTTTCTACTACACCCAACATTCAAGTAAGACATTAAAGCCAAGGCAAATCTTGAGTAGTTTGACTTTGTTCATTTTCATAGTCCTTTTCCAAAACATGTGTTTTTGTCATATGATTTCCTGCAGTGGATTTATTCCTGATGTTGAGAATTAATACAGACCTTCAAAAGAGATCACAAAATAAAGAATCAGTATTAGTTTAGAAGCTTTTACTGATTTTTGTTCTTAATACAGCAGCAAATTGGTGGGCATATCCTTTGAGAAATTCTTTACCATCAGTTCTATTAAAAAGAATTCTAGGTTCTATTTTGCTGTGCTGAGCCCATCATCAGAGTGTCTGACTGGTTACCTTGTATTCTTAGCACTCTTGAGGTGCAAATGGTGTCTGTTCTTCTGTTCACACTGAACGCTGTGGATGCATTGAGAGATGTTCTTTCTGTGCTTTGTTCATGTCATTTAATTTCATTAAAGCAAAGGCCAAGCATGTCCTGAAATTTGTAACAATATTGTTTGCTCTCCTAGTACCTATTTGCTCATTGTCACCAATTTGACAATGTGTGAACCTGAGGCAGAGCTTGACTATGTGGGAATTGGTGATTTGTGCCTGCATTTACCTCTTCTTAGAGAAATTTCAGGTTTGTTTTTTTTTTTTTTTTTCCATTAACATTTATCAGACGTGGGTTTTATTTGAAAAGGAAGAGAAAAAAAGCTTAAAGTATGGATTTATGTAGGCCTGTAAAAATGTGTTGCTTTGTCAGCTTATGCTATTAAAATATACCATATGTAGGAAATAATCTGTTGGTCTTCATGTAAGATGCTTTTACATTCATTTAGTAAATGCCAAAGCTTATTTGAAGCATTGGAAATGTGTGAAGAGGGTGAGGTAAAGAGTGATAGGGCACAAGTCAATTTGAGCCATCATCCCCAAACAAATCTTGTGACACAAATCGCTTAGGTAAGTTTGCTTTTATGTGTTTGCTTGTTTGGGTTTGTCCCTGGGAACTGATTTTTTTGTGCTGTGTCTTGTATCGAGGGGACAGCAAAGCAGTTATGATGACTGGTATTAAAAACTGGTGTGCAAACTTACCTACATCGGTTATTTCTACAAAATTCAATTGATTTGTTCCACCAAGTAACCAGCTGCTTACTTGGAGTCAACGCTGGTTGTCCTCAGAGCTGACACTCCAGCTCTGCCTGTGTTGATGTAGTCATTTGTGAGCACAACTTGCTTAAAATTGCATTCAGCATCACTAATAGGGGATACTTTCTGCACTGTATTAAAAATTCTGGAATGTGTTGGGAAACTGGAGTCATTCAGTGGCTCTGAACTTCATTAAGCGTAGAAGTATTTAAAGAAAGTGATTTGAGGTTTGTCACTGGCTTAGGGCTACTGGGAGCTCTCTGATCTATGTCATTATTAATGACCATATGTAAAGAAGGCCTTAATTTTCTAGGGAAGCATCTTCATCCTTTGAGTCAGTTTTCAGAGGCAGCTGGTGAAGGCAACCTGGTCTGAATGGAGCACTGGCCTTGCTTTGGGCAGGAGGCTGGGCTCCAGCAGCTCCTTCCAGCCTGAAGGGTTCTGGCTTTTGGTTTATCTTCTTTTTCTTTAAGAGGTGTTTGTACCACACAGCCACTGTCAGCTGCAATGGGATTGCCTTGCTGATACTGCTAGCAGTTAAGCCAGAGGGGTAAATAAATCCTTGCTTGTAAGTAATTAAAAAAAAACTAATTTTTTTTTGCTTATCTTTACAGTACTTCAATTGGATAAAAGCAAAATATGTAGGATTTTCTTTGCATCTTGTTTTCTGGCTGCTGCAGAGTCTTTGTTTAAAGAGGTATAGTAGGGCAAGTTATTATGACCTTCCTCTAAACTGCAGGGTAAGTTCTCAGCTGGGTTTTTCTATGGAATCTAATGATTCTGTACTTGAATGCAGCAGATGAACTGTGTTCTAGGGAAACTTGTCATAAATGTATAATATATTGAAATTACCCATGAATTATTGAGTTGGAAAAAAAGCTATAAACATAGGAAATATTAGAGATGATCAAGAAGAGAAGGAAAAACTCTTTTATCCAAAGTACTTCTAACACAATGCAGTGTATGCATTTATGTGGTAAGACTTTTAACAAGGAGTTAAAATTACAGATTTTTCTATAGGAATGTTTATGCACATACTTGAGTAAGGTGATATGGGAAAAATACATGCCTGGTAATGAATCCAGAATTTCAGAGCTGCTTGTTCACACACCAGCTTGCTTTTTGCAAGGGGTAGTAGAGTGGGCATTCCTTTATGTGCCTGGCCTTGTGTCACAGAGGAGCCTGTCACTCCCTGGTGGTGACTGAGATTTAGAGTCCTCCCACTCTGGACCCAACAGGACAAATCAGGCTTTCAGCTGGAAGCTTTGAAGTGGAAGCAGAAGAAGAGATTTTTTAATGAAGTTGAAGGGGAATAAGTGATTAATATCATGTGCTTCATTAGGTGCTACACCACTGGAATATTTTTCTTGGAATTAAATCCTTGATCAAACCATTCTGCTGTCTTCTTATTTCTTGAGTGAAAGGGTTCCCCTTTGACTCAAGTACTGTCATATAATTTTTGTATAGTTGATGTGGAGTAGGTGACTTGAAGTACCTTTTTCATGGAAATCTTGTTTTCCTCCTTTCAGTTTATTGATTTTTTTTTTTCTTTTCTGGGAAAGCAATGCTTGAACATACTATGAAAAAGGGACAAATTAATTAATTCTTCATTATTTTTTACTTCTAGGTGAAGTAATCTTGAGAAAGGCAATGATAGATGGAATAGAGTTAGATCAAACTTTGCAGGAGTAAAGACACAAAGGAAACTCACTGAGTGGTCACCTGTGCATAATCAGTCAGCAACTACAGCATCAGTTCTTAGAAATTTTGGCAAATACCTGAATATCACAGCATGTGTGTAGTTATTTATGTAAAGGCACCTGAATTGCAAAATCATGAAATTCTTAATTTAAAACCTAGTAAATTGAAAGTTCATTTAATAGACCTTACACCATGAGTCAGGGAGGTTTAAAGGGAAGTGTCAGGACAGTGGTGTATTCTGGCATCATCTTCTGATTTTTTTGGTCATGTGCATCAATAGTTATCTACCCTAATGAGAACTTTGGTTTTTTTAAAATCAGGATTAGATAGAAATTTGGAGTCACTGTGGTATCTCAGGTGGTTTCCTGAGAATTATTTTGGCATCCCTTCCTGGGTAAAATGTAAGACTTGATTTAACTGCTTGCTGGCTTGTGTTGGAAGCTTATGGTTTAGCTCCTTAGTTTATTTACTAAAAAGTGATGATCTGATGGAATTTGAGCATGGGGCTCTGAATATGCACATATTGCACTGGTTCTGCAGCCAGTGGCCCCGTGCCAGCTGGGGTGGGCAGAGCTGGAACTGAGCCACTGCTGAACACCTCTGCAGTCACAGTCATCTGTGCCATGGCAAGCTGCTGTGCTCTGAGCACAGGGGGTGTCTGCAGGAGTAACACAGAATCTGGATTGGATTTAAAATGTTTTTTGGAGAAGATACGTGGGAATAGGAGGGTTAATTGCAGTAGAGGCTGGGTCTGTTGGGATGTGGAGCTGCAATACTTAGAGTTGAAATAAGCCCTGTAGTGTTTGGGTGCTGCCAGCCTTACCCCAAGGTGCAGGCTCATGGCCAGAGCTGTTGTTAAAGCAGTTGTAGCAGCTCTTGTAGCAGGTCCTGGAGGTCACTGAAGTGCAGTCTGGGACCTGTAAGCCCTAATTACTGACCTTGTTTGGGAGTAGGACCTGCTGGATCGTGGAGAGCCTCCTGCAGTGGATCAGCTGCAAACCATGGAATTGACGATACTGCATGGAAGTGCACTGGTATTACTGGGAGGTTTTTTTATATATAGATGGTGTTTGAAGATCTGGAAACTCTTGAGCTTGTAATGTGTTTCTTTAGCATGCTTTAGCCAACCTTCAGCCATTTGTGTTGGTGGCCTGCTGAAATAAATGGCTTTTTGATGATGTGACTCTCTTAAAAGGATCAGTTGATTAAAGTGTTTGTTAAAAGTTCACTGGTCAAGCAACACTTAGAAATCTGGTCTTCTTTTGATGGGACTTTAGATAGCAGAGCAACTGTGTACTTGCATCTGTCTTTTTGAAAGGGGAAAAAGAAGCTTCCCTATTTTCCCAGCAATACTTTAGAAATACCTATTGTTGCCTGTGGAGCTTTTTCTAACTGTATATTTTCATGTGAGAATTTTGCATTTCCTTTGCAGTGGAAATGCAATTTACAGTGGAAAAGCATGTTTATTTTTGGCAATCTTGTCAAAAGAACCCAGATTAAGATCTTTGACCCACAGCTGTTGTAAATACAAGTCTTTTTGTTCTAAAGCCTCGAGGAGTTGTTCCCTTTCTGTGTTAATTGATTAAAATGTGTGCTGGGTTGGACCAAGTTCCTCTTGGTAATTAGATAAAATGAAGCCCCAGAATAGATAGAAAAATCAACACTACTGCTTCCTTTTGGGGAAAGTTGGGTATTATTTTGATGGACTCTTTTTCCTGCTGTGGGCAGATGATATATATACACACATGTATAAATATATATATGTATGTATTTGTGTGTTTTAGGTTCAAGACCACTTAGACTGACACTGCACTTCACCAGGTCTGTCTCAATGTTACAGAACAGATGGTTAATTCAAAACCAAGAGTATTAAAGCTGAGTAGCTAAATCTGATCTCCTAAAAATGAGGTTGCCAAAACAAGCTGCTGTATTTGATGTAGCTGCTGAATTGGTCTTTTATTTGCTACAAAGGCAAACCTGAGTCAAATGCCTAAATGCAAAGAGGTTGGTCATTTCCAAATTTTTCCAGCTTTGAGTTTGTTTCTGAGCCTGTAACTTGAAGCAGGAGGTTGCTTACATATTGTAGGGGCTCTGGAAGAGAAAAGGCTCATTTCAAATCCATTGTTTTTTCTGGGCTTATCACCACGGTCCTGGGTTTTTGAAGTAACAAAGACAAATTGTAGCAGTAGAATGAGGCTGATGCCTGTTTTTCACGTGCTGTGATTTGCTTTTTTTCTCCTATTTAGGTGGTCAGTGAAATGAGAAGAAAAGGGCAAATTCTTAGAAGAAAGAATTTGCCTGTAAACACAGTAATCCTTTCTCTGGTTGTCAGCAAATAGGATAGATAATTTGAGACAGGTGTTGTGCTAGAAGAAACCTTTAGATGTTGAATCCAACCTGCACACCGCAGATCCTGGTTATCTCTGGACAGGCCTGATAAATATGTACTGATACAAAAGAGATGAAGGCATTTGTTTCCTGCATTTACCCTGATGGGATTATTTCCTAGGGATGCCATTTCACACTAACATACTTTCCTATTTTCAAATGAAACATGAGCAAGCTGATGCTCTTTATCTCAGTTCTTGGGAGTTTAAATACTTACAATTCTTATGTGAGCTGCTGAAAGTCATAGTCACTTTTCAGGAATCTCTGACCTTGCAATCCATTTTCCTGTGGTGGATTCATCTTAAAAAGAATGCTGTATGTGACTTTTGGGGGGTTATTTTTCACTTATATGATGCTGTAAGATGAGCTCTTACATTTTTAGGACTACTTTATCTTGAGTGATAAGGCATAGCATCAAGGTAGTGTGATCGTTGTATAAAAGTTGGAGACAGCAGCCAAGTTACTTGTGTATGCTTCTGCCTTGATAAATGCCCTAAAGTTAAAAAAAATCAATCAGGCTTCCCAATCTTTACTTGCTTTTATGCTTTTTTTGATGTTTAACTCTAGGAAAGTTGTCAGGCAAATGGGTTCAAACTGAATCCTTCCTTCTCTTTGATTTACAGCACAAGTTTTGTGGGTAGAATTGTACTTGCTGCACGAGCATCTGAAATATTGTATTTTTTTGGGGTGGGCCACTATTTGCCATAAAGAGGATATTGCTGTACTTGCTTACATATTTAAATGCTAGGGGAAAAATCTTGATTTCCATAGGACTTCTGGGCTTTTCTTAAAATAATGAGTTTATGTCCTTTTAAAACTGTGCTTCTTCTCATTGGCCTGGACCCTTTTATTTCCGGGATTTTGCCATCTTGGTTGATGCCATCAGAAACATCCTCAGGCTTCTGGAGGTGATGGTCTTAAGAGAGGAGTTAATTTGAAATCTGCTGACCTGTGGGTTTGGGCATGGGATAGGTGTTCACATCTCAACTTGAAATGTCCTCTTCAAACATGGTAGAAGAAGTGCAGGAAGCAGAGAAGCCTTGGCAAAGCTTGAAGAAAAGCACCACATTAGGGAAGAAGTTGGCAGAGGCCCTGAAGTGTCTGAGAGCAGATGGAGTGTTGTCATCAGCTGCAAAATCAATGTAAATACTTCCAGAAAATTACTCTTCCTCTGCTCTTGCCAAACAGAAGGAACAGAAGCCATAAAAACCATTGGCAAATTGTTTTAGCTGCCAGTGAGCACACTTGCAATTGGAATTCTCCCTTGCAGCCCTAGGCAGCCACTGCTGCAGGAGTGTTGCATTAGTGGTGATGAAATACCCTTTTTTGTTGTTGTTGTTGGTTCTTCCCTGAAGATTTACAGTTGGAAAATCCCACAGTTCTGTGCAGTTCTGTTGGGTCATAGCAAGAATAAAAATGAGAATTTCGTTACTGATTGTGCTGTATGGCACAACTTCCCTATTCTGGGTGGTTCAGCATGGGCTGTAAATCAGCTCTTTCATGTGCATTAGCATCACGTAACTGGGAGCCCAGTCCTCCCACATGGACAGTTTTGGGATACTGTCGTGTTTATAAATGTGTCTGGCTGGCTGCTGCTGAATTGATGGCTCTGGTGCCTGGTTTAGAAGGGGCTGGCAACCTCGAAATGAAAATGGGGAGCTACAAGGCAGGGTGAGTTACTGGATCACAAATGTGTGTGGCATTTGTGCCTCTCTCGACCCCTTATTACCCAGGAAAATGAATGCAGGAATAGAGAGTGGAAGATGGAGAGCATTGGGTTTTAAATTCTGAAATCCCTGTTTGTACTGATCCAAATTCCATTTCCATGGAAACTGGAAGTTTAGTACTCTCACTTGTCAACTTCAGCTTCTGGCTGGCTTTGGGGAGACTAAAATTGTTCACTTACACTAAACCTTCCAGAACTGAGAGTCATGTCAGGACATTAGCACCATGTATTTTGTGGAGACTGAGAAATTATAACTAATTACTTCATGCAGTTATTTTCTGAGAGATGCTGAACTTCAGCTGCTTACAGATAAGAAATCTGAATGTTCAGAGCCTGTGCCATGTTATCTAGTAGTGGAATTGTCATGTGCATCATGTCTAAGATCATAGTTTGTAGTGGGGATGGTTTCTTCATTGCTGGTGTGGTTTTGCAGGTGCTGAAGCAAGCCCAATTTATTTAATTAGCTGACTGCAGTAGTGCAGGTGTCCTCCCTTGCTGTGCACACACCATCTGCAGCAACAACTTTACCCCTGAAGACATCATCAATCCACACATCCCTGGGGCTCATCATGAAGAGTTTCTGAGTTCTGGTGCTGCCCTTGCCAGCACAGCAGCGCTGCCAGGCCAGATCTGCCTGGAGTGTGTGCTGACAGAGGGCTGTGCCAGGCCTGGGAGGGAAGCAGTGCAAGCTGAACTTTCTGGGAAATGCCCTGAAGGAGCTGATGGCTCTTCCTGCCTCTGAGTGGAGTGGAACTGGCAAGATTGTGGAGACTCTAAAGAATGTACCCCTGTGAGGTGGAGCTGAGAGCAGAAACCTGCAGTCCTTGGTCAGTCAGTAAGTGTGGGAAGGTAACTTTTCTTCTCTTGAAGCTTGGCTGGTGAAGTGAAACTCTTGCTAATGATTTAGATATACTTTTATTAGTGTTCTGCTTTCACTTAGAGCTGCTTTGGGAGCATTATAATCAATGCAACTGCTGTTTGAAAGCAAGTATTCTTTATGGATTGGCACTTCTGTGTTTCTGTAACTTTAATGTGCAAGAACGTGCCACAGTAACAGTCTATTGAGTGTGAGAGGAAGCAGTGTGATGTTAGAGACTTGTAACCTGAAATTTTTTCACTTTTTTCTTGGTATAGAATAGTAGTGTAAAAGTAGTGTAGTAGTGCCTTTGTGGGCTATTAACTCTGTTAATCCTGCTCGTAGCTTCACCAGAAACACTGATGCCAGCTTTCAATGGGTGCATTATACTTCAAATTCCTTCTCTGAATCTTTAAATATTCACCTGTCAGTCAGGGCAGGTGACCTTCCCCATAGGTGCTGTATTGTGAGCACAACTGGATGTGTTTGAACAACAACATTGAAGGAGAGAGCTCCTCTCACTTTTTTTGTGCAGTTTGGAAGAAGGTAATATCTTTTTGGTAGATAAATATGGCCGCTTTAAAAACAAAATTTAAAAAACCCCTAAGCTTTCAGCTTTGTAAATAAGTTACAGCAAGGTGCCATTTTGATTTTGAAAAATGATTAAGGTGGTTCTGAAGCAGTGCCTGACATCTTGGAAGAGATGTCTTCCAAATATTTAAGGAAAAAATTGTTTACTATTAAGAACTTAGATGTAATTTTGTGCATTTTAAGATTTCTTTTATCTGGCAGAAGTATGAAAAGAGAGGATCATTTGATTTGCACAGGCTATTCCGTCACGAGCTGGAATTTGCTGGAGATCCATCTTTCTGCCTGGATATCTTTAATTCCAGGTGCTTTTTTAGGTGCAGTATGGCAGGCTTGTTTAAGGGGAGGAACACATAGCATCACTGCTCTGATGGCCTTGTCTGTCTTCAGGTAGAAAGTTCCAGGTTCTTTCTAAAATGTGGGCAACTCTTCCCTGCTGTGATGGCTGGAATTTGATTGGAATTTGCCAGTGTAAAGCAGGAACTGGGAGTAAGAGACTTGGATTTTTTCTTACAGCACAGATACAGGCTTATGAGAGAAACAGCCAGAAATTAGCATAATTAAATAATTCTGATGCTACCTGTAAAGCCAAGAAATCTTATTTGTTTGTATTAGAAAATTTGCCTTATGTTTGAAAGGTGTTGCCATAATGATAATTTGGCAAAGGCTTCTGTTCTCTGTTCCAGCAATCAGTGAGTCTAAAAGCTAAAGACAAGTTCTAAAAAGGTACATGTGCAAGGTAATAAACCTTTACTTAGGGAGAACATTCCCAAACTACCTGCAGCTAAATGCAGGAGCATAGAGTAATCCAATGGAGCTTCTAATCTTCTTTGAAATGTTACTTGAGGAGGTGCTTTAACATGCAAAAGTTTTTTTGTTGTGCTGGTGTTTCTGATCTTGTACATGAATTTAAATGGAGAAATATGGAAACCTGAATGAAGCTTCAGCACAGCTTCTCTTCCTGTGTCATGGGTGTTATTTAAAGGATCAACACAGGATATCTGTATGCCCAGCTGGGCAATTATTCAGCTGCTTGTTTCCTGCCTGGTGCTCAGTTCTCCTATGATTACTTGACTTCTCACCACTTATATAGGTCACAGATTTCAAGAAAAAAGAATTTAAAATCAGTAATAATGGAAAAGATGAGTATTAGTGCATGAAAGCCTTGTGTAAGGAAGTGTGTCATTCCTGACTAGCTCAAAATCCTGTGAGATTTCATTCTTCTCACAAGTGAGAGTTATCTTGTTCTTATTGAAAATGGTTTTCTGTCCATGCTGTTTAAAGCAGTTAGAGCATAACAGATTATGTTTACCAGGGATTTTGTTACCTAGGCTCTGCTCAGTGTATGCAGAAAGCCATGATGCAGGTAAATAACTTTAGAAATACAGAAAGGCTGAAATCTTGTCCACCTTCATGTAATATGTGTGGATAATAAACATAAAAACAATCACATATAAACAAATAAAGTCTGATTTCTGGTGGTAGTAGTCCATTGTTGATGGCTGCAAGAAGCTTCTTGTCCCACCCAGCATCTTAGAGCTGAGATTCTCATTCACGTCATTCTTGGACGCAGTTTGCTCACCAATAGTCACTCTCCTTCCATTATACTCCTTATTTTTAGAAGGCTCAAGGAGTTATGTTGTAATTGAATTACTGTAAAGAGTGTTCTGATCCATTATCTAGCACACACTCAGTCCTGGTCAAGTGGCTTTTAATGGCATTAAAAAATAACCTCATTAGTACTCAGAATATACTTGTTTTCCCCAGAATCCTTGTTTGAGGATGGAAAAAACCCAGCAGCATGTCATAGTCTTGTGTGGTAACACAGCTGAGTGAAAAGGGAAGCACTCAGGATGCTCTGGGTCACAGACATTTGGCCATTCTATCCATAAAACAGGTATGGGCTTGTACTTGAGTGTGACTGATTTTACTTTGTGTAAGGGTTTCACGTACTGTGCTGTGAGCAGCAGACAAAACCACCTCTCTCACACCTCTCAAACCCACGGGGATGTTGGTGGGGGCAGATCTGCAGTTAGATTTGCTTTCAGAGGAAAATGGTGACTTCTAACTCTTGACTTGGAGGACATGTGGAGCTCCCCTTGCTGATGAGAGCAACACTTTGGGTTAAAAAACTGGTTTTGCCTTGTGACTTAGCTCTAAATCTTAGCTTTTTAGGATTTATGTAGACCATAAATCATGCTGTAAAAATAGCTTTTGGCCTTTCAACTAATATGCATAAGAAGTCAGTTCTGAAGTCCTTAGAATAGTAATTATGGTTGGTTTATGGGCATATGTCTCAAAATGATGGTTTTCCCCCGCACCCCTTTATGACAGTGTACACTGTGCATAGTTCCAGGTTAATTTTAGCAGTGTGTATTTAATTAATGTGGCTGGCTGAAGAGAATCAGCCTCTATGCTCCAAATGATAATTCCTTTCAGAGTCTAAACAGCTGTTTGAGATATTGTGTCCTGCTTTGATTTTATAACATGAAACATTCTTAGAGCTTAACAGTGGTGTCAAGCCATTGCTTAGTCTGTTGTTTTCCTTCATATGGTGTGTAAAAATGGGATTTTCCCTTCTGTAAGTGCATTGTAACTTGCCTTTTGGGGTGCTTGGTGGCTGCTTTCACATGGTGCAGCAGTGCTGGTTCTGTACTTGGATATGCATCTGTTGCAGCACTGAACTGGATTGCACATGGGCTATTTCTTCCTGCTGCAAATAGAGATGAGAGATTTGATCCTCCCCTTCCTGCAGCAATAACAGCTAAAATAGTCTGAATGATGGTGAACAGATTTTAGGAGGAAATTGTTCCCTGTGAGGGTGGTGAGGCCCTGGCACAGGGTGCCCAGAGCAGCTGTGGCTGCCCCATCCCTGGCAGTGTCCAAGGCCTGGCTGGATGTGGCTCTGAGCAACCTGGGGTAGTGGAATGGGTTGGAACAAGATGATTTTTGGGGTCCTTTCCAAGCCAAACCACTGTGATTACTCAATGCAGTGTACCACAGGCACTCCACTCATGTTTTTCAGGTTGATTTTGGGTGAGGCTTTTTGTAGCTGTGCGTTATTGCTGTGACTTCAGAGCACCACCTGTTCTGCTTTATGCTTATGTGGATCTTTCTGAACTCTCCATTTAGTCCAATTTTTGCTTCTTTTGGATTAAAAAATGCACAAGAAGTTTATTTACCAAATACACAGCTTTGTTTTAATGAATGAACTTCCAGTTCAAAATGGTGCAATGAAAGCAAATATTTCTGTGGGGAAATCATGGTCTGGGTGTGTTCTATTTACCCTTCAGGTTTCCCTGTGTAGCTTTCATCTACACCTCAGACTTCATCTATGGCAAAGCTGCTGCTGTGGGCAAGGGCTTTTCTGGGACATAGGGTGCTGCAATGTTCAATATTATTACATTAAAACTATATTTTTATGTCAGCTATGCAATAATATCCAGTGTATGAGGCACTCTTATGGTCAAGTGACAGGAGTCTTGCCTGTACTGCATTAGTCAAGTAATGTAAACCAATTTCACCTAATGTTGGGTAGGAAACAAGCTTGAAATGGAATAACTCTTTAGTTGGATTGCTACCAGCTTGCTACACTGGCAGAAATGAAATTATGTGTCTGTTAATGGCAAACTGTCAAGAAAATGCTGATTCTGATTTTAATGTGTTTCCAAAACTTATTTATTAAGGATTGCATAACAGCATACTGGGATGTTAACATTGCAGCTTTAGTGGCTTTGGAGGCTTCATTCTAAAAACTGCTTTTTAATTTTTTTTTTAAAATTGTGTTTCCAAGAATGAAACATAAAGAATATGGGGGTTGTGTTATGGTGGGGTTTTTATTGTGAATATGATAGCTTGGTGAAATGTCTTATGTGTATGCACTCTCTTATTATAATGAGTTCTTTCAGAGGTGACTGAACCAATGTTTTTTGTCTTATATCCATCTTAAAAATATTTTGTATAGCAAAGAAATAATTTCATGGTGATGCCAGGTCACTTTTAGTAAAATCCAGTAATTGGTCTCATATGGAGTATTATGTCCTATGCAAAGTATGTGCTTTTCAACATCAAATGAATCTCAAGGGCAAGAAGGACAAAAATGACTGGAATAAATAGTAGAGAAATATTATTTCTATTTTCAAATAATAATAATAATTTTAAAAAGTACTTTCTAAAATGTAACTGAGAAAAATGAACAACAGGAGTGTCTGGTTGTATTAATGTTGGTGGAATTTAATAATTTTGTTCCTCAGCTACGCATCAAATATAGATAACTCTTGTTACTCCTAATCCTCATCACTGTTGGACATGGCTTTAAAAAATTTAGCTGCCTCCTCTGAAGATCTGGGCTAATTAAACTTTCATTCATCTTCTGAAACAAAAAAAGTAGTGTTTCACTCTGCTCTTGCCTTCTGCAGAGAAGGTACCACGAACATTGGTGCATCCAGTGCCTGGGAATGTGGCACTCCTGGGCTGTTTTGCTGAACATCTGGATTTCCAAAGCCTCTCTGCATCACTTGCAAAGTTGTTCCAGGTTGTATAATGCTTTTTTGTCCTGCAGAACTCCTGCTTCATTAGTGGCTCTCCTATTTTCCTGGTGAATGAATGCCTGAAGAACAGAGTCTCTACCACCAGCACAGTGGGGTGTGGATATCTTAATTCCTTTAGCAGCACGTTCTCCTCGTGGTGTGTCAAATCTTTTTAAGGTTTGGTTCATGGTGTGTCTGTGTTTTGGATTTGGTTTTTTTGTGTGTGGGTCAGCTATTAGATTTTCCCATCAGCTCTAGCAGGCTGTTACCTGTGGTCAGGGAAGGCTTGCTCCTGGAAATGCTGATAGGAGGCTGAGATAAGCAGTGAGTGAGTCATGTTTGATTCCTGTGTAGCACAGTGGTGGAAGCCTTGTGTTGTTTTGTTTCCTGTTGGTTTTTCCCCTTGTGTCTGTGTGCCTCCTGTGGATGTTGGAGAAATCTAAAACCTGATGGAATGCTTTGTGTCCTTTGCCACAATTACCAACTTTCCTGTGATAGTCATGTACATACAGAATTATTTTAAAACTGCTTACCTGGCCTCTACATCTCTTCTTTTCCTTGGTGCCTTGCAGACCTGGACTAACACAAAGAACAAGCAGCTACAGTGTTCCTGGAGGAAATTTTGCAAAGTAGTACTAACCCAAAACTGGTAGATTTTGGGAGCAAAAGAGATCTTTTTGGTGAGAATTTAAAAGTGCTTCTGCCTGGCACTGGCACCCCATTGCTCTGTGTTTTCTGCAGCACAGAGCATCCACCTGGCAAGTCAAGGTTAGTCCCTCATAACCAATTTGTAGAATGTTGTTTTGTTTATAGAACTCCAGAAGTTACCTAAGCAGCAGTTTCAGTTGGAACTTTGATATCAGAACTATGAAGAGAAAGAAGTCTCAACACAGGGAGTTGGTGCTGTGGCAGAGAACCAGTCTACAGTATAGAATGATTTGGCTGCAATCTATCAGGTGAAAAATGAATTATTTTTTGAGCTTCTGTCAGCAAACAGGATTCTCAATCACTGCAGGTGAATTTAATACTGTGTGGAACTGGTCTATTATGTTATAAAGAGTGCTGTAGGTTGATGCTTTTTTATGAAGCTGAATAAAATTTTCATTGCTATAGATGTCTCTTCCAGCTGAAGAGATTGCCTGAACTCAGATGTTGTCCAGTGGTTATAAACAGCAGTGTCTAGTAAAAATGCTTGAATGTGCCTTTTAACTCCAAAAATTAAGATGTTGCTAATGTACAGAGAAGTGGCCCATTTTCTCACCATGAAGTGGGATTTGCACTCAGTGTTTGGCTAATCTTAGAAACTATGTAAATGTCCTTTAAAGCTTTTGATCGTTTTAATGCATAACTATGCTAAGTCAACTGAGTTGGTGTGTTCTTAACATAATACTTAAGGATTATTATTAATAACTGAGTGTTCTTTGTGTTTTGTTCCACAAAGCATTAACTTGAAGAGTAAGCTGTGCAGATTGCACTTGATGGTGCAACAAGAAAGCACACCAGAGAAGGAATACAAATGCAGACCTTCTGGTGATATTTGTTTCTGCCCAGTGGAATTTTAGATGCCTTTATTGCATTTCCATGAGGAAATATTTGCCTGCTTAAGGGCATCATTGAGGCATGTTGAGGTAATTACTGGTTTGTGCTGGTTTCTTTGGAGGTGGAATTGTCTTGTGTCCTTGTAGGAATTAGCAAAGGGATGAACGAGCCAAGCAAATTCCTGGTCTGTATGTGTCTTGAGTAAATACAGAAAACTTAGTGAGGATTTTTCTTGTTCAGCTCCCAGCTATCTTGTCATGGGATAAGTACTCCCAAGATCTGAGCTTTTTGTTCAGGTGGTTTCATCACTTGGTGTCTTCTGAGCTTTTCACTAAGTGGTATGAAACATAAAGGAGAAAACCAGATGTTTTTCTGAAATGATTTTGAGGGAGGTAGTGCTGTCCTGTGGGTTTGTCATGGAGTTTGGTCACTATGCAAGCCTTATGCTCTCAGTTTGGTTGTTTCTGTGTCTCAGCTCTCTGGTGTTATTGTGTACCCACCTGCTGTTGGGATGTAATCGCAAGACAGTATTTTTAAATGAGCTGGCATTAGACTTTTTCTAGAAAAAAGCTGTGCATCTCTTAGCCTCCAAAAGCCTTTTAACATTGTTAGTCTTTGTCATTTTCAAAGAAGTTTAAAACATTCTGTTCAGCCTTTTTGTTACATTTGCAGTTTGAAAAGCTGTTTCATTGATTGTGCTAGTTTCAGGCAATATTTACGCTTTGCTATTGACTGTTTTCTAAGTTTTGTGTGTAGGTGGATTCCATTTGCCCCCAGGGAAGAAGCTAACCTAACTAAGGCTTTAATTAGCTGTTTCTTGGTTTTCATTGAAATTCTGGAAATTGAAAGTGTGAGAGCTCATCAGAACTGGTGTAATTTGGATGGGATCTGAGTCAGTGTTAACTAAAATCATCTCCAAATCCCAGCACAGGAAGGACAGGGAGCTGCTGGAGAGAGTGCAGAGGAGAGGCACCAAGGGGAGCAGAGGGATGGAGCAGCTCTGCTGGGAGGAAAGGCTGAGGGAATTGGGATTGTTCAGCCTGGAGAAGAGAAGGCTTTGGGGTGACCTCACTGTGGCCTTGCAGTGCCTGAAGGGAGCCCACAGGAAAGATGGAGAGAGACTCTGGACACGGGCCTGGAGTGACAGGACAAGGGGGAATGGCTTCACACTGACAGAGGGAAGGTTAAGATTGGATATGAGGACAAAATTGTTCCCTGTGAGGGTGCTGAGGCCCTGACATGGGTTGCTGAGAGAAGCTGTGGCTGCCCCTGGATCCCCGGCAGTGTCCAAGGCCAGGCTGGATGGGGCTCTGAGCAACCTGGGGTAATGGAAGGTGTCCCTGCTCATAGCAGGGGCCTGGGACAGGATGATCTTTATGGTTCTTTCTATTCCAGGCCATTCAGTGACTCTGTGAATTAGATTTGTAATGCCTTGAAACAAAATGTTTGCAGTATTGCAAACAATTGTGTTTGGGGAGGAGGAGAACTTATAAAACTGTTTCTAGATGTGATTGAAAGAAGAGCTTTGATAAAACACACAGAAAGAATGGCAAAGTCATCAAAAGAGCCAGACTTAGTGTTGTGTATCAGCAGACCAGGACAGCCCTTTTTTGGGCACTTGGCTTCAGGTCTGCCTTGGCTGGGCAGGACTCTGAAAGGTTATCAGTAGATCTTTACAACGTGCTGGTCTCGTGTGCTTGCAGCTCTCTGGCTTTGAACTGCAGTTGGACCTCCCACATTCAGAGTGCATGGGACCTTTTCAAAGGGAATTTGGGGGCTTTGCTGGCCACTGCTCCAAATCAGGAGAGAGACAGTTCCACAGAAGTCTGAAAACAGGAACAGGCACAATGGGCTTTATTGCTGCTTTTCTCTATCTTGATTGTTTTCCTGGTTTTTTTTGCTAATGGCAGCAGGATCTCAGTTCTGCTTTTGAACTCTGAAGAAATCTTTCCATTTTGTCTGGCTTATGTTGAACATTCAATTTTAGGTAAGGAGTCTGACAGTCCCCTACCAAAACCAAGCAAACAAAAAAGTCAGTAACTGGTTGTTAAACTGTAAGGAAGGGTCTTTGAATAAAAGTGTTGACTTCTGCCTTGGTCTGACTCTGGACTTAATGTGAGGACTTTATTAGTCAGGAAAATTTAAAAAAGAAAGGATTCCCTGCTTTGAAGATCTTGTGAAGAGATGGCTTTGTGTATATGAAGATTTTTCTCTCATTTCACTGTTCCAGTGCTTGGAGAGTCTGGTTATCTAGAATCATAGACTGGTTTAGGTTGGAAGAGAGTTTAAAGATCATCTTGGTCTAAACCCCCTGCCACAGGTTGGGATGCCACTAAGCTTTATACATTTATTTTCACTTTGCTGCACAAGGTATTTTTTAACCTGCCCATTATCTTCTTTGTTGTTAAAAACCTTTTTGTGGTTGCTTTCCTTTTTTTATTTGAGCTCGTAGATTTGAGCAGTCATCTATTACAGTAGCTTTTCCTTGTCTCCCATTCCGTGCCCTGCATGTCACCCCCAAAAATACACCTTTTTTGGAGGATTCAAGTACTGACTGTTAGGGATCATGTATAAGAAAACTTGGGTTTAATGTTTACATTCAAATTAATTCTTTACATTTAGCATCTCCATTGGTTTGAGATGTGAGGAGGTGGATTTAACAGTGGCAGCACCAGTCTTTGCCATAAGCTGAATGGTAGAACTGGACAGTGAAGTGTTGCTTTCTTCTTGATTATTAGTGACCTTTGAAGTGTTGTGTTGCCAATGACAAAGATTAAGTTTTGTAGTAGATGAAGCAAGAGTTTGTTATATACCTTTATACTATTAAATAAAAAAATAAATTTCAAAGACTTTAATGGTATCAATTGCGTTTCCTGGTAGCTGATGAGTTGGCCCTTGTCTCTCCCAGGTGCTAATTAACAACCAGTAAGTGTCCAACTAGAGACTGTAATTAGTTCTGAAACTGCTGTGCCTTGATCACTTTCTGCAGGGTTTCTCCTAAGTCTCAAGAGAGACAAATGCTGTGGCTTTACTTCCTGCTGTTTGGGAAGGAGTCAGTGAGTTGCAATAGAGAAATTAAATTTTGTCTCTCTCACATTTGCCTTACACTTGCACCTGTGCAAGGTCCAAGTGTACCTGGAATTTGTTGCACAGAGGGTTGATTAAATTTCCTTGGACAGAATGTGGTAAATCCAGCAAAAATCAGCTCCATGTTTGTCTTCCATTGACTAATGGGTAATTGCAAGGAAAGAAAAAGGAAGTTTGTCATTTGACTACATAATGAAGTGAGAGATTAAAGCTCCACATGAAAAGAAATCTGTGGTTATATAATATCAGTAGCTGCTGTAAGATGTGTATTTCTTTGGCTGGTTACTAAGAAATGGGGTATTATAATCCTGATAATATTTCCTCACACACTCTGGGAGAGGAACACAGTGAACAGGACAGGGACATTGCATGAAGGACTGGTGGAGGGTACTCCTCTTCCCCAAGGACAAATGCTTGTGGAGCAAGCTGGAAATCTGCAAGCTTTCAGGCCTGGCTTTGCTCTCTGCAGGTGCCATCTGAGCCATGAAACATGCAACAGCTGCACACTTCAGTATTTTACCTCTTATTAGCCACTGTGTGCTTTCACTTAAAGACATTTGAAGCTCATTACAGAGAAGCTGTTTTCAGACACAAGTTACCTGAAAGAAATTATTGCTTAACAAACTTACTGCATTATTCTTATACTGAAATTGAGTTACTTTGAGGGTGTTTCAACATAAACAAGAAAAACTACTTCTTGTTGTCCATTTTTCCATATTTCACATACATTAATGAAGTTGTTTTCAAAACATCATCTCAAATAAAGATCTCTTAATGTATTGATGATAATATATCTCTTTGGCCCTTGAGCACTTTGTCTTGTGTGCAAAAGCAGAACCAAGAGGTGGGCTTTTGATAGCTCTCATGAGTGCAAATTGTTTGTCTTGATGATGTCCTTTCCTTGTGGATGGGCACTGGCATGGCCAGGGAGGAATTCACAGGCTCCTTTTATCCTCTCAGCAGTGTAGTTTCATTGGCTCATGCATATTGCTGGACTCTTTGTGCGCTTCTGGCTCTTACAAATATGGATTTGATTGCTGACCCAGTTCACTCAGAACTGAGGGGTGCCACATGGGCCAGACAGAAATGGAGCAGGCAGGGAGAACGGTACAGTGCAGAATTCTGCTTTCAAGTGTCAGTGGAGCTGTGTGCTTTGGAAACAGAGTTTGTGGAATCTATTGGGAGGCTGCAGCAGTGCACTGCCTGCAAGGTGGCAGTCACAAAAGAGAGCACTGCAGGCCTTTGGAACAGGGGCTGGATTTCTCTGTCACCTGCCAGGTTTTGCTGCTGCTGAGAGCACTGGCTTAAATACTTTGCTTTGTCCTGTGCAATTCTAAGTCTGGAATCGGGGTTATTAGCAGTGGCTGTGACTCCTTGCCAAGAAAAGGGTAATTGAAGTTAACCTTTAGACCTTCTGGAAAATCACTGGTTTGGGTGAGAGCTGTCTCATATTGAAAGGGTTGTTTGGAAATGCAGAGTGATGTTAAATGTTCTGCTGATGTTACAGACGAGACTGACTTGACACTGGATGTTTTTGCTAGCTTGGGTTAATCCTAAATGGAACCAATTTGAATTTACAAACAGTGACTGTTTAATCCTGATATCTTAATTATTTATGCTCCTGATGTGGGCTCTGCAACCCTTGGTGCTCATACAAAACCAGGCTAAATCATCACACAAAGGGATGCTGTGTAAACAACCCAGAGAAGCAGAACAGGGCTTGTACCTGCAAAGATAGCAGCAGTCTTTCATTATTTTCAAAAATAGAGCAGGCTCTCAAGAATTGCCTATAAATTGATATGATGTGGAAATGGGAACTGTCTGGCAGTGCCTGGAAAGTGGAGCATTGTTTACTCAAGAATTGTGGTATAGACTGTGAGCAGACTGGGGGGGCTGTTGTGTTCTGGCTGTACTGCAGATACAGGCTGCATGGTGAGCCACTGCTTTGCCACCAGTGCAGCCATTCTGCTGGCAGGGACACTTGCTCAGTGGTAAAGGAATCATAAACTCTTTCAATAGCTTGGGTTGGAAGGGACTTTAAAACCCATCTTCCATTACCCCTGCCATGGGCAGGGGCACCTTCCACTATCCCAGGTTTCTGAGCCCCATCCAGCCTAGCCTTTGATACTTCCAGGGATGGGGCAGCCACAGCTCCTCTGGAAAGGGAGATTTGGGTTTGTTTTTCATTAGTTCTACATGGTTTTAACTACACAAATGGAAATAAATCAAAATCTTATTCCATTATTTTTTTAAGTTACTGTCAGATATCCTCAAGGAAAGAAATGAAAACAAATGCCACGTCATTATACCTCTATTTTTGTGTGCTACTCCTTCTATGTTGCCTAAATACCTGGATGACTTGCCCAACTGTTCTTTTTCAGAGATGTGCATGATAATGAAGTACATGTTTGAACTTGAATTGTTCCTTTAAAATGCCTTCCTGTAGTTCTGACCACTAGGATTAATAACAAGAGCTAACCTCCAACCCAAACAGGTCAGTGGGTAGGTGAATACCCAGGCCTAATCCTGGTTTCTGCTAGATGCTGCTTGACTCTATTACTCAGTCTCTTGCTCCTTTTCTTTAAATATGCTTTCTCTTACATGCTTTTCTGAGAACCAGTGCAAAATACTTAGTCATAGGTAGGTATGGCGAGAGTTTGCTGTGTTTGAGGAATTAGTAGTCAAGTGTGAAATTGTGCAGGTAAGGCAGGAATGTAAAGTGAGTGAGCTGCTCCCTTTAAATCAAAGGGCAGGCTTGGGTTTGACTGTGAGTGAAGAAGAAGTTTTCAAGAACAAAGCAAATTATTGCCATGACTTTCTCTGTTGTTCTGTTGAATAATTACCTTGTGAAGTAAGCCTGACTGTGTGGAACCACAGCAGTGTGGCCAGGGCAGTGTTTTGGGAGGGAATCCTCTCATCAGCAGCTTGGTGGAAGCATCCTGCTTCCAGGGCTGCTGAAGGGAGCAGAGGAAAGCATTCCCCCTGTCAGTGAGTGTGACATCCCAGTGCCTCCTGTGTTGGAACAAACAAAGTGCTGTTGCTGACAAGAAGAGAAGCTTCTGGTTTCTGTGCAATTCCCTCGGTGTTTTCCAGGCGCAGCCGCGAGGATGAGGGAGTAGAGTAGGACGTGAGGGTGAGTCTGTGGGTGAGCTCTGATGGTTCTCTGCTCTATCAGCACCCCCTTTTCATCCTGGAGTAATGGTTCCATGGGCTTTAATCACAGGGGTTGCAAAATGAATTGTTCATTTGGAGGAAGTGAAAGCAACATGCTCTACCTGTGGGTATTCTGCTCTGATGTCCTCTGAGCTCATGTGCCAGGGCTCTCTTGGCTGTGTTGTTTAAACAAAAAGAAAATAAATAACTTCAAGTGTTTTTCTTCTTCTCTTTTCTCAACAACTGTAACTCTAAAGGCTCAGAAATATATTAAATGAATTCAGATCTCTTGTTCCTGGAAAGCAGATGCCCTTCGCGTACTTGTAAGGAGACAAACGACAGGCAGAACTCTGGTGATCTCAGTCAAGACTTTTCTTTTACATCAAGCTGCTTTATAATTTTAATTTCACTCTTCTTGGTTTATGTGTCAACATGGTTTTTTGTAGCCCTTGCTTTTCAACACCACAGTAGAGCTTAAAGAACTAGGATGCGGTGTTGTGGGCAAATAAGGAGTAGCTCAGAGCTGAATTTGAAGTTCAGCAGTTTTTTTTCTCTTCTTGAGAAGACCTAAATAGCAGTCACAAAGAAGCACCTTCTTTTCTGGAATGTAAATGGTGTTGCTCTTGCTAACCCATACAGGGTATGGGACTTAATGGTGCAGTAAAGTCTGGGCTGGACAAATCTTGTCTCAATTCTATTTGAGGTGTTATGTTGCTCAGGAAGTGAGGCAATAAATTTTTTTTATCTCATTATGACTGGCCACCTTTGACAGTGAAGTGAGGACATGAACAAATGGCTTCAGTCAGTGAAGACATGAAGAGCTTGATGCTCTTTATAATCTCCAAATAATATATCTTGCTTCCAGTTTGGATCAGTCCCTGTAGGTAAGAGCAGTAGCCAAGGCAGTGTGCTAAGATCCTGTTAATTTGGGAGCACATACTGTTTATCAATAGGGTCAGGGCAGAAGAGTGAGCTGGCAGGAGAGAGAACTGCCTTTCCCTCCCCATTGGTGTGCTCCTGAGTTTTCTTGTCAGCATTACCTGTGTTCTGTTTTCAGACCTGATGTGAAGACACTGTGTTGCACTTGCAGAGCTTCATACCCCAGGCTTGTAAATGAGTTCCAAGACAGGATGCTGCCTGCACTGACTGACTTGTGACAGGCATGCTCTCCCTTTGCTAGAAGCCAAACACCAATCCCAGGTTTATTTTTACATAGGTTATTATATAGCTGCTGAAGGATGACTTCTGATTAGCAGTGATGAGAAGATAATTGGGACCATCTGCCCCAGATGTGGTAAAAGGCCTCCCCAGCTGGCAGCACCTGATCCTCCTTACCACCCTGTCCAAAACAAACACACCTTTCATCACTACCTCAAGGCATCCACAAATCCATCTGTGCTTTGGATATGATGTTGTGTCTTTCTAGGCTGTGTCCTCAAGGCTAATAATTCATAGTGGTGTAGGCTCCAAGTGATATATGCAGTCTTTCAGTGTTGTCATTGCCTTGATAGGAACAGAAGCTAACATCTTGTATCTCCTATTACCCACAAGAACTGACTGAAATGTTCTGACCTTGTTAACATTACAGATGTGTCTCCTTGGAGATAATGATTCAAACTTTCTAAGTGCTTTTTTTTTCTTTGTGGCTAATTGTTACTTAATTCAACAAAGACAGAAAGGGATGTAATTTCAAAGATTTCCTGCCTTTAATCAAGAATATTGGTTTCCTGTATTTAAAAAAAAATTGCAAACACCACTCTCCGCCCCCCCCCCAAAAAAAAAAACCAAAACCAAACAACCAGCCCCACTCCAACTTTTCAAAAGTGAACTTCACACCTTTTTAAATGCTCTTTCTGTGTAAGGTCTTTGTCAATGTCATAAGCTGCTTTGTGTTTCCTGAACTTCATTTCAACAGAGGGTTGTTTTTGCTCACATAAATTGTGGAACAGTTTTGGTCATCCAGTAAGCTGTAGACCAAACTGTGAAGAAAATAAAGCATGATTTAAGGTAAAAAGATTTGTTACCATGCCAATCTTGTTTTCTTTCCATGTGAGGGGAAGGGTCACAGTTCCTTTAGAAATGTGTGACTGCAAGAGACCACCTGAGCTGTAGAGTAACTTCTTGTTCTTCCCAATCCTCCTGCACTGAAGACTATTGACTAATGAAAGTTCAGTCAAAGAAGTTTTGGGAGAAGCCTGCTTGGAACAGATCATCAAAACAGGAAGTTTGCATTTCCAGCAGCCCCTCAAGTGCATGTTTAGTTTGCTGAAAGAATGAGCCTGGGTAGGTTTGGTTTAGTGTTCTTCTCCCTTCTTTCAGAGGAGTGGGAGATCTTTCCACCTGCTGGAAAGGGAGTTTCCCTCCCACCTACAAGAGGCAGGAATCTTGTTGCTCTCTGTTTCCTCCCTCCCACTGAATTCCCTGCATGTGGGGAATTCCTTTTTTGTGCCATCTCTTAAGAGAAGCTCTTCCTTTGAGCTACTTGGGGCATTTGCATGTGTGCATCTCCTCAGAGCCTTGTGGGAATAGACTTTTAATGCCTCTCTTATTTTACCTACTTCAGTTAATTATGTTTTCTTTGTAATTTTTGCTTTTTTGAGACCATATGCCAGCAAACCTAGGTAGCAATTTATGCTGTATCCCTACTAAGATTCAACTAGGCTGGACTTCTTTCTTGTTGGTTTGACTGACTTCTTTCTGTGCCTGTATCTCTCTGCATTTTATGTGAGGATCTCCTTCCACAAGCATGAACTGGAACTGGGGCTGCAGAGTGAGAACAAAGACCACTTGAGTATTTTCCTTAGGACTTTCATAAAATAAAATACATAAAACATCTCCATGAAAATGTCTGAATTGATTAAGGGAAGGGGGGGGGGGAAAAGCCTTTTCCTCCAGCAGTGGCTTGATTAATGGATTTATTGTTTGTACAGATTTTTGTCAGGAAGCCATATGGCTTGAGGAAAACAAAGAGGAAGTGGCTGATGTTGGGAATCTGATTTAATGGGAGTCCCTAAGGACAGAATGTGGCTCTTATCCTTACTCCTTCCCACTCAGTTTGCAGAGTGGTCTGAGAGGAGCTTTAGGGCTTCAATAGAGCTGCAGATAATGTGGCTCTGTTGGAGTGGAAGTGTCAGTCCCTGCTGCTGGATCAGCATCATGGCCACTCCACTCTCAGGCTCAGAATCCACTCTTCTTCTCTGTGTTAAGTGTCCTGGGGTAATTAACAAACAGGGGTAATTGAAATGTTTACTATTTGTGTATTTGCAGTTGATCAGTTTGCAGTAAGTGAAGACAACTTTTAGCATCTCAAAGCTGAGTTTTCATAGTTTTGGGGGGAGGTGATTATTTCTCTCTTCTCTCTCTCTCCCTCCCTCAGCAAAATTCAAACATCTGTCCCTCTGGATTAACTAATTAATTCACTATCTGTATCCTAAAACCAGATTTATTTTCCTAATCTAACATGTGTAAGTGGGGGTTGGTAAGTAACTGGGGCTCAAGTGCTGGTGATTTGACCTGATGTGTTGGGTTAGATGAATGTTCTGCATTTTCTGACTGTTTGACTATGTGGTGAATAACCTGAGTAGAGAACTTAAAGGAATGTTCTCTAATGGAACTGTAATCAAATGCATTAAGGAGATTTAATAAGCATATCTTCCTTCTGTTAAATTACTGCTTCTCAGCTGAGAGACATAAACTCACCAAAAATTATTCTGTTCATTTCAGAGCTAGAGTAAAAGGCTCATGTGAACTGTTAGTAAACGTTAGTGGATCTGCAGAGTGGAAAGCACAAAACATCACAAAAACATACTGTGGCAACCCAGAAATTTAATTAATATTAGTTTGTGAATGAAAGCTGCATATCGGGTCAGTCATGGTGAAAATTATATGTGCCTGAGACTTTTGGAGCTCCTGAATGTCCTATTGTGGAGTTTTGGGCTATAATGAGAGATGCAATTACTTCTGTCGGACTTTGATGCATGGTGTGCATGGTTTAGTGTTTTACAGACCTTCCTTCTTTCCAGATCTTTAAGAGGTTTTTGTTGTTTTCTGAACTCTTATGATGTTCTTATGCTGAAGTTGGTACTTATTACATCTTTCCATCAGACAGATATTAGGAGACAAACATTTTGTCTAGACAAAATTCAGTGTCTGACAGTGGTGGTAGAGGAGATGCTGAAATACTAGTGGAAAGTTTTTCTGATTTAGGGCTGTTTTTCCATGCTGCACTCTATAAAGTTCCCATGTAGAGTTACACATAATAGATATGTTCCTTTAAAATATAACTCAGAAAATGTTCGGTTGTGAAGGCTTAAAAATAACCACATCTCACATGTTCTCCTTGGCTGTGCCATAATATTAGGCAATGTCTGTCACAATGATGCTGTTAAACATTGTTGTAGTAAGCATCCCTTCCAAGCTGATTATTAGTCTTAATTTAGGGATTTGTTACCTTTTGCCCAGTTTGTTTGGCTGTTTCTGCGTGCATTGCTCGTGATTCACTGCTGTGAGGGAGTCAGGGTGTGCAGCTCCAGAGCACTTGGGTTATACACTGGAAGCGCTCCAGTCTGAGGATTATTTTCCTTAAAAAGAAAATTGGGAAAGAAGATTATTTCACAATCTCCTCTATTTACAATTTACCAGTGGTAGATGCTCGTGACTACCTAATACAGTGCTTAGGGGTGGGGTTTTTTTGTGGGTTTTTTGTTTTTGGTTTTCTTTTTTTTTCCCCTAATGTTCTGGAAAGCTGTTGAAATGTTGCTTGCCACACTTAGTTATTTATAGCAGGAACATGTCACACCAGGTATAAGAAGCAGCAAATAAAGAGCAGTATTCCAAGTTTCTTTTGAACTAACTTTTCAAAAATAAAATACTGCTTGTATGTACCAGGCTGTTGTAGATCTATAGGTGCCAGGTGAACTTGGTGTTTTTCCAAAACATTAAAGGAAGGAGGAGGAGTAGAACTTCACGCTCAAGAAGTTTGTTTCACTAATGTATAACAATATTTCTTTTTTTCCTTCTAGGAACTGCCCTCATCAGCAGAGTGAACACTGATGCCCGGAGTAGCAGATTGTGCATAAGCAGACATCTGTGTCTTTATCTGCAGGTAAGAAGTTGACAGCAAAACCCTCCAAGAAAGAGTTTCCCTGCTCTCTTCTGAAAGTACTTGCACATAAAGCATTCCAAAAACTCAGAAACTTAGTCACAGAATGGCCTGGGTTAGAAGGGACCTTGAAGATCATCTCCTTCCACCTCCTTCTGTGAGCAGGGACACCTTCCACCAGACCAGGTTGCTCAGAGCCCTGTCCAGCCTGGCCCTGAACACTTCCAGGGATGGGGCACCTTCATAAGTTCATCACTCCCCCTTTTTTCCTGAGATGAGTAATCTGAGTGAGATCCCAGTTCCCCTGCTCTGTGCAATGTTTTCTCTAACCAGATGTGTTCTGGGCAGACCTGCTGAGTTTCTCCTGTGGTGGTGTGATCTCCATGGATATGCACCTTCCTGCTGTATGAGAGGGAGGCCCACAGCTAACCTGTCACTGGGGAGTGTGAAATGAGGGGAGGTTTTTGTCCTTGGCTCCTCTGCTTGTCCGATGATCCTGGGCAGCAGATCTTCACTTGAGAAAGAATTTCTTTACTGAAAGGCTGGTTAAGGATTGGAATGGGCTGCCCAGGGAGGAGGAGTCACCATCCTTGGAGGTGTTCAAGAAACCACTGATGTTTCTTCTTTGGTTTGGGTGACAAGATGGTGTTTGGTCAAAGATTGGATTCTGTGATACTGGAGATCTTTTCCAACCTTAATGACTCTGTGATTCACTGTAAGGAGTGAATCACTCCCAGCTTGGCCACTCAGACATCGGCAAAAATCAAAAAAGGTAGTCAGGAAAAGTAAACAGTAGCAGGTGGTGTTTTTCCTGACAACATGATGAATCCTTGATACAGGAAAAATATCAGAACTTAGACTAAAATACACACTTTCAGATTATGCATTGGTTTATTTGTCATATTGGTTTGAGGTTTTTTGAGTCCCCTGTTTTATGATGTAGATGAGGCTGGTGAAGCAAGTGAGAAAAACTGAGAATGCAGCTTCTTCTCTGGCTTGTCACCATTTACAGGCCTTGTTTAAAGCTGATTTGCCTTTTGTGCCCACATCAGCTTCTCAGTGATAGACTTTCATAACACCACCTTTTTCATTTCTGTGTGTACATGCCATTTTACCACTCCTTCTATTGCAAATGCAGTATTTATAGCAGTATTTTGTTGATAACTGAAGTAGCTGAGGGACCAATAGAATTAAATAAATTCAAATGCCTTATTCATTTGCTGCAATGACAGCTTGTCCCATGCTGTGTGTATCAGAGGTGCAGATAAGGATGAAGGTACAACAGCTTTATCTTACTACAGGAGAAGCTGAAGCAAAGCAGCATTGGGTGGATACTTTCATTATCTTTAATACAGGGTAGAACTAGTAGAAAATCAATGTACATATAGAAAATGCACTGTATGTATGGTGAAGAGGAGCTTTGCTGGAGGGTGCTACAGATGTGTGGATGCATCTGTCCATATGTACAGCACCCACAATGCTGTGCTGGCTAGAGTCTGGCTTCACACTTGTCTTAAGTTGCCTCATTTGAGAGGTGGTTTGGGTTATTCATTAAAGCACTTTCAGCCCTACATTCTAGGCACGTTACGAGTCTCTCTAATGCACATCAGTGGATTGTTTCTAAAGCAAACATTTCCAGAGCATTAATTGCTGCCTTCAGCCAACAGCATCTTCTTGCTAGAGGGGTGTGATGGTTTGTGTGGGGGGTGGTACCAGCTGTGGGGACAGTCCTGCTGGCTGAACCAGCACACAGAATTTAGACAGACACCTGTCTCTTATTTTTCTGAGGTGACACTTAGCCAGGACACATACACACACATATGTATGTTAACCTGGAGCTCTGGGAAGCTTGGAATGTAGTGGTGTTGAGCCAGGTTTACCTCTGCCAAGTTGAAATATTTAAGAATTTGTTGTTGATTCTATTTTGAATAAATTCCTTTCAGTGGAGCGAGTTTGTGGCTGGCTGCCAGGTGACTGCAGTGTCGCTCCTTTATTTGTCACTTTGAAACAAGTCATGTGAGTTACTGTCTCTGAATGATTTTATTGTATGAGAGCAGAAGGTATTTGCCTGCTGGAAATTCATCAGGATGGTGCCTGCCCATCCTCACATGGGGAGAGTGACTTATTTACCTTTGCTTGTTACGAATAAACCAGTTTGGGTTTTTTGCCTTAAGCATCACTAATGTAATTTGTTGTTGTTACATGACTTTATTTTGCTGTCTGCTTTGGGGCACAAGGCAGGGTCAGCTTGTAGTATGTCTTTTAATAAAACTTTTTTCCCCAGCTGAAATCATGGAGTAATAATAGATTTTTGTGCTTTTAAGAAAAAAAAAATCAGTCCACTTTTATTCAGTGTTAATCAATAAATAAAATAATGAAGGAAAGGAACAGAACTTGCTCATTATGGCAGCACAAGTGGACATCAAATCAGAGGAGTTAACTTTGGGAAATATTTTTCTTTCAATACTTTAACCTTAAATATGAGAAGTGGACAAAAATAGATATAACTTTGAAGTTCAGAGTAGGTCTAATGACACTTTAAATTGAATTAACTCACACAAAGTCTTAAATACAGTTGACAAAAATGTTGTTTTAAGGCTCACTTCAGAAGCTTTCACTTGCAGAATGCTACTTCATGTTTTCCTGCATTCCAGGAATATCCCCAGAATATTCCATTTTCTGGGATGTTTGATAAGCAACAAAACCAGACTTTGTTAGTTTTTTAGCACTGACAATTTGTATCCTCCAGCTGTTTTGTGGCCCGTGTTTGTCATGATTTAGATGTCTTTGACCTACCTGAGGTGGGCTGGGCTAAAAATCCTGTGTGCTCCCTTCCAGAACCATGGAAGCAGAGTGCAATTCCTTTTTCAGCCAAGTGCCCCAGGACATGAATCAGAGAATACTCCATTCATTCAGCTCATGATTTTCTGCCCTTCACATTTGATTGGTATCTACTGACAGGCATTAATAGGTGGGAGAAGTTCCTGGGTGCTCTGAGAGCATCTCTGGCTCAGGGAGAGTTTTGCTCTGACGTGCTGGTGAGTTCTGGCTGAGGTGAGGAATACTCTCAAGGGAAAAGCGCTGCCTCTCAGGTTCTCATTGCTTCCCCTGCCTGTCTCAGCTTTGCTGGATGCACACCTTTCTCATTGCTTCCCCTGCCTGCCTCAGCTTTGCTGGATGCACACCTTTCTCCTGCTGCCTGGGCACTGAGTCACTACAGGAAAAAAAGTTTTCTTTGACTGTGGTATTGCTGGGATCCTTGAGTTTGGCTGCATTCTTTGCATTACAAGAGATACTTTTCATCTCTCATCTCTCTTCCCCACTCCAGAGCCTCACACTGCACAAAGTGCCTCTTGTTTCCTTGCTGTCTGTGTTGCACTTGTTCAGACTGGTGGGGTGGCAGACCTGAAATTGAAGATACCATGGCATGTACATTCATTTCTTTCCTCTTCCTCACTTGGTCACATTTTTGTTATGTGTGGTTTTTGGCTTTCTCATTTAAGGCTTCTTTTCCTTTGCTTTACAGTCCTGTGTAAATCTCTCCTTACATACAACTTGGATCTTATATCCACATCTGAATGGTTTCTTTGCATTTGAAATAGCCTTTGAAATGCATTTCAAGTTGAATACTTTGAAAGTGTTTCTGAAGAAATGCAGTGGTCTGATAGTTGGGAAAAAAATTCTTCCAGTGGTTTTTCAGAGTTGGGATTTATCTTGTGCTTGCCAGCTGAGGGCAAACTGAAAATGGAATGTAAGTGGAGACAAGATGTCTGGAAAGGACACAAGTATTGATAATAAATGGTGGGGGAGTGGTGTGTGGAGACAGTAGTCCCTAGCTTTTCTGCTTCAAAAATATTTGCTTTTTGAGATGTGGATTGCTGCATCCAAGCCCTGGGTGTTGCAGGCAAACCATTTCCTCCCTTTTTTTTTTTATTGATTTATCAAGCTTTGGCAAGGTTTGCATCTTCTCCCTTGCTGTAGAACAGTGGGAAAAACAGAATTATGCAATTCCTGTGGACTCTAAAGTTAAACTAACTTTGTTTGGGTTTTATTAATTCATCAGTCACTAGGGAATTCTGCAATTCTAATCTTTGTAGTAGCAAAATGGGCAAGACCTCACCTCATGGGTGTTTAATGATTCACTGTCATTAAACATTTGAGAGGAAAAATGTGCTTATTACCCAACTCAAAAGTTTTTCCATTTTATTTACTGCAGTGTAAACATCAAACTGTAGCTTTTCCCAGTCTGCAACTGCAAAGATAGTGCAGTTTTTTGCACTAATTACAATGCACATTAGTCATTTCTCTCTCTGGCAGGAAAGAAACTCAGCTTTTTGAAGGCATGTCATTCTGATACAATCTCTTCTCTTTGTTCCATGTAGATTTGGCAGTTCTGCAGACTGCTTCCTACAAAGGGTAGTTGCACAATATTTAAAAATGAGAATTTCTGGGCTTTAAAGAAATAAAGGTTTATGCTTTGAATTGTAGTTGCTAAGGAAACATGCTTTAGTATTTGATATCTTGGAGTGAGGAAGAAAAATAGTGGCTAAATGAAGTCAAATGCATCTCATTTGTCAAAGTGCAAAAATCTTGTAAATACCTTCAAGTTCATATTCAGGTCATTCATAACTAAATAGGAAGGGAAATGTGAATGCCTGGCTTACCTCACTTGGTAAGCCTGACTTTGTATTTTTATAAATAAGAATTTTATAAAGAATAATATAAGATTTTTTTAATATGACCTTTCCTAGATCTGAGGAAACCCATGTAGTTGAATTTTAATTTAAATGTTAAGTTTTGGAAGTTTTTGTGATTTAAAGCTTTACATTTTGCACACTTTTAGGTGTATATTTGCTTACCATCTTATGATTAGCAAAGTTTTCTGTGGGCACTTCCCCTTGAGCTCTTTCCAGGATTTAGATTGCTTGCTAGGTAATTTTGCTTAATAAGCCATTCTGGCCTCCTGATGTTACCTGGTATTGTACACTTCCATAGCTGCATATCAATAAAGATTAGAAATTCCAACAGCCATGTTTTATTTAAAAGAAAACTGGCCAGGCTCTTTTTGTTGAGCTCCCTCACAGAGTTCTAAATCCTTAACCCTGTCTATTATTCAGTGCTGCCAGTGGCTCTCCAGACTGCACAGCCTCTCTGTTTCTGTGGAGAAACAGAATCCACAGATACTGCAGTGCTTTTAAGTAAGAAAGACCAGGGGAAACTGAAAATGTCCTAATCAGATCTCTTGGTTTTGGTTTGGTTTTTCTTCTGCTTCAGAAGAGAAATGCAAGCTGGGCTTTGTCCTTCATAAGCAGTGTGATGATAACCAAGAGAATTCATCACTGCAGTTCACGCAGCAGTGCTGGGATGCTGTTTTGTTTAACTTGGACTCTATGTCAGGAAGGCTTCAGGAAGAATTTCTTCATTGAAAGGATGGCCAGACATTGGAAGGGGCTGCCCAGGGAGGTGGTGGAGTCACCATCTCTGGAGATGTTTAAGAAAAGACTGGATGTGCCACCTAGTTGACAAGGTGTTGTTTGGTCAGAGGTTGGACTCAATGATCTTGGAGATCTTCTCCAATGTTAATAACTCTGTGTTCTTCAGTACCAGTGTCTGGCATCCCAGGCATCTTGTAAGCTCAGGAAAAATGGTGAAGATCCCCTGTGATAGGAGGAATGATGATACAATTCCTTCTGGAGGGATGAATGTACTTCCAGAAGGTCTTGATTACGTTGCCCATCATCTGAGTGCTTTGCAGGAACTGTTTAAAGCAGAACTATGCTTGTCTTGGCCTCTCTGAAAGGCAGCAGAACCCCCAGAGAGAGGAGGTGAATAGAGTAAGCTCCACCAGCCCAAAAAGCAGTAGGGTCTCACCTGCTGCTCCACTGTGTTTTGGTAGGTGCTCTGCAGAAATGGGTTAAGGGACAGCATGAAGGAGAATAAAAAGATTCACCCAGTAACTTGGTGGAGTTGCACTTCCATGTGCGTGTCTGAGGTGACTCTGGTGAGTGAGCCATAAAGAGTTCCTGGGTAAACTGAGCAAGAGTGAATAAGAGGGCAGAGATCAGTGTGGAAGGACTTCCTGAGGGAAAATAAGGTGATCAGGTGAAGAAGGGGGAGGGCTGCTTTGCCCTGCCTGCATCTGGCAAGTCTGCTGACTCCAGAAATGTGTCCTGACATCCTCGTGCTGGGCAAGTGGACTCAATGGGATTGCTGAGGGCGCAGTGAGGAGGAGGAGGATGCAGCCATTAGGAGCTGAGATGAAAGCCTGTGACTGCATGGCCAGCAGTGAAAGGCTCCATCTCAGAAAGTGCAGAATGTAGATGCTGTCTCAAAATACAGAGAGAAATCAATACATAGGAAGTTGTGCTGGTTTAAAAATTGTTGCCATGGAGAAAAGGCAGGAGCAGGAAAAAGAACCTTTTTCACCCTTGCCATATTGAATTTGACCTAACATCTATTTTCTATTGGCATTGCTGGCTGACTTGTGTTAATTGCTGTCAGTTTTTTGGCAGAGAATCATGTTTTTCCTGAAGAGCTCTTTGCTGGGTCTTTCTATGAATGTGATAAGTGACCATTATTGGACTTCCAAGGGGAAGTGTGTTTATTATGATGTTCATATCTGCACTTCTTGTTCCTCCCTGTGAGTTTTAGAGGTTAGGTGAGTTTCAGCAACATTTATAGAGAATTAGTGGTTTACAAAGTTTGTAACAGTTCCCTAAAATTATCAGCTGAATAGAGAACTTAAGCATCCTCATCTCCTCAAGTAGATTTTCGTTCTATGACCATTCTGTGCAGTGTTGCCAAAGGGGTGTAGGCTTCTCTTGGAGCTGCCTGTGGCAATGCCACAGAACTATGGGAATTCAGACTGAAAACTTGGGGATTTTAATCCAAAAGAGGGGGAAATTAGGTGAGATAAAGAAGAAATTGTTCCTGGTGAGGCCGTGGCACAGGTTGCCCAGAGAAGCTGTGGCTGCCCCATCCCAGGAAGTGTCCAAGGCCAGGCTGGACAAGGGCTTGGAGCAACCTGGGATAGTGGAAGGTGTCCCTACTGATGGCAGGAGGATGGGAATGAGATGGACTTTTTCCACCCTAACATGTTCCGTAATTCCATGAATTAACTAGTACACTTTGAGTATTTCAGCCCATAGTCTATTGCTATGTGTTATGATTACCTCAGATTTGGCTCTAATAAAATTAGCCAAGCTCACAGTTGTCAAGAGAGGGGAAATACTGAAGTGATCCAGCTGAGTCCTATAAATAGAGAATAGAAGAAGCAAAGAAGTTCTTTTGTGCCTGGGGAAATATGGAAGTAAGCACAGCCAAGTGTAAATTTTAGAAAGTGATGGGTTCCCCCCACTCATTTATCTTGCTTAACTATTTGAAGACTCCTCATAGTAATAAGTTCTGTCTTGCAGACTTTTCTAGGTTGCCAGGAGAGCAACTTGAAATTTCTTAGGTAATGTTTAATGAATAATGTAGTTGCTCACTGAATAAAGCTTTGAGATTATAATTTCTTGGAACAGTTGTGTTGCTGAAGTCAAAAGTTCCTCACTTTTTTTCTGTTTCAGAAATTGCATTTCATTACAGTGAGATTTCAGTAATCATGTCATTCCATGGCTTTAAACCATGAGCTTAACTGACTTTTAAGACTTCTATTAATTCAAATTTAAGTAGATTTCAGTTGCAGGATGTATTTTATTTCCTGCATCCTTCAGTGCAAACTTGGAAGGGGAGACATGGGCTCATTTGTATGCAAGGTTAACCACAATACAGAGGAAGGTGGTGTTGTGTTTTGGTCCATATCTTGAAATGTGGGAAGTGTTACAAGTTTCTTTGCCTTTTTTTTGGGGTTCTTTTTGGTTTTGGGTGGGGGGGGGTGGTTGGTTTTTTTTTTTTTTTTTTTTTATTTTGCCCTCAGCTCACGTTTGAGGTGCAGGAAACATCTCTGTGACAGCTGAGACTCAGGGTGGCTGTAGTCAAATGACAAAGCAAATGCTGGGCTTGAGTGAAATGTAGAGAACAGATTCAGCCCTTCAAAACCAAGAGTTAATGCAGGTCTTGCCAAGAGGGAGCAGATGAGCTCATTGCCTCATTAGTGTAAATATTGGCAATTGCACATGAATGTCTTCAGTCCCTCAGCTGGGTGTGAGTGTTTGTGGACAAGCCGTGAAGGGAGAGGGGAAAAGCTGAGCGGGTGGAGCTGTGTCTTCCTTGGAACCAGCTTGGAGAATGACCTATTTTGTCTCCTTTGAAGCCAGGGCATCTTGAGGTCTAAGGCAGCTTTGAAATAAGGTGTGTGTATATTGTAGCTTTTGTATAAATATTTCCCCTGCAATGAACCAGCTTGCTTATTTCTCTGCTCTTTGTTTTCTTTCACTCCCACATGCTATTTAGACCATATTAGAGAGGTACAGATGTGACTTCCACCTAATGCTGCTGTTTATTAATAAAGTGTTGTGTAATAAAGCTGTTTTCTCAAATGCACTATATATTTGCTACTAACGAGGAACAAATACTTACACAGCTTTGGAAGACATTACAGTGCAGTAAATGTCTGCCTGTTAACTGAGATGATGAATCAGGAGATGTTTATTTAATGCACATGTCTTTTTTTGAGCTGTTTGTCACAGCATTTATATGCAGTGCAGGCTCCTTGGCTAACATATCTGGAAAAGGATATTCCTGTGCCACAGAATAAATCTGTCCCAGCTGCTGTCTGAACCTCTGCTGTGCTGCCACCAGCTATCCTGCTGGAGCCAGGCCAGAGCAGGGACACCAAGGGGAGCAGAGGGATGGAGCAGCTCTGCTGGGAGGAAAGGCTGAGGGAATTGGGATTGTTCAGCCTGGAGAAGAGAAGGCTTTGGGGTGACCTCATTGTGGCCTTGCAGTGCCTGAAGGGAGCCCACAGGAAAGATGAAGATCCCCTTTACAAGGGCCTGGAGTGACAGGACAAGAGGGCATGACATCCCACTGACAGAGAGCAGGTTTAGATTGGATATTGGGAAGAAATTCTTCCCTGTGAGCCATCATTGCCCAGAGCAGCTGTGGCTGCCCCATCCCTGGCAATGTCCAAGGCCAGGCTGGATGGGGCTCAGAGCACCTGGGATAGTGGAAGGTGTCCCTGCCCATGGCAGAGGTTGGAACTGGATGGGCTTTAAGGTCCCTTTGAACTCAGACCATTGTGTACTTCTATGATCCAGCCCTTCCTACAACAGTGTTTGCCAGTGAGGCTTTCTGGATGAATCCACTCAATCCTGCCTCCCTAGGATTGTGATGCTTCATACTGGCCACTTTGGTTAGTAGCTAAACCAGAGAATGAGGTAAAGGAGTGCTGTGTGTAAAATGAAGGTGATACTTCAGTCCTAACCCTGAAACAGACTCAGGGCTGGGATTTAGTGAGTAAGCCTGCTTGAATTGAATTCATGCTTGTACCACAGTAAGAGCTGAAAGAAGTGCTGCATCAGATATTTTTTTGATTTGCTGGTACATATCCTAAATATAATGTTATTAAGTTTTAAATGTTTAAATTTCTGCTTTAGAAACCCTCTGACTGGAATCTAATAGAAGCAGAGATCCTTGAAACTCTGACTTGAGTGCTGTCACCATTTCCAAAACACTCTTGGGTTTTTATGCCACAGTCCATGTGGAGTTCAGATGCTTTTTATATCTAATCTTACGGAGAGTATTAATTTCAGAGTTGTTGTTCCTGTTGATTAATTCAAGTGCAAGAGTGTGAAACTTACTGTTAAAAATGCAAGGTTGTGCTCTCAGCAGTGACCAAATACAAAGGAACTTTAGTAAGCCATCTGTTTCCCTGGCTTACCTGCTGGCTTGCTTCCTTTCCAGTATTTTGTGGGGATTTGAAAATATTTTGCAGCACAGTTGGGTCAAGCCTGGTAGCTCCAAAGATACAAAGTGTTACAGATTGATGGGAGCACCATCACTGCAGCCATCAATCTGTGTTTGTGACAGCTGGTTGGAACTCACTATTCTATGAAGGCCATGAGAATTTTTGACACAGTTAATAATGGTGAAGGTTTGTAGCTATGTCATCACCTGTATCCCAGGCTGGGATGAATGCTTTGTGCTGTGCTGCAGTTAAATCTTTACTAAGTTGTGTCTCTGGTTTCTTCACATTGTCACATGTGATTTAGATTAAAACACTGTGCAGGAACATGTCCTAAAGGCTTAACACACTTGCTGAAGTCAGAGATCAGTCTTAGAATTAAAATGCTGAAGCCAAAAATAAAATTTTCAAGATGGAAGAATTATTTCAGGTAATAACTGAATAGCTGCCATTAACAAAGTGTATCTTTGTAAGAGCAGACAAGAAGTGTGGATGAATGCTTTACCTCCTCCTCTCACTTCTCCATCCCCAAAAGAACACAAGTTAATTCCTTCTAGCTAATTCTCACCATTACAAAGAGAAGAGACAATTTGTTTTTTCTGTGCTGTAAAGATTGCAGCTCAAGGAGAGATTGTAGCTCAGGGAGAGGTCAGAAATGTTCTGTAATTAAGCAAAATACCAGCTGTAGCATTCTGTGCTTCAGAACAATGTTTCTTTTCCTCATTTTTTCCCACCAAATTGTTAGCTGTATTGCAGCAGGAGAAACTGCAGTGCAAGCAGCAGTTCATGTGGCAGTGGAGGGTTCCTGGATGGAAGTCAACTGGTAATTTGTCTGGGAAACTGTGACTTGGGGAATTTTGGGTTATCCAGAGATACGATTTCATGCAGCATTTGTTGCCAGAAACACACAACAAGCTGGCTGCACGTCAGTGCTTGTACAAACTCCTGTGTTGGTGCTGTGCTGTCCTCCCACAGGTGAGGGGGTGTGTGTGTTGTGTGTTTAGATATCACTTGTGGCATCAGGATTTTGGCCTGTTTGACACAGATGTCAGAACATCTTTAGGCCAGTCTCATGGAGGAAAATTCCTTGGTCCTAAACTCTCTCAAGCTTGTTCTCAACACTGTCATCGTCATGGTTGTGGGACCTCTGGTTTATTTGTTTCAAGCAGTGCTTATTATCTCAGAGCATTCTTCCGGAGTAGCAAAAGAATAACCTCCACGAGGGTTAGTCCCACAAATAAAGCTCTGTGTAAACACTCTTCTTTCAAAGAAAGCCATGGGCTGATTTCAAACCCACAACCTGTTCCTTTCAGTAGAAGTTTTGCCTGCAGAAGACTTTTACCGCATATTTTTTACTTGAACCTGACATGAAATATTTTTGCCCATTTATTGATGGGAAGCTGCATATTTTGTAGGATATATCTTCTTCATCAGTCTAAAGGAGTAGGCTTTTTGGTAAATACTAGGGAGTTTATTTCCAGTAGCCAATTCAGTATTTGCAGTTAACTTCATCTGGAAAATGTTCCTTGGCTCTGTACCTGGATTCTTCTGGTTGGGAAGACCTTCCAAATGCATCCCTGTTCATGCTCCTCTGGATGGCTTGTAAACTTTCTGGGTAGCTGGACTGGCTTCTTTGTGCTCGTTTGTTTGGTATTTTCCAATCAAGCCTTATTAGCACTGAGTAATTATTGTTATTAATGGCTCACAGCATGGGTGGAACAAGCTGCCTGTTTGTCCAGGGCCCTACCTGGTGTCATAGTAGGGAAAAACAAGGAGCACAACTTGGCCATAGTGCACAGGGAATGAAAAATAAAGGGTAAATGCGAAACTCCAAATGATGTTTGGTTATTGCTAATTACAAATGAAAGCACCCTGACTTTCAAGTGTACTAAACAACATGCTGGTGACTTGCTGGGGCTACAGAAAGTCACTGAACTGGTTGGTCAAAATTCTGCTGCAGCAGGATTTTAGCCCTGATTTTTGAGGTGCATAATGCTTCCAGGCAGTGTGAACCTTGTAAAAAGTAGAAATGAGGTGAAATCAGCATCTTGATTTTAGCTCTCAGGTTTCCTTGTGACTTAACGCTTATGGCAAGATGTCTTGCAAGCATCTGCTTGGAATGTTGTTTCTTCTTAAATGCTAAAAATGTCCTTTGCAGTTAGTCTGATCTGCTTGTCTTTTGTGAAGCTTCAGCCTTTTCTATATTTCTCTATAAACAAGTTGTGGAGAGGTAGCTAAATAGTAGCACGTATATATGTGCTGTATATATATTTGTGTGTGTGTATGTATATGTGCTGGATTTTCTTCACACTTAAAAACTGAACAAATACCTGAAAGAGTGAGATACCATCTGCCAATTAGGATAAAAGGGGAATTTAGGGAAAATGCTTAATGCATGGTAAACGAGGTAATTGAGGAAGCTTCAGGCAAGTTAATGTAGAAGTGGGGGAAGGAAGTAGCTGTGGAATGCCAGATTTCCAGTGCTTGGTTCCAAGCACAACTGTGTGTGGCTGTGGAGCTGATGGCTGGCAAACTGGGGAAAAGCTGTGATCACAGGCGTGCTTTGGCTTGCGTGCCTCTCTAAATTAGTTTTGCATTCCTGTTCCCAGTCATTGCTGAAATTAATATGCATAAGGTGAACTGGTTTTGAACTCATGGGATTGAGAAACCTGAAGTGAGATTTTTTTTCCCCCCCCAGCCCTTCCACTGGTTTCAGAAAGAAATTTGCACAGTGTTAGAGGTAAGGCTTATTTTGCCTCCTCAAAGATAAAAGCACAATGTGCATTATGGGCACAGATTTCAGGTTGAGAAATATATTTGGAGCTGTCAGATGACCATCAGTGGGTAGGCAAATCAGCTTTTACTGGTATGAAAGTTAACTAAGAGCGGGTAAAGAACAGAATACCTATGAAGGAAAACCAAAGACTAATGAAACAATGCTACGGAGTTATATTTGGGAAGCAGAGATAAGCACGTGACCAGAAAATTTTCTGGTTTCCAGACCTCTCTGTGGACTTCTGCATAATCCTAGAAACCAAACCAGTCCTAGATCTGTTTAACTTAGTATACATGAGCTTTGCTTAGAAACTTTAACGAGACACAGTGATTTCAGCCCAGAGATGTTACATTTCTGATGTGAGTGTATGTTCCTAGTGGCAGGTCCTTAAAAGGGAATCTATGAGCTCTTGTGGGGCTCATGGAATCCCAGAATCCATGGAGGAAAAGCTCTCTGAGATCATTGAGTCCCACCTGTGATTGATCCCCGCCTTGTCAGCTAAACCAGAGCACTGAGTGCCACATCCAATTGTTCTGTGAACACCTCCAGGGATGGGGACTCCACCTGGGCAGCCCTTTCATTAACACACCCCTTTAATTCAGCCCTGCCTGTTGTCTGAGGGATGCACGTACCACAAATTCTTAATCCTATTTGGTCTATTAAAACTATTTGTCCTGTAAGAAATGAATGGGAATGTTTTCCCTGAGCTTGAACTGATTCAAAGGCACTTTGTCCAGATCATTTGCAGCTTTGGTGAATGCTTTCTTCAAACTTGGAAGTGTCAGCAAATATTTCCTTATTATATGATGCTTCTCTTTAGTCTTTGCTTTTTTTAAAGATGGACTGTAGGAAAACAAATGACCAAACCTGATCTGCACTGAGCACAAGACTGTACATTGTGTGCTGACTGGGGAAAAAATGCATTTGCTGGCTTGCTAAATTGAGATAATACTTTGGATGTTGACAGACAGAAAAACAATTAGAGCTGTCGGATGCTTTGCTGACGTGTGTGTTGTCACATGGAGAGATGGCTTGGTCAGTGCCAGGAAATCTGAACTGTTCAACCCTCAGCAAGTTATTAAGTTAATTAATAAAGTTCCTTACAGCTGGGCTTGGAATGTGAGGTCTGTTTATTTGTGAAGACAACTGGTCCAAGAATAAATAGCAGAGGTCACCGATGAGGCCTCTGAGGTGTTTTCTCAGTCACTGCTATGTTACAGGCTGGTAAAAGATTTTCTTCTGCTTAGTTTATAGGTACATTAAAATGATGTGAACCTGAGCAAAGTGTTTCTGTGTTTGTACATGGTTAATGCTTGTGTAGATGGGAATTTTATTTTAATTACCTAGCTTTATGTGGGAGAATGTTTATCAAAACCTCTTTGGGTTTTCAGGTTCTTGTTCATGTCTCAAAAGACTATTTCTATATAGGTCAATATTCTTAAAAGTGATCACTTTTCTATTGAATGTGCAGCTCCATTTGAGATCTGGTTTTACTTACAAACTTTACATATACTCCTGAACAGGTAGCTTTGGGCAGTATTTTGGAGGTGTTTGCTGGCCTGACTTTACTGCTTAGTGCTTTTCTGCTAAAGCTCATCCTGTTGGTGTGGTGGGGCTCTAACAGGCTCTGAGGTTGTTGCTACCCCAGCCTGTCAGGTGACGATCTTCCAGGTGTCCTCTGCATCCTGTGTCAGTGTTTGTCACCTGCTGGGTGAACTGTTTGGTTGTAGATGGGCAGTCATTTTTCCCCTCTAGCTTGGGGGCTGCAGTGGTGCATCTTTTAGATGCAGGAAGAGATGTTCACATCCCCAGGAGAAAGCAGCTCTGGTTACACTGTAAATGGGAACACACTAGGTATTTGTGCAGTGTTCTCTGCACCATTTCTGCCTCCATGTGGTGCAGTTCTGTTCAATCCATCAGCATCATCTGATTCCATGTTTCTTGTGTAACCCCACCCTGCCTGTCTTCACTAATCTCCCCTAATTTTCAGATTTCTTATACTCCATCTCTCTGTTACCCATTTTCCTGGTACTTAATTCTTCAAAAATATTGTCTTTAGTTTTATCCTTTTATCCTTATGGGATTACCTGAATACATGAGCTTCTTTTATTGTATTATCACTATTTATTTTCCCTGTATCTGCCTAAGCAGCCCAGCTGTCTCATTGGGTTTTCTTTATTTGAGTTTGGTTTTTTGTTGTTGGTTGGCTTGTAGGTGGTTTTTGGGTGTTTGCTTTCTTGTTAGTTTCTGGGGTTTTTTAAGATTTAATCATCATTATTGGTAGCTTGGTGAGTTTTTTGGTTTGTTTTTTTTTTGAGGGAGCGTTCCATCTTTTGAAGACAACAAATTTTAGTGAGTTTACTACAAAATTTTTTGCATAGTACCATTGCAGAGCCTATGGAAAAACCTAGGAAAAGATATTAGACAACATCTGGTTCCTTACAGAGCCAGCACAGTGCTGGCAGGGGTCAAACCACCCCTAGAACACTTTCCCTGATGCATCTTTGTGTTTTAGAGGGAGAGAGAAGCAATCTGTCTGCTCGTGGGTTCTGGTACAAAATGCATGGGTTTTTTGGGAATAGGAACCTTCAGCTGCTTCTGCAGGGAGACAAAAGTTGGACTCTCATAGATGGCTGTAATTAAAAATGTTTCCCTCTTGTTTTCTGCGGCTCCACCTGCTAGAAATTATTGAACTAATACTGAATGCTACTTACTAGTCCCTGGAAACTTTCAGGCAGCAAATAAAGGAGTAGGGGCACCTGTTACTGGAAACTGTTATTAGTTTATTCTGGAGTTGTTTATTTAGTGTTTTTTCTCTGGGTGCTCTTTTTGTAACAACTCGTAACATTTCAGGAAATAAACTGTAATGAAGCTTTGGGTAAGTCTGCAGAAGAGGTAGACATTGTTATAGCATGGGATCCTAGAGTGCAACCATAAAATTATTGAGGTTGGACAAGAACACCAAGTCCAACCTGTGCCGAATCTCCACCTTGTCACCCAGCCCAGAGCACTGAGTGCCACATCCAGTGGCACCTTTCTTGGACACCTCCAGCAGCAGGGACTACAAACCTCCCTGGGCAGCCCCTTCCAGTGCTTGACAAACCTTACATTATTAAATTCCTGCGGATATTCAATCTGAGCCTCCTCTGGCACAACTTGAGGCTGTTCCCTGGTAGCAGAGCCCTGTCAGGGAGATGTGGAGAGCCAGAAGGTTCCCCCTGAGCCTCCTTTTCTCCAGGCTGAGCCCCTTTCCCAGCTCCCTCAGCTGCTCCTCATCAGACTTGTGCTCCAGCCCCTTCCCCAGCTCTGTTCCCTTCCCTGGACATGCTCCAGACCCTCCATGTCCTTCCTGAAGTGAGAAGCCTGGAACTGGACACAGATTTGAGGTGAGGCCTCCCCAGTGCCCACAGCAGGGGCACAGTCTCTGCCCTGTCCCTGCTGGCCACACCATTGCTGGCCCAGCCCAGGTGCCAGTGACCCTCCTGCCCAGCTGGCACAGCTGGCTCATCTTCAGCTGCCGTTGACCAGCACCCACTGTCCTTTTCTGCTGGGCACTTTCCAGCCACTCTGCACCCCAAATGCATCAATGTGTGGTTCCTCTTGTTGTTTTCAAAGCAAGGAGGTTGTGTTGCCTCTCCTACCTGATAGATGTCGAGGTGAGGTTGTTAACATTTCAAATTGGTGATGCTTTGTTCTAAGACCTGGATTTTTCTCTATTGCAGCTGCTGCAGGAAGTCAGCTGCATGTCTGTGGTGCAGCTGCAAGAATGACTTGACTGGTTTGCATTCATGGCTCTTGGATGATCTGGTGAACCATGGAGCTCAAAGTATGGGTGGATGGAGTGCAGAGAATCGTGTGTGGGGTCACCGAAGTCACAACATGCCAGGAAGTTGTGATAGCCCTTGCTCAGGCTATTGGTGAGTATTGCCAGGTGGGAAGTGGGGTGAAGCTTTCTGTGTGAAGCTGAACCCAGGGGAGGTGGGGGAGCACTGGGTACCAGCAGAGCAGGAAATGCAGTGCACAGTGGCATAATCTTGCAGTGTAAATGTAAACCTTGGATTTTTCACCTGCCAGAGAGAGACCGAAAAGACAGAAAAGAAACATTTTGAAATCTATAACCTTCCCTTCAGTAAAAATTTATTCTCTCTGTAATAATAATTATGCTGTCATTGCTTGTTGTAAATGAAACCTGGACTAAGGAAGGTGCTAAACTGTCAATATTGAGTACCAAAGAAAATAGAACTGGTTGTTCAAAAATATAATTGGCAGTTCAATATAATTGGTTGGCTAATGAAGTTTGTTGAAATTATACCCACTGTAAGTATCTTTACCTATACTGGGAATAGTATAGATCAATGAAATAGATCCTTCAGGGTCTCCTCTGACTCCTGCATGGCACATAACTCACTGCTCATGAAAGGGTACCTTGGCAGTCTTTACACTGTTATCCTTTTGCTGAGCAGTTTAGAAGAGAAAAATAAAATCTTTCAGGCTCCATCACGGGAAAGTCTTGTTAGATATTTCTCAGTGATTAAGGGCATCCTGAATAAGCCTCGGCCGTATCCCATCAGTATTTCTATGCTGATACCTATTCTTCACTAAAATGTTATAATTTGCTTTACATACTGTTTAAGTTTAGTATATTATAGTACTATTAATAATACTATACACTATAATAATAATAATAATAATAATAATAATAAATAGTATTATTACACAATACTATTAATTTTAAAATCTATGTTTTACCTAAAATGAATAAAGGTGAGCTTCTGCATTTTTCAGTATGCCAGCAATTTTGCAAGATTGTATTAGCAGTCTGACTCAGTTTGAAAATAATGATTTTCTAATAGAAAGTTAGATCTGCGAATGTCAGCAAGGTATTCTCCCTGTAAGCACAAAATCAATTTCTCTGAAATTGATGTTTATTTATTTAAATGTTAAACTTCTAAACATAATTTCCATCTGCTTATATCTGATGGAGTGGAAGACTGACATTTATTTATTTTATGCTTTAGGAAGATTTGAACAAAATGCTAGCATGTGCTTATTTATATGCACCAAATAGCTTTTAAAGCTTCTTTTAAAAATTGTAGAAAGTCAGTTTGTCTCTCAAATCTTGTAGTTGATGTTAACTGTTAAATCTTTCTTTACTGGTTTAGTTGCAGCTTTTTGTTTAATGGTAATTGGTTCATCAATTCCTTCCATATCTCATTTTCTGCCTGCGGAGAAGCATTCTCAAAATTTTTGAGAAACAATTCTGATCATTTTCTAGTCATGATTAAGTGATACATGTTTAGAAATAATGAAGTGGTTGTGATACTTTTGTTCTTCACTTTGTTTTCAATATTCCTTCATTCTGTTTCCTTTGCCTTCTCCCACAGAAATGTCAGACTCCCAGTTCTAGACAGGAATTTAATGTTGTCCTGTGTAATTTCTCCTTGGGTTTTCTTCTGTATCCTCAGTTATTAGCCTGAACTCTGTAAAGGCTCCCTCAGCCTTGGAAACACACACAGGTTTTGTCAGCTCTGCAGACTTCCTTTTCTGTAACACGTCACCAGTTTGTCTGGGACAGGCGACACTGCTTCCATGCTGAGATAAATTTCAGCTGCAACCAGAGCCAAATCAAGATAATCCTGTGGAAATTCCTTCCCAAGGCAAATAGCCTGTGTAGAAAACCCCCAGAGCAATTCCCCCCTTGCTGGGACAGTCAGGACAGTATCAAGCACCATATAAATTACACCTGTGTGTCTTTGGCAGGGGGGCTTTCCCAGCCCTCCTGTCAGGCCATTCATCAGGACAGAACCATCTGGCTGCCCCTGTCATTTGGCTCTAGGTCCCAGCTCACCAGGAGGAATCGTCACTTGAATTTGAATGGGAATCTATGAAAATGGATCCCTCTAACTCTCACCTGACATTTGGGGGTGGAAAGTAGCCAGTCTTAGCTGGCTTCCTCCTTGCTTGGCTCTGATGGGATTTTCCACTTTGCTGTCTGGCTCCTTCAGCAGTCACATAACTTGGCTGCACTCAGGATTATTTTGTCTGTCTGTAAAGTTTGTGAGATACTCCTTTTGTTTTGTTGTGCCTTCCAGTTTATTACTAGATCCTTGACTTAAAGCATACAACACACAAAACACAGTCTTCTTTACTGAGCCTGAAATGTGAATTGCAAGAAATATATTCTTTTCTTCAAGTGCAGTGTCTGGGATATCTGAAAATTGGCTTATTTTATAGCCATATCCACTGAGGAAAGCACAAGCCAAAGATACCTGGATTAAGACATCCATAGTTAAGAAGTTTCTCATGGACAAATGAAGCTGGTTCTATTCTAGACACGTGAAAAATAAAGCTTTGTCCAGTTTTTCAGAAAGAGGAAAATCAAAATTAGTACAGAGCTGTAGTTAGAAGGCACCTTTGGACAGTATCCAACTCTGCTGCTCAGAGTGGGGCCAGGCAGAGCAGGTTGCTCAGGACCAGGGGCAGCTGGGTTCTGAATGTGCACAAGGGTGGAGACCTGACTGTAGCACTGTTCACTCACCCTGGCAGTCAGTGTGCTGTCCTTAAATGGAATTTCTTGTATTTTAAAAAGTGCCTTTTGCTGTCACTTGATCAAATGCAGGGTCCTGTCTCCTGATCTCCTGCTGTGATAAAAGCAACAAAAATATTTCCATCTATGCACTTTCCAACTCTTCCCCAATATCATGAAAATTCAATAACAATTTCAGGATACAGAAGTTTCTTCATCTGGTATTTTTTTGTTGTTGTTGTTTTTGATTTTTTTTGTTTGCTTTTGTTTTATTTTTTTATGTTATGGGGCTATTTTAGCATTAAAAAATCAAGTTACACTGGGCTGTGAGCCTTTGTAAGAGGTTCTGTTCCATAGCCAGTGTCTAATCCTTTGGCCATGGCATTCTGTCACTAAAACTTGCCTGGCCAATGCTCCTTAATTCCTTAAAAATTGGAGCTCTTCCAGTAAAAAGTGTCTCTCTGGGGCTGTACTCCTGATAAATAACACTTGTGTTACCTGTTCTTGCACTGTGAGCTCCTTCCCTTTCCCCTGCTGCCCAAGCTCTTCATCACTGCAGAACAGGAAATGACTACCCAAAGTAAGAATTTGAGGGGTTTTTGGTTGGTTGTCTTTTTGAATTTTTTTTTTTTTAATTTCTGTTTGGATTGAGGTTAAATCTCAGTCTCAAATGAACTGAAGTTAAATCTCAATCTCATTCTTTAAAACTGAAGGAAAAAAAAAAGGGGAGAGTTGTCTCATTTGGTGCCCCAACAGAGCTTATTTTTAAAAATGTGTATGTAATTTATTGAATACAAGAGAGAATAATATCAGCTGGATATAACTTTGGATACTAAAATTGTCTGTATCTGTAACTTAGAAGGAGTTGGAATTGCCTTAGCTGGAGGGTGGGTCGCTGGAATTCTGTTCAAGACAGACATAAAACTATTCAGTTACAAGTTTCCAGAGAGTGAAGTCATCTCTCACTGGGATCTTAAAGAACACTTGATACTACCTCTTATGAGTTTTCTCTAGGTCTGCTTTCTTTTTGACTCAAACTGTTTGCCAGTGACAAAGAATTGGCTTTTAAATACAAATAAGAGAAGAGATTGTTTAATCATGAGAAACAAAGCCTTCACCAAAACAAAAATACACCTCAGCACCCAGTTCAAATACAGAACCATGAGTCTTGTTTTAAAAATATTTCTGCCAGGAGAAATGAGCTTTTCCAAGGATCATCCTTGTCTCTTTTAAAAATGTGCATTTGACAGCCCATCCTCTGCTAAGTTTTTTGTGCATTCTGTGAAAACCAGAATGGCTTCATATAAACATTGCTTGGTCATTTTGATTCCTGTTCATAATTTGGACAACTGAAAAAAAGTAACAAGAGAGTTGTTGATACTTTTAAACTTTGTGAGTGAGGAGATGATTGATGAATCCAGCCAAAGGTGTCTTTCAAATGTGTGTGAGCATAGTGACTCCTCTCAAATAGTCATTATAATAATGAGGGGAAAAGCAGGTGTATCCTAAAAAAGTGAGTCAATCATTTTAACTGATGGTTAGGCAAATGGAGCTTAACTATAGATTTTTTTAAAATTGGCTTTTACTGGTTGTTATCCATTCAAACACAAAAAATAAAAAAATCTTCCAAAGGAATGTGGTGATAAATAGTGCAGGCACAAATATACTTGTCCTGTTCCTTCAGAAGTGTTGTTCTCCCACTTCCAGACGCCCTGAGGATTTTTATTGCATTTGTTGCGATTTTTTTTTTACCCCTGAGGCCTACAATGCATCTCCTCTGCTCAGAATGTCATGTTTCTTTCCTAGGAAGTGAATATTTCAGTCTAGAGACATGAAACTTGAATTTCTTACCAAAAGAAACCTTCTGCCCTCCTCCCTATAATTTTCTGTGGCAAATAATTAAATTGGCAGACTTGCTTTAAATAGTGCTGTGGATTTTGGTGCTTCTGGCTGGAGAATCATGAGCAGCACTTCACTGAACAAGAAGTACAGCTGTCTCTTTTTAAAATTAAACAAATGCAGCCATCAGGGTTCTTTTTTTTTTTTTTTTTTTTGTTCTTGAGTATTTTTCCTCAAAGATAAATGGAGTGTATTTATTAAAATGTCAGTGGTGTCTCAAACATGTGTTAGAGCATTGTAGGGCTCAGCCAGAGTTGTATCCAGAAAGATCAAATCACTTATTTTGTAAAACCATATAGTGACAGGACAGAGGGCAATGGCTTCACACTGACAGAGAGCAGGGTTAGATTGGATATGAGGAAGAAATTCTTCCCTGTGAGGGTGCTGAGGCCCTGGCACAGGGTGCCCAGAGAAGCTGTGGCTGCCCCATCCCTGGAAGTGTTCTAGGCCAGGCTTCATGGGCCTCTGAACAACCTGGGATAGTGGGAGGTGTCCCTGCTAAGGATCTGCTTAGAATTTGTGTTCTTTCAACCCCAAGATTTCATTCTCTGCCCCCTCAAATAGTGACATTAAGAGGGATAATAAGTACAAGAAATTTTGTGGTGGTCCCATGGTGTGATCATGTAAACTTTCTGGTTCAGAAATCTGGTGACAGTAACCTCACTGAGACGGATTCTCTATGACTGCTCTGTGTGCTTTGCTGTGTGTTGCTGTGCGACCTCAGCCAAATTTTCCCCATTGTTTCACCTATTTAGGACACAACTCTAAAGTAAGTGTGGTACCTCAGGGTGCTTGGAAAAAAGGCAGTTGAAAGTATGAAGTGGTGACTGAGAGCTTTGTTCTGTCAGGTAGTGATAAACCTCTGCATACCCTTTTTTGAGAGCCAGGATAATAGTAATGAACTAAGGCTTCAGCCCTGGTAAAGACATGGAGAAATGGCTGTGCCTGGAGAACTCAGCTGACCTTCCATGGGGCCTGTATATCTCTGTGGATATTTCTTCCTAGGACTGGACTCCTCTCACTCTTTATTTTCTATTGTATTTCATACCTGTGGTTGCAAAACATAGCATGAGTGAAGAAATCTGAGTAATGCAAACTCTAACCTCTGTTTTGAAGGTTTTTTTTTTTCCTCTTAATCTTAAGTATTTAATGAGTTTCAGGTAGCCAGAATGGTATTTTTTTTTTAAATTGCAGTGAGTGTTAACTTAAGTATCACATAATAAATGAAATGTCAGCTTCATATCTCAAAGATACTGAATTCAAATCATCCTGGATTGATTAAAATTGCCGGCAATTACTTTTCTGTCAGTGCTGTTAAAGATTCAGGAGTTAATGCTGTTGTCCCTTTGGTAAGGCAGAGCATTCTCACCCACGTGTTCCACATATTAAGAGTTCTTAGAAGATTTTCCCCACATGCAATTACTTTTTCTTTGCATTGCCTGGTTGAGGAAGACAGCCTAGGGCTGGAAGGCTGTCTCTGGGAAACCAGGTGGGTCAGAAAGCTGTATCCATGTGCATTGTTCAGTGCTCTGGGCAGTCTGGGTTTGGCTGGAGCCAAGTGTTGGCAGGTGTGGCTTTACCTCCTCGGAGGCCTGTGTGCAGGCAGGTGACAGTGTCTTTATTCTTACTGTGCACTGTGATAAGTCTGGGGTGCTCATTCAGATTCAGCTCTCAAGACAGACTAGTGCAACTTCTCTTTTAGTGTGGCTGTCTTAAAACTTCTGTCTTAAGTGACCATTTTCATTTTACCATTTTTTTCCCAAGACTGTCCAGAGTGGTGCTTTGCAGGGCAGACTCTTGGCACAGCTGCTGTGCAGCAGAGGTGATGGGACCCCTGGGGAAAATGGGAGCTAGGAATGTGTCTGCCAGGGAGCTTCCCGTGCACTGGGTGCATCCTGGTGGCCTCAGGGACACAGGAGAAACTGGGAGCAAGAGTGCATGGAAGGGTTTGGGAGCAAGTCTTGTGAGAAGCAGCTGAAGGAGCTGGGGAGGCTCAGCCTGGAGAGAAGGAGGTTCAGGGGGGACCTTTTGCCTCTGCACAGGTCCCTGACAGGAAGGGACAGCTAGGGGAAGTCAGGCTCTGCTCCCAGGGAACAAGGGACAGGACAAGAGGGAACGGCCTCAAGCTGTGCAGAAAAGGGTCGTGTTGGACATCAGCAGCAATTTCTTCATGGAAAAGGTAGTTAAGCATTGGAAGGAGCTGCTCAGAGAGGTGTGGTGTCCCCATGCCTGGAGGTGTCCAGGGAATGACTGGATGTGGCACTCAGTGCTCTGGGCTGGCAAGGTGGGCATTGGGCACAGCTTGAGCTCAATGATCCTGGCAGTCTTTTCCAGCCTAAATGATTCTACAACCTCTGGTGACAAAGACCTGCTCCTGCCCACCCCAACCCCTTTTCTAGGGAAGCAGAGGTACCCTCATGTTTAAGACTGCTCATCCCACCACTTTTCCCAGAAATGATGTGAGACCAGGGCAAAAAGTCACCTGCTTGCACTGACTCACTGCTGTAGGTCCTGGCTCTGAAGCATGGGAGACACTTAATGGAAAGATGGATCTTGCTTGGTGCTTGGCATTAACATTTGTAGCCTGATGGCAAAGATAAGGCACAGATACATTTTTTCATGGTATATAATACTACCTGCATAGCAAAATAAATGTAGTGCCTGAAATGCTTTGCTTGTAGAGGATGATGGACTTTTGGGTGGGAGTAATGGGATGAATCATTTCTGTCCTGAAAAAGGGAATTGATGACCTCCCAGGTTACAGTCCTGCCAAGAGTGTTGCTGCTGCTGCTTTCCTTTGGAGTTTCATTTTCATTTTTGGCAGCAGAAATGGTTGCGCTGTCTACTGTGTCAGCTGCAAATATTAAAGCATATAGAGGAGCTTGAAGTGAGTAATGTTGTCCTACTACCTTCGTGGAGTATAATTTAAAAATCTGCCTCTTGAGAGTCTAAAAATGTTGATTACCTTGTACCTATATTTCATTAGTTTAATCACTGTTCATTGTGATAGAATCTACGTTTAAATTAGCAAACTACATCAATTATATCAATCCCAAGCTAAGACTACAGTGGCTGGGCACTTGGGTCCAGAGCTTGTGCTTGGCTGTGCAGCAGAGCCAGATCTAGGACACTGAGTGCAGTTTGCCATTTAATATCACAAGAAATCCAGGTTCAAACCACTCAGGACAGCTATTTGCAGGGTGGCAGAACATCAGCATTTTGGAGTCTATATATTTCCTTTACTGATGTCTTTCTCAATTTTGAAATAAATTATTCTTTTGAAGGTGTGCCTGTATTAATAGAACCTGTGATAAGTTTGTGTGCTTAGGGAGCTGTAGGTAGAAATTTAACCTATTAGCCTTGATACTGCCCTTTGTGCAGATGCAGTGTGCTTTAGGGATGTAAATATGTATCTGCTTCTGTTACTGCTTGTCATTTGCTGTCTGCAAAACAGATACAAGGTCTTGGGGATTGTTTTAGGATGGCAATGTCATGTGGTATGTGTGGGGTAGAATGGAGATTCTGGGGACCATGTAGGAATCACAGAATGGCTTGGGTTTGAAGGGATCCTAAAAATCATCCCATCCCAGGCCCCTGCTATGAGCAGCAACACCTTCCACTATCCCAGCTTGCTCAGAGCCCTGTCTGGCCTTGGACACTGCCAGGGATCCAGGGACAGCCACAGCTTCTCTGGGCACCCTGTGCCAGGGCCTCACCACCCTCACAGGGAACAATTTATTCCACATATCCAATCTAAATCTTTCTCTCAGTGTGAAGCCATTCCCTTCTCCTGTCACTGCAGGCCCTTGTCCAGAGTCTCTCTCCATCTTTCCTGTGGGCTCCCTTCAGGCTCTGCAAGGCCACAGTGAGGTCACCCCAAAGCCTTCTCCTCTCCAGGCTGAACAATCCCAATTCCCTCAGCCTTTCCTCCCAGCAGAGCTGCTCCATCCCTCTGCTCCCCTTGGTGTCCCTGCTCTGGCCTGGCTCCAGCAGCTCCCTGTCCTTGCTGTGCTGGGCCCAGGGCTGGATGCAGCCCTGCAGGGGGGCTCAGCAGAGAGGGGCAGAACCACCTTTCCCTTGCTGCCCATGAAGCAGGTGCAGAAGTTCATTGCTTTTTCCAGCCCTTGAATCCCTGTTTTGTGAAGAGGAAACTACAGAACACAGCACTACTTGTGCTTTATTGGGCCTGTCTGGATGATTTTCTCTACCATTCCCATCAATACAAGGCTTTGATAGAAGTATTTAAAAAAAAAAAAAGTCTAATATGTTCTAGTTGCAGTTAAAGCAAATTTTTATTTCAGAAGTTTTAGGGGGATTCATTGCTGAACTGGTCACTGAACCTTCCCTGGAGATATTGCAAGATTCTGGGTGGGATTCAATATAATATTCAGCTGGAGAAACACGCTGTAATTTGAGGAATGCTGTGCATTGCTGATACATGGCCATTACCTGAATGCGACTGTAACTTTAATTTTTCAAATAATAAGGTTGCATGAATGAGGCTGGACTGAGCTCTGCCAGGTGCTTTTTGTGTCCAGAAGCTTGTGGACAAACACACAGGGCAAGAAGCAGCATGCAGGTGCCAAACTGTTCCTCATCAACAACCCGGGCAAGCTGCTTTCTCCTTGTCGGTGGTGGCTGCACATCAAACCCAGCAGTTTGCTACAGGGACGCCTGTGTTCTGAAATACTCTGTCATTAGTTCTGAATTAACTCATTCACCCTTTCATTTGTGAATTAATCCCCTCTAATGCAGGCAAACATCACAGTTGTGGTTGTCTGGGCATTGTTAATCTGTGTCATGCACAGGCTGAGCACCAGACCTGGGTAATGATCTCGGAAGAGAACAGCTTTGTTTCAGAGCAATCCTGAGCTCCAGGTGTGGTTGTTGAACTGTGCAAGTATTACTTCTACAAAACACTTTCTTTTATGTAGATCTTGAGTGCCAAGTTCATTATTTAGGGCTGTGTGTTGATTTGGAACCCTAAGCTAAGATGAAAATAGTTCTTGGCAAGTCTGTGCTTAATTCTTTTGGTCAAGGTTGTTAGACTTTTATTCTCCTCCCCCTCTTCTTTCTTTTTTTTTTTTTTTTCTTTTTTTTCTCCTCCTGTTACATTACTTTTAAGTAATGAATTTAATAGCAGAGTGAATAGAAACTGCACTCTGCTTGCTCCCCTGGTAGTACCTACTCTAGTTTGCAATTTCAGGAGTTCTCTGAACCTGTTTCTGACACAACATGAACATTAGTAGCACAACCATGATTACAAGCTGGGAACGTCTAAGATGAACAAAACAGAGCAGTGCAGCCTTTGCCCTGGGGTATGTTTTCACTAAATTCTTCTTCTCCAGGATTTACTGCCTGTATGCTATGGCAAACAGTAGTAGGTTTATTTTTCCTGTAACAACACCAATGACTACTGCAAATTATAAATCTTCATGGATCAATTAGCAATATTGTGAGTTAGCAAAAATCTCTCACTCTACACCATATACCTTTATAAACTTGATTTTGAAGAAGTTTATTCTAATAAGCCTTAAATCTCTTTCTGAGAGTGTTAGCCAAGCATGTTAGTATGCTGATAGGTTTGGGGCTTTTTCCACTTCTTTTCCCCATTCCCTACCCAGAGTCATTTATTTATATGGCATTTGGGGTGGTGGAGTCCAGTTGTCGTGCTGCCTGCCTTGTTTTGCTGACTTCCATCAGCCAAATCTTTCAGCCCTCACTCCTAACTTGGAAGAGAACATGGACATTTTGGTTTCTGACTGGGCCAGCCAATCCCCCGGGCCAAAACCCTCTGTTCTCCAGGTGGTGCCTCTGCAGACAGTTTTTGTTCTTATTCTTTGCTTTGGGATCTAATTGTGAGACAGTGAGAGCAGAGGAACATTTCCAGTGCAGTAGTTGTAGCTTGGGAAGCTCTTCAGAAGGCAGTGGTTGATTTTAGAGGGGTGCACAGTGTGTTAATCACCACAGTGTAGCTTGTTTCCTACAAGTCTGAAATGAGGGCTCCATGAGAGTATTGTAACTGGAGGTCAGGGGTAGATCTCCAGCCTGAGATTAGGATATTTTTGTCATTTTGAGAAAAGTGTGATGAATGGGCAGGTAGTATAAGGTAAGAGAACTCATCAAATGTATTACCTCTGATAACTGCATTTCTTCTGACTCCTCCCTTCTGTAGTTGCATATATGACAGGTATTTCAGGCTTTTATGTGCTGAAATAAATCATTTGAATGATCATTTCTCATGAAAATGAATGTAGGTAATGCATTAAAGTAGCTAATGATGTTTTTAAGGTTAATGGCAATTGTGGAGCTGTTCAGAAATTCATTAACATCAAATACTTTTAAAACAGTTGATCTTTTCCATCTTTTTGTAAATAATGTTGTGGCTTTTAAGTGAGGTTACTTTGACAGGGGAAACTCTTCTGGAGAGGAAGAATACTGTATTTCAGAGTAGTGAGAGTGCTTAGAAAAATATCCCATAAGTGGTGTTGGAGGAGAAAGACTGCTGATCTGAATTTAAGTGTGTTTGATAAGAACCCAAATGAAGCTGTGAACATAAATTGTATTGTCAATGGAGCGATTAGAAAAACTCAGCACTTACAAAAAGACTTAAGTTTCTTTCTGAAGGCTGGGATCTCAGTGGGGATGTGGGAGTTGCTGGTGCAGATGGCAACATTGTGCAGGGAGCCCGTTCATTGTGCAGGGATTGCTGGTTCACAGTTCAGGCAGCCCCTGCTGCTCTTGTCCCTGTGCTCTCTCAGAGAAGGTTTGTCACACCAGCAGCACTGCCATGGGCATCACAGGCTGTGGCCCAGGCTGGATCAGTGTCTGAACAAACTGGAGGGCATGGACAGGGGAGCGGAGGCTCTGTCAGTCATTCATCAATCAGAGGCAGCTGTTAAAGTTTAACAGCAAACACACTGCCTCCATATTTGATATTTCTGTGTGGCTGCATGAAAGATGTGGGACTCCTGTTCTTGTTTTCTTGGCCTAGAGAGGTTCTCATTGGGTGTATTTGCATGGTGATTACCAACCCTGCTGGGTCACTTGCTTTTTTCTTCCCTGTGAGGGTGCTGAGGCCCTGGCACAGGGTGCCCAGAGCAGCTGTGGCTGCCCCTGGATCCCTGGCAGTGTCCAAGGCCAGGCTGGATGTGGCTCTGAGCAAGCTGGGATAGTGGAAGGTGTCCCTGCCATGGCAGGGGGACGGAACTGGCTGATCTTTATGTCCATTCCAACGCAAACCATTGTGCGATTCCATGAATCCCAGTCCATCCCAGCCCGCCGGCAGCCCCGGGATTGCGCAGTTCCGCGGTTCTACCTTAGGGTCAGTCCTTCTTCGCTGCTGCCTCTCCCGCCCTGCGCGGGGAGGGTTTAGAGGCGAACTCGGGGCTGTGCGGGCAGCGTGCGCTGCGGCAGGGGCGGGTGCGCTGAAACAGCCTGTGGGGGACGGGAGCGTCCTGTCCTGTCGTGTCCACTTATCCCGGTGCTGTCCTGCCGTGTCCCCTTGTCCCAGTCCTGTCGTGTCCCCTTATCCCGGTGCTGTCCTACCGTGTCCCCTTGTCCCAGTCCTGCCGCGTCCTTTATCCTGGTGCCGTCCCTCACGGGCGGAGCGGTGGCGCCCCCCCGCGGCCTTGCTGACGCTGTGCTCCCTTGCAGGGCGCACCGGGCGCTACACGCTGATCGAGAAGTGGCGGGACACGGAGCGGCACCTGGCGCCGCACGAGAACCCCATCGTGTCCCTCAACAAGTGGGGACAGTACGCCAGCGACGTGCAGCTGATCCTGCGGCGCACCGGGCCCTCCCTGAGCGAGCGGCCCACGTCGGACAGCGTGGCGCGCATCCCCGAGAGGACTCTGTACCGGCAGAGCTTGCCGCCCCTGGCCAAGCTGAGGCAGCCCGGGGACAAGGCCATGAAGAGGAGGGAGCCGAAAAGGAAATCCCTCACCTTCACCGGCGGCGCCAAGGGGCTAATGGACATCTTCGGGAAGAGCAAGGAATCCGAGTTCAAGCAAAAGGTTCTCAACAACTGTAAAACAACAGCAGATGAGTTGAAGAAACTGATCCACCTCCAGACGGAGAAGCTTCAGAGCATCGAGAAGCAGCTGGAGTCCAACGAAGCCGAGATCCGCTACTGGGAGCAAAAGTACAATGCTAGCCTGGAAGAAGAAATCCTCAAACTGGAGCAGAAGATCAAACGGAACGAAGTGGAGATCGAGGAGGAAGAGTTCTGGGAAAACGAGCTGCAGATCGAACAAGAGAATGAAAAGCAGCTGATGGAGCAGCTGCAGGAGATGAGGCAGAGGATCCTGGAGTGTGAGAGTAAGCTCAAGGACTATGTGTCTCAGATCCACAACATGGAGAGTGGCCTTGAAGCAGAGAAGCTGCAGCGAGAAGTTCAAGAGTCCCAGGTGAACGAAGAAGAGGTCAAGGAAAAGATCGAGAAGGTGAAGGGAGAAATTGATATTCAGGGCCAGCAGAGTCTGAGATTGGAAAATGGCATTAAAGCAGTAGAAAGGTCTTTGGGCCAAGCTACCAAGCGATTACAGGTAAGACTGTCATTTTATCCGTAGCTAGAGAAAGTCAAAGACTGTGACTAATTTCTCTTACACAAACCTGAAGCCTATGAAAGACAACACAAAAAAGTTTCCAGAGTGAATGAGGGTAAAAGGCAAAATGTGTTGCTTTCATTTTCAAATCTCATTGCAGCTTGTGGGGTTTTTTTTTGGAGAGCAGAGAGTTTTTATTTCACCCGTGTTTAACTTGCTCATTCAAACTGTCTGAGAAGAAAAGCAGTAATTTGCACCATCATAGCCTTTTTTGAGGATAAACTTCTGATCTTTGCTAGGTTTGTCTGCCACCAAAAGAGATGAATTACAAAGAACAGGCCAAAAGCAGCACCTGGACAGGTATAGAGCTAAAGTAAAGTACCTGCAACCTTACAGGGCTTTGCTTGTAAAGAACAGCATCCCTCTTTTCCTGGCTGACTGGCTGGTGTTCAGGATTTTATTTTCTCTACACCTCAGGCATTTGTGGCACATGTGTCAAAAGAGAATCCAGTCGCTGTTTCCTTGCTAAAGTTAATGATATCACCTGAAACTTGATAGAGCATGAAAGAATAAAGGAATTCCCCTGCTAGCTGGATGAGGCAGAGGGAAGATTGGAGCTCCTGGGATTTTTATGTGCCATGTTAGGTAGTCCTAAGGCACCACACATCAGCAGGAGTTGTGGTCCTTGCTGATTCCCAGGATTCACAGTTAGTATATTCTGCAGTGCTGCAGTAGTAATAAGGTGATTTCACTGTGAATATGTGCAGGGATTTTGTATCCTTACTTCTGCCTTAGAACCATGTCAGTAGGAGCTGGTTTTCCCAGATAGTGAGGGGAGGAAAAAGTAATCTTTTCATCCAAAGCAAAATGGATGAAAACTGTAAGCAGTTTTGTCCATGATTATCTATGCTAAGTTCCAGACATGCTACACTTAAGGATTTGCACTGATGGAAAGCTTCAACTCCTCTTTATGTGTTTTAGCTATCCTCAGTCACATTCACTGGGGCTATGATGGAGTTCAAAATATTTCTGGCTTGGTTCTTTTCATAGTCTGTTTTCTTGGCAAGGTTCCCATTCAAGTCAGATCTTCCAGTCTTGTTCTAACCTAAAGGTGCACAAATCTGGAAGTCCACAAGAAAATAAACTGAGCTCTGCGTTATGGAGCTTTGAGGGGGAGGAAATAGACAAATATTTTATTGCATACCTGAAGTTAAAGATTAAAGCAGCTCAACTTCTGTGTGTGGGAATAATAACAGTCCAAGACTGTTATAATCTATCAGAGCTGTAAATTTTTCATATCATGACAGAAGTACAGAAAAAGATCCTAAATGATCATCTGTGGTCTGAAGGGGTGGGGAACCAGTCAGGCTTTGGCTTCATCGCACAAAACCCTTGCAGAGTGAGAAGGTTCTGGCCAAAAAAGTTTAAATAGAAAATGCAAAGAACAAGAAGAGAAAAGAATTTTACTCAATTTAAGATCAGAAGAATTAAATGAGCTGTCCAAGCTGTGCTGGACACTTCAGGAAGAAGTAAGACTTGGTGCCAGACTGCTGCTCAGTTGATTACTTTTTCAGCATTCACAATATTATGTTTGTTTGCTGATGTGCCAAAGTTTTTCTCAGGTGGTATGAGAAACAGCTGCTAGTCATCCAAGAAGCAATATAAAAATAAAATACATTAAGAAAAACCCAATTAGGGTCGTGGGTTGGACTCAATGATCTTAGAGGTCTTTTCCAGCCTGATTGATTCTGTGATATCTCTAAGTGCTAGCGAGTGTTGACTGGCTTTTTAAATTAGAAGATTAAAGTACCTTTCAACTCATCAATTTGCATTTGAGCTTTAAAAATTGGAGGCTTTCTCATCAAGAGGAGAAGCATTAGTTGCCCAGCTGTAACTGTGGTCATGAAATGCTGCTTTATTTGCTCAGCAGCTGGTTTCTGTTTCCCGGCAGGACAGGGAACAAGAACTGGAGCAACTGACCAAGGAGCTGCGCCAGGTGAACCTGCAGCAGTTCATCCAGCAGACGGGAACCAAGGTGACGGTGCTGCCCGCAGACCCCGTGGAGGTGGAGGCCCCGCATGTGGAGCTCGAGAGAGGTGCAGCCCTCGGAGCGCTTCGGGAGGGGGGGCAGGAGGGAGAAGGGGCGGGCGGTGCCTTTTACTGCCGCGTCTGCTTTAACGCTGGCACTCCTACGTGAAGCGAATGCTCCCTTAGTGAAGACATTAGCAAAACACTACGAGAGCGTATTGTCGAGTGCTTCTTTTCATTCCAAGGGTTTAGCAGGCTCTAAATAAAGAGCGGTATGTGGAGAACTTCTCTCCCACTGTGCCCGGGCATGCGTTTGTCCCATCAGCAACGCATTAAGCCTGCAGCTTTCAAGACGGGCCGCCGTGGCTGGCTGCCAGCACAGAACGTGACCGTGCATCTGACGTGCATTGCTGCTCGTCTGGGTTCTTCCTCTTCTGGTGGGGGCGTTGTCAAAGCAGGAAAAGGAATGTGTCTGGATCCCCAGAAACCCCAGCCAGCAGCCGCACGGGAGCAGGAGCCGACCCAGCTGGGCTGCCAGCCGTGCAGAGTCCTGCACAGATGGCTGCTGTCACTGCGGGTGCGAATTGCCTTTGCCCCCAGTGAGATCAGCACAGCCTGCACGTGCCCGCATCTGGACTGAGAAATTCCTGGGCAGAACCACGGGAGTGTTTTGAATGCATCCCAGAGCTGCAGCTCCAGCACAGTCGGGTGCTTTTTCCAGCACTCTGCTTCCAAGGGGCTCTTTGTCTCCGCATTCTCCTATGCTGGGTCTGTCCCTCTGCTCAGAAAACTTTATAACCTAAAGGCACTGGGGGGCAAGGGGGTGGGGAGAGAAGAAAAGACAGCCAGGCCTTCAAAGGCAGTACTTGTAGGAACTTTTAAGTGGGAAGGAAGATGAAGCTTTGAGTCACGTTACATGTTCAAGCTCTTTTGGCACGTCACCATTTAAGTGTGTCTCTGTGTGTGTGCATGTTTCTCGAGGGAGGGTAATTCTTTCGTGTGGGTTTCATTCTGCTGTGAAGTGAGTAGGAAGTGTGCACCTCAGATCTCCTCACTTCCTAGCCAGGCACTTCAGTAGTTTGTTACATGTGGAATTAGTTTTTCTGTATTGCATTAAGCAGGAGGAGGAGGAGGTGCAGCCCTGCTGATGACTTTTCTAATTGTCCTTTTTCTCATGCAGAGCCAGCCTTTCAATCCGGGTCACTGAAGCGCCCTAGCTCATCGAGGCAACTCCCCAGTAACCTTCGGATCCTACAGAACCCCCTGTCATCTGGTTTTAACCCAGAGGGCATTTATGTATGACAGTATGTACCTCTTCTAGAGAGGACCTAGCAAGGTACCCTGGACAAGATACACTTTATTTTATTCAGCCAATGATGAATGGAAGAAGTTTGTCTTGTTTTGTTTTTTTGTTACACCACCGTGTTATTTCTTCTTCTTCCTCCAACACCACTTGGAGCCATACCCTGTGCACTGATGCTAAAGAGACAGGAACTGTCTCGATTCATAACTGGCAAGGATAACCTTGCTGTCAACACAGCTTGAGTGCAAAAACCTTCATTGTTTTTGCCACTTCTGAAGTGTTTGGGAAAGTATTGTTCCTTGTATAGTCATAAATGGAAGACTGAGGGCGAAGGAAGCCGTGTATGCAACTTATCTGAGGTTTAATTTATTCCCTTTAATCAATGGACCTGTGAATGTTGACCTTTTATATTTTTATTTTTAACTTGTGAATTATCACGTATGGCTGTGTGTCTGTCTGACAAGGTGACTTTAATTTGTGTGTACCAACATCCCCCATCTGATCAAGTACAGCAACCTGCAATGCAGAGTTCTGAGGGGTGCTGAACCATTGCAGTGGTTTCTCACCACTAACTTTGTTCATTTCTGTCATGGGTCATCATATGTCATGTTCCATCCATTGCTACCTTTAAGGCTTGAAAAGTGAGCTTGTGGGATTTACTTGCTGTTGTATCTACCTTGAATGAAGCACCTAGTGTTCAAAAGATTTATGGATTTTAAACCTTGGCTTGGTAAAAATATTTCCAGCATATGATTGAGGATGCACTAGCTAGATGATATTTTATTATATAGAATGTATATTTGAAATATTTTGCCACATTGTATATGCCTTTTGAGAAAAGAACAATGTAAGAAGTTGTCTTCATATATCTTACCAAAAGAGAGTAGGAGGCTTTCACTGTGTGTGATTTTGTACTTCATTTTTTTCACTAGCCATTACAGTGTTCTTGTTTTGTTACAAATCTTGCTGTTGGAGGGGAAGAAAGACACAACACAAATGAGTATCCACTTCCAACCTTCCAGAATCCGCTCAAGTTTTGTGAAGGGAATAAACCTGGCAGAGTCCCAAGAAGTCAATAGCAGGAGTGAGGCCAGGATTTCATTCACCTCCCTGGTGGAGACATTTGGTCCCTCTGAAAGACAGTCACTTAGAGAATGTAAAGCTTCCAAGCAGAAAATTCACACATTTGGTGGTCATTTTTCACAAAACGTATGAAAAGAGAACATTATCACATCTTGATGTTGCTCTAATGCAATCAAAGCTAAGAAAGAATTAGACAAAAAGGGTTTCCTGCAGAAAGTAGCTGCTCCCATATAGCTCATTGGTTGCAGGCCTTGAAGTGAGATTGTTGCAGCGGGCACCAGGTTTGTGGGGAAAGGGACTGGCATCAGTGGGACTCACTGTAAATGTTGGGGGCTGGCCTCATGGATGATTTAGGGAAGGGATGGGCCTTCCCTGATTTGGATTTCCAGTTCTGACAGCAACTCACAGCATCATCCCCACCTTGGGGATGCCCGGGGCACAAGGGGGGGACACTGTGCCCTCACTGCAGTGCTGAAAACTTGGGCTTCTGATGCCCTCCTTGGCAGGGTCAGGATTTTACCACTGCTAGGAAACTCCAAGCTTTTAGCCATAGAAAAATACTTAACTCGTAGCATCCTCTTGTGTTGATTCACTGATGTGCAGATAAATGTTAATTTAAGTCTCCTTTTCTAAAAAAGGAGCTTCCTGACAAATGGAAGTTTTTAAAGATATAGCAGAAGATGAAGGATTCTTGAGTGTTTAATGCATTTTTTTTCCTTTCCACTTTATTAATGGTATCATATATTCTAAAAATGCTGCTGTATTTAGACTTACAGCAACAGATAAGGCTGTGAATATATAAAGGACCTTTCCAAATGGACTCTGAATTTTTACTGTTTGACTTATCAGGTCTTTTTTTTTTTTCATCTTCCCTTGTGAGCAAACTGGAAAATGAGATATTCCTACCTGAGTAACCTTTGCAGTGCTCACCCATTTTACTATCAGTTTATCACAATTCCATGCTCATGTTTACTGTGCCCATAAATTTGTATTAAAAAAAAAAAAGAATGTGTGTGTACATATATATATATATATATATATATATATAAAGTGTAAAATATCCATAGTTTGGGGACAATATCTGTCCAAGGTACTTGAGCATATATGCCTTACATTCTGGGTTCAATTTATTCAATTTACAGAAATGAAATGGCCCTCTCCAGTGGATATCTTGCATCTTCAGCACCTCTTGATGTTAGAGAACTGAGGCACTCAGCACCTTGCAAAGTCTGGCCCAAATTATGCTGCATGGGGGTGGGGGGAAAGAGTCTTGTCCTGAGATATGAAGTATTTTTAAGGCAGATCAGCATATTTACCCCAGCTAATGATTTTGTCATATTCTGTGACTGCTCCATCTTCCACAGATGTCAGTTTGAGCTGAACTGGGCTCTTGCATCACAAAACCTGCTCTCTTTCTCTGCCAGGTTATTCTGTAAGACAGAAGGAGGACGAAAAGGATTAAAAGGAAGAGTAAGAGCAGCGTTGGAGGGCTTGAATTACAGCTTTGTCATAGAATCAAGGGAGGAATTTGCCATTTGAGTTAAAAAGTAGCACCTGCTGACTGCAGCAGCTGTTGGACACAGGAGCCAGCCTGGAGCTGGCTCAGGAGTGACCACTTCAGCACCCCTGAGTGGCCCCTCCTTGCCAGGGCTTTGGCACATGTCAGGGGGATCTAAAAAGCGTTTGCAGCTTCAGCCGCTCCTGTGGCCAAGGAGAGGCTTTGGTATCCAGACCTGCCGGTTGTGAGACACTGACAAATTCCCCTGCCCCCACCATACTCCTCTTGCTTATTGAATTTCACCCAGGCTGAAGTTCCATAGCATTTTCACCCTCTCTGTAAATAAACCAAAAAGAAATGGCATGCCCTTGCATTAAATGTGACTTGACCCATGTGTAACAGTTAGAAAATCCCTCACACTATGGCGTTTAGAGTTTTGCTTAGATCAACTGCAGAAACTCACTCTTTCTTTACAACTGTACAAAAAGTCCATTTTCAGAAGTGTTCCAAACCTCCTAGGGCATTAGCAGAAAGGAAGCTACACATACTAATTTTAACAAGTGCCATATTATTTACTGGGCAGCATGATAAAAATGGGGTTTTTTGCTTGCGTTAAATAGTTGAATACACAAGCACTATTTTCCAGTGCACAGGGAATTTATATGGAGAACTCCTGTAATTTATTACTAATGGAAATTAACTGTGTTACCTCTCTCATCCATGAGGATGGAGATGCTATGTTGTTAGGGGAAAAGAGGGGGGTGAGCATCTGAAAAGCCAGTAGGTTAAGGCTAAGGTGAGCAAGGGAGAAACCAAGTTCCACTCTAAAAGGTCAGCTCCCAGTATCTTTTAGTGGGACTTAGGTTCCCAAGTGCCTGAATTGCTTCTGGAAATGGTATGTTAGCTTTGAGATTGCTTGCTTTTCTAAACTCTGGCAAGTTCGGAGGAAGTTCTTGAAGAAGAGAACTACCACTACTACCATTAACAATATGCAAACATATAAGGTAAGAGGGAAAAAGATCCTTTAGTGAAATAAACATCTCCTCTTGGGCAGCAATTGCCTTGTTTTTAGTGTGGAGAGTACTGCATTAATTTTGTGAACTGGGATCATATGAGTATGATCAAAGAAACATCGATCTTGTAATTTTTAGTGAGTTACCTTGAAGCATATAAATTCCTGATGTGCATTAACTTGAGTGAATTGGGCCTTAATGATACATGTAAATAACAAAACTGTATTCAGATATTTTTTCCAGAAAATAGTCTCTTATGGTCTGTACTGTATCAAAAAAAAGTGTCAAAGTGTTACTTTTATATTACACCTCCTTTTTTTTTTTGTTTGGGGTTTTTTTAGAACATTGAAATGTGCATGTTTATTCTATTTGCTACAGTATTTTAATGTTTTGGATGAAGGCCATCAGTTGTATGGAGATGACAAAACAATCATTCTGTCTATTTATTCAGTATTGCTGCTTAAAGTTTTCAAAAATAAAGCTTTCAATGCCAATATAGTGACTGATTGAAAGCTGTTCTAGCTCTCTTCAGGTGTTTTTTTCCTATGTTTGTAGAAAACGAAGTAAGTGAAACTTGGTGTAAGAGCTGTTATACCAGCAAAGAACTATTGCAATAATATTGGGGGCTGGGTGTAAGTGTGTGTAGTAAATGCCAATGTATGCATGCAGTGAATGCCTTTAGGTCTCTAAGTGGAGTCCTGAAGAATGTTAAATCCTTTGTGGTCTTGCAAGCACTTTACACATGTGACCAAGTACTGCTTAGAGCTTTGTGCTCATGTGTGGTGCGTGTGAGGGCAGAACAAAGGGGTCTCAAAGGATCAACTCAGAGCCCTTTGAACCAGATTGGATTTAAGGACATTTTTGAGTGTTCCACAGTTATGTGTCTGACTGGGGCCTAAAAAACATGTTCTGATGCAAAACCCTTTCAGTTGCAGCAAGGATGCCTCAAGTGTAGCTGGTACCTCTGAAAATGTTAGTAGTTCTGAAATGGATCAAGTGTGCCTGCTGTACTTGTGAAGTGTGTTAGAATGCTGAGAGTGTTCACCCTCACCATCATCCCATGAAACTGCTAACTAGGGGTTCTGACTGGAACACTTGAGTTGCTGATGCTTTAACCTAGAGAAGCAACACAAACTGTGAAAACACGAGTGAGCATTTTATTACTGCTCCGCTTCAATGCAAGATGAAAATCTGTATTATATGTAACTATATTTTTTGTCATTTAAGAAGCTTCTATTTTTTATTATTCTCATGAATGGTTGAGAAAAAGTATTGGATATGCTCCCATACAATAAATTCCCCTCTGAAACTTTGGGTCTTTACAGTTCATGGTTTGCTGAGATTGCATTGTTCATGTCGCGCACATCTCACGACAGAGCTGCTGGGGCTCTGTCAGAAAACACTGGGCCTGAAGGCAGGGCCAAGGCTCCTTTACTCTAAGTGTGCTGTAATCTCAATCAGATAAAGCCCAGGCACTGCAAGAGGGAAGAGGAGCCTGTTTTCAGCTGAGGAGCTGTTACGAAAATTAACAATAACCCTGAAACAACAGAATTGGTCACTGACTCGGGGGAAGTGTATCTTAAAGCAAAGAGGCAGAGGCTCACTTGGAGGTGAACTGAATGTACAGATTCTTCCCACAACAAATGCAGGGTGCCCTGATGCTTCAGGGAGCAGGAAGAAGTTAATCTTTGAACAAGGAGCAGAAGGCCTTTTAAGCCAGATTCAGGTGTAGTTACTGTGCTGAGACCAGAGAGGGTGTGAGGCTTGCTTGAGATTATTTGAGCTAATCAAGGCTGGGAACTTGATGCAGCTGGAGACTTGTGATTTAAGCCATCCAAATGCAGTCCTTAGTCTAATATCCCAACAAATGGATTTTCCTAAGCTAACTGGAGCCTAATCCCATTAGATGTGAGGAGAAGTGAGCTAACAGTAGTGGCACTGTTGACTGCCAATAGGACAATGCCATGAACTCCACTGAAGCTCTAGCACGTGGCGCTGTTGTTGTTAGTGCTGTGCAAGTTGTGGAGGCCCTGTGCCCTGAAAGGTGCCCTTTCCTGCTCCTGTGCCAGTCAGCTGGCTGGCTTTCGTGGTAACTAAAGTTTCCCAGCGTGCTCAGCAGAGCCAGGGCTACAGCTGATGTTTCTGATCTTTTGCTTTGCCTTTAAAGAACAAAGTGGTGTATTTGTATGTGGCTGCTGCAGCACTAACTAGCTCAGTGTAACTGCACCACTAATGAGTTGCAAAACCAGGCCAGATCAATGATCCATTTTGTTCAGAAGCCATACTGAATTCTTCTGCCTGTTATGTCTGTGTCAGCTAGGTATTATTCCTTTATAACCCAAATTTTTAATGATTGTTTCAACTAAGATGTCTGGTGTCTGAAGTAGGGCACAATGAGCAATGGTGCCCATTATTGCCTTACTTGAAAATGATATATTTGCTACCTTTGATGTTGTAGCTAGTGTTAATGAGTATTTTCTGGGTCAGCCACTGCTTCATCATTAACTTTCTCTAGAAATACTGGATGGAGACAATCTCAGTTGGTCTGTTTTGTTCCCTTTTTCTAGGTGGGTATGCTGTGTACTTTTTTTCCCCATCCTTTGCAATGAGTTCTGTGTACTGCCCAGGGCTGACTGGAAAGGAGCCTCTTTGGCAACAAGGAACTGATGCAGTCAGAGCTGATAAACTTCCCTGAGCAACCTCACCGCTTGTCCGAGCCACTCAGGCACTGCCAGTGTCCTCATGCCACTTCTGGTGGCTCTGTGTGTGCCTTCTTCCTTGCTGACACACAGGCAGCCCTGGAGCTTCTCCCCCATGCCATCTGAAGTTTGATTTTAGAGGCTTTTTGGATCTGAATCCATGGCTGTGGAAAGGCTACAGGGATCTCTGGAAGAGTGAGAGACTGTCATCACACTTCTGTTCAGACATCTGGAGGGTGATGGAAGGGAAATACCACTACACCAGACTGTGCTTATTGTTTCAGCTACATGCTTTGTCTTGTTCTACCCCTCTGCAAAAGGAGGGAGATCGTTGGTAATTGGAAAACTTAGTAGGAAAATGCAGCATAAAAGATCTAATATTCAATCCTGGGTCAAGTTATAGGGAAGAAAAGTTTTCTATTATTTCTTTTTAATGAGCAAAAGTTTGAAGAAAAGGTATTCAGAAGAGCTCCAGCTGGGCTTGTGGAAAATGTGCTTAAAAAAACTCACTTAATCCAATGCAACACAAATGAGTGTCAATAATTACCTGCCTAGGTATTTTTAAAATGAGGGCTTCTGGTTAAAACAGAAACAAAAAAACAACAAAAAAAGGGAGGTTGATGGAAGGGAGTGAGATGTAGATCAAGTAAAACATCTTTAACCTGCTTTGTATTTACCCTGCAGTCTCTTCCAGTGCCAGTGTGACGGAAAGTGAATCATGCAGCTCTGGAGCCAGTGACATGGTATCACAGAAGTACCATCAGCAGCTATTGCTAGAATAAAATTCAGGTCAGCCTTTAAGTGTGAAATAACTGGAATTTCTTTGTGGTTGCCTGTGGAGCTTCTCCTAAATTACTACCTGCCACAACTTTTATTGTGTGTCTCAAACTGCTGTTCATGAAATGTTATGTGCCCGGAACAGATGATTTGGCTTTAGCAGTCCCAATCAGCCTGAGGTGAACTTTGATTGATGAGGTGGAACTGGCCCCTCCTGGCACACTGAAGGGAAACCCCAGAGTGCCAGCTGACCTTTGACAACATTTTGTTGCTACAACGTTGTCTTAAGCGTTTCCTTGACCTCGCAGATCTGCAGCGTGGCTGCCAAAATGATGACCTGGATTCTGCACTGTCATGTTGCTGGTGTCACGCACCAAACAAACGTGGAGGAGACAGTGACAGAGCAGATGATAAAGGCAGCAATGTCCATTAGCTGTAGGGCTGGGTGAAAGGTTGTGCCGGGGGCAGGCACCACATAGTCGGGTCTCCTCAGCTGTGCCATCGCTGCAGTTCCCAGCAGGCCCACACGAGAGGGCAGCAGTACACGCAGCAGCCACGCACTGCGATGGGAAGCAGGTTTTCTAGGAATACACAGCACGTGGTAGGGAATTGGGTAAGGCACCCAACATTACAACTTTAAAGTTGTTCTTTCTAATGCTTACAAACAGACGTGTCTTATTCACAGTGTCAGTGTAACTGATGCACAAATTATGCCATTCTGCAATTTCTGAGCACGCCTGGAAGCTTTCTGAAACCTGCACAGATGTGGGTTGAAGCATTCCTGTCCTGTGACTGGCGTATTTGCCCATGCCTGGGAGGCTCTTGTTTCATTTCCCAGCTCTGCCACAGATTTCCTGTGTGTGACCTTGGACAAGCTACTATAATCCCTGTGGATTGGAGTCCCCCAGCTGTAAGCCTGAGATAATACTGCCTCATCCCCTTTGACTTTATACGGCAGGCCCCGTGGGGAACAGCGTCTCGATTCCTATTTGTTTGGCAAATAATACTGAGCACAACGTGGTCCTGAACTTGGTTGTGCCATCCAGATACTGCAGCATGAAGTGTATATTTTTATATCCTACCCAGAGGGTGACAAGAAGTCACTCAGCATTAGCTTTACCTTGCAGTGAGAGCAAGATGCAGGTGTGCTAAGGGAAGCTGAGGGTTTCTGAAGGTGAATTCTTGTTTAGCTTTAAGTAGATTTCTTTTTCTAAAGGTGTAAAAAGGAAAAGCAAGTAAAGCAATAAAACCTCATTTCAACTTTTGCTCAATACTTCTTGCAAAGTGCTGCTATTACTAAAGGCAGCCTAAATCTTTTTGCAAGTGCTGCTTGGGAGTGTGTTGAATCTAATCAATAGAAACAATTGACTGAACAGGCTGAGATTTGCTTGGTGGTCCTAAATGTTCCAGTGTTTCTGCAAGTCTTAGGATGTTCTAGCAATGTGCATGTGACCAGTAATGCACCATGATGGGCTGCCATCTCACAATTTTCCTTTGATACCCAAGTGCCTTTTGGTATTAGAGGCTGAAGAGATAAAGCACACAAGAGTTAGAATTGTAGGAAAATGCCTTTTTTCATAATTTTCCAATTCTAAAGTGTTTTCTACATGCTCCAGATAAATTTAATTAACTAACAAACTCCTCAGCTGCGCTTACAACAGAGTCTTGCTGAGAATGAGCACCCCTCAACATGTCTGAGCACAGAGAGTCCCTGCTGCTCAGTTCTGAGCTCAAAGATCATTTAAAGATGTTGGCCATCTGAATGCATTTCAGTAACAATTAGTGCAGCTGCTGGCATCTGACAGGACAATAAATAATCATTGCTGCAGTACCTTATCTCGTGTTCTGCTCAATAAAGTTCTTATTGCTACCTTTGTACATTATCAGAGGAACTTTGCAGCAGGAGGCACCTACTTCTAGGAACATCTTCCTCCTGTGGTAGGAAGAATGGACTGCCCCAGGGTGCAGTCACATGGGACAAGCATGTAATTCAGGTGTTGTGAGCAACTGCAAAAGCAGGAACTTGGGCAGTTGGAGCACCTTAACATCTTTGTTCAGTGGCAGAACACAGCCTAAAATTCCCAAGAAAAAATTATTTTCTTATGTTACTATGACTATAACAATGATCCCAATCATACAATTTATGTGTATGCACACCCATATATGTGTATATAGTCAGCTTATTAGATGTTATTATCCCTTTTGTCAGCTTGGGAAACTAAAGCCCAGGGAAGTGCAGGGCTTTCCCAGAAGGAGTACAAGCCCTTCATCTCCATTTGCTGCCTTTTGCACATGGGTCATTTGCTGAAAAGTCTGTTCTGAGCAACACAGAGTTGTCCTGCAATGGTTCAGGCTGGGGGGCACCTAGCCTAACATTCTGCCTCGAGCTCTGTAGAAAGAGCTGCCTGGGCTCAGCAGTAAACTACCCTTGGTGCAGTGTTGCCAAAATAATCTACTGGCAGAGGAAGCTTTCCCTAGCCCTTCAGTCAGAGGTTAAACATCTTCCTAATAGCAGAGGATTTATGTCCCTTCTAAACTGAATAATGAGAGCACTTCAAAGGAGGTGATACTTATTCTCTCCCTTAGCAAGTGTTGCGCCAGGTTCAACCAGTAAAGATTTTACCTTTGAGATCTAATTGATTCATCTGTTTCAAACTTAAAACTTTGCAAAATCACTACCTTCGTTTACTGTTGATTTTAGCATGCTGGTTTCAGCATATGCAGGAGTTCAGCTCCTTGCATGATTTGAGTCTGTTCTGATTTCTTCTTCAGGTAACTCTGCCTAGTTATTATATAATTATATATTATATTATTCTTGGCTTTTCTTGTCAGCCAGAAGCTCACGAGATTCCTGCACTGTGGAGGTGCCTTCAGTTGAGGAATCAGGCTTGCATCCCAAAGGCACTGCTGTGTGGGTGCATCAGGAACATTGGGGAAAGGAGATCCCTCTTCACAGACTTGTAAAAATAAAGATGGTTTGATCTCATTGTGCCCTTCCAGTGCATGAAGGGAGCCCACAGGAAAGATGGAGAGAGACTCTTGACAAGGGCCTGGAGTGACAAGGGAGAATGGCTTCACACTGACAGAGGGGAGGTCTAGGTTGGATATCAGGAAGAAATTCTTCCCTGTGAGGGTGGTGAGGCCCTGGCACAGGTTGCCCAGAGCAGCTGTGGCTGCCCCTGAATCCCTGGCAGTGTCCAAGGCCAGGCTGGATGGAGCTCTGAGCAAGCTGGGACAGTGGAAGGCACCCCTGCCCATGGCAGAGGTGGAACTGGATGATCTTTAGGGTCCTTTCTGTTCCAGGCCATTCTGTGATTCTGCTCTATGATGTGACTGTACACGCTAGGGAAAGTGCTAGATTAGACTTAAACTACCTCTGTGCTGCCCCAGCCCAAGCAGCTTTGTTCCTGAAGGTACAGGAGTGATCTCCATGGCAAACAAAAGTCAGGGACATGCAGTACCTTCCCACTGGCTCTGCCAGGCAGCTGAATTGCTCTCTCCTCCTTGGAAGGCACAGCCCTAGGGTTACTAACCTCAGGCAAGCCCGTGACATTACTGTGTATTTTAAAAGCAGGTACTGCAGACTGTGCATGTTCAGCAATCATAGCAAACAGCTGGAGTCCTGGAAATGCCTTCTGGGCCTGGCAGGACACTGATGGGAACGTGCTTCCCACAGCTGGCTCCTGGGGTATGGCACACAGATTGCTCTCAAAGGTCATCTTAAATAACTGTACTTACCTTGTCATTTACAACACCAGAATTAGCCCTGTGACCAGTCAGGCATTTTTCAAAGCCACTTCACATTTTGCAGACGTGGATGTATCTTTATGTTCTTGTTTCTGCACTCTGCAGAGCAAACAGCACTCCAAACACAACTCCTCTGCTGTGCCAGGGAGCAGGAACTCGTGCAGCCCAGGTTCACACAAACACATTTGCTTTTGCAGATGGACTAGGAGTGCCAGGGAGCATTATCTGATGATGGCAGCTTGGCAAGCAAAGGTAGCTCCTTCTCTCTCAGGGAGCAGATGTCAAAGGGAAAACAGCCTGAACTCTGACCCTTGTCCACACACATCCCCATACCCTTTAATTGCCTTCGTAGCTGCTATTAAGGAATTCTTGCTTATTCTACATGCTTTTCTAATGTTTAAGCATTTTTTCCTAGTCACGTTGTTCCATTTGTCTTTACACATTTCATTTCTGACTTGACTCTGGAAAATGAAGTGCTGATGGCAGTGCATTCTGTGTGACAGACCCTATGTCCAAACCAGAATATCTGTAAGAGTCTGCAGCACTGGAGTAAACAAACCCACCTCACATTCGTGATTTCAATTCCCTAACTCCCAGCAGCTTCTCCCTGGAACAACAGAGGGCACCCCTCCTCACACAAAACGCTGGAAGAGGAGCAGCCCTGCCTTTGAGTCAGTTCAGGACCTAGAGTATTTATCTCTCAGTCGGTGATTAGGACTGAATATTCTTCCTCCCAGGAGGTTCACCTTTGCATCTCCTGCTCCCTGTGCCAAAAGCTGCTCTCAAAGACGTGTGCACTGTTCCTCTGGCGGATCTTGCCCTGCTTTGCACAAAATGATTAAGCAGTTATTTACTGAGAAATAGCTTTAGCCTGTTTGATTAGAATCTGCACTTGGGGAAGAGGAAACCACCATGCCAGGTCCAACTCTGCTCCCGTGAAGATCTGGTTTTATTCCAGTGAGTTTACAACATAAAATGCATAAACACACTGCATACCAGGGCTGGAGCCTCAGTTTCTCCTCTCAGGTGGCTGTGTTATCATTTGATCTTGCTGTCCTGTCCAACATGTGCCACTGTGTCAGTGCTGCCACCACCAACTGTTTTGAAATAAAGGGACCTACAAGAGGCTACAGGGAAGATGGAGGGAAACTAATTACAGGGCCTGGAGTGACAGGACAAGGGGCAATGGCTTCATACTGACAGAGAGCAGGTGTAGATTGGATATTGGGAAGAAATTCTTCCCTGCAAGGGTGGTGAGGCCTGGGCACAGGGTGCCCAGAGCAGCTGGGGCTGCCCCTGGATCCCTGGCAGTGTCCAAGGTCAGGCTGGATGGGGCTCTGAGCAAGCTGGGATAGTGGAAGGTGTCCCTGCCCATGGCAAGGGAGTGTGACTGGATGGTGTTTAAAGTCCCTTCCAACCCAGGCCATTCTATCATTCCATATCACAGTAACAATGTTGTTATTTTAGAAGAATCTAAGTTCAAAAACACCCTCTACTAAGGCTTGTCCTGATTTATTAACCCTCCAGCTGATGCCCTCAAGGGCTGTAATTATTAATTTCTGTACAGAATTGGCCCATATGTGCATAATGTTGCATTCAGTTTACTGCAATGTGCATTGGTGCCAGGACTCTGAACCCCTTACAGCCCTCTCTGAGAGGACAGGGGAGGTTTAGGTTGGACATAACAGAATCACAGAATGAACTGAGTTGGAAGGGACCCACAAGGATCATCAAGTCCAACTCCTGGCCCTGCACACACACTCCCCAAGAGTCACATCATGTGCCCAAGAGTTGTCCAAAAGCTCCTGGAGCTGCCAGGCTTGGGACAGTGACCATTCCTGGGGAGCCTGTTCAGTGCCTCTGGGGGAACAACCTTTTCCTAATATCCACCCTGCCCCTCCCCTGACACAGCTCCAGCCGTCCCTGGGTCCTGTCCCTGGTCACACAGAGCAGAGATCAGGGCCTGTGCTTTGTGAGGAAGCTGCAGAGCTTCTGTAAGCTCTGACCTCAGTCTGCTCTTCTCCAGCTGAACAGAACAAGTGCCCTCAGCTGCTCCGTGTGTGGCTTCCCCTCGAGGTCCCTCACCATTTCCACATCCCTCCTCTGGACGCTCTCTTGAACTTAATCTCTTTCCTACGTTGCAGTGACCAAAACTATACACAATCATTAAGGTGAGACCACGACAGTGCAGAGTAGGAAGAATTTGTTCACAGAAAGGGCGATCATAGATCGGAATGGGCTGCCCCCATCGGGAGGCAGTGAAATCACGGTCCCTGGAGGTGTTTTAGGAAAGGCTGGACGTGGCACTGGGTGCCATGGTCCGGCTGACGCGGTGCTGTTCGGTAGCAGGTTGGACTCGACGATCACAGAGGGCTCTCCCAGCCTGACTGACCCCGTGATTCTCTCAGACCGGCCCCAGCCCCGCCCGCACCGGGGCGGCCATTCCTGTGGGGAGGTGGGGCCGCGTGAGGGGAGGCGGAGCGCGAGCCGCTCACCAGCCAATGGCAGCGGCCACCGCCCTGGCCCCGCCCACTCCCCCTCCCGCCCTCCCCGCAGCGGGCGCGGCCCCGCGCGCACGTGCCGGGCAGCGTGCGCGGCGGTCACGCGGGCGCGCGCGTGACGGCGGCGGCCTGAGGGGCGGGCGCGCACTCGGGCCCGGGGCGGGAGCGGGGGGAAGGACGGCGGCACGGAGCGGGGCGGGACCGCCAGAGAACCGGCCGGGCTGCCGGGGACTCGCTGTGATGCGGCCCCGTGGCCTCCTGCGGTGCCTCCCAGGAGTGCTGGCCCGCACTGACGCGCCCGGTGCGTGCGCAGGTACCGCCCGAGCGCTCCTGCCCTCCGGACAAACTCAGCGTGGGACAGACCTCCTCTTTTCAGAGCATCTCAGAAGCATTTAGGCAGCAAAAGTCCACTGAGATCGTCGAGTCCTACCTATGACTGAAGACCACCGTGTCATGCAGACCATGGCACTGAGTGCCACATCCAGTCTTTCCTTAAAAACCTACAGGGACAGTGACTCCATCTCCCTGCGCAGGGAGTTCCAATGTCTGATCACCCGTTCAGTGAAAAATTTTTCCCTCATGTCCAGCCTAATCCTCCCCCTGTGCAGCTTAAGACTGATACCCTCTTGTTTCAAGCAAAGTATAAAAAGATTTTCCAACTTGAGTTCTTTTCCAACCTCTCAGTCCCATGCAGAACAAGAGTTCAACTCACATTTTAAAAGGAGACAGTTTCTCCTGCTGGTAGTCCTGCAAACACCTTCTGGAAATCTTGCTGCCAAGAGATGATGTGGAATCTCCCTGGCTGAAGAGATTCCAGAACCATCTGGATGCAATGCTGTGATGCAATCTGGGATAGTCCTGCCTGAGCAGGAGGTGGAACTAGATAACCCACTGTGGATAACCCACTGTGGTCCCTTCCAGCCTGACCCATTCTGGGATTCTGTGAAGAGAAGCTTTTCCCCCCCACACATTTCAGGCTGCCTTATTGCTACAGTCTGCTCTTGGTGGCATATGACTGTTTTTGATGGATATACTCACATTCCAGGTCTTGCAGCTGGAGCCTAGGGCCCAGCCTCATGAGCTTTGCTGGAAGCTGCAATATCCATACCACAGAAATGCTGATCAGGGTCACTGCTCACAGGCTCCAAACCTGAAGCCAGTGCAGTCATTCCAATCACATCTATAAGTATTAGATGTGGTTGGAATGCACTGGGTGCATGGAATGCACTGAGTGGTTGGAGCATGCAGAGGGGCTGCTGCTCCCACCTGGATGGGCTCTTTTGCAAACATCGTATGTGAGGAAGGCTGTGGGCCTGCCTGCCACTCACAGGAGGGCTGGAGCCTTGGCAACTTTCTACAGCGGGAATAGAATCCACTGCAGCGTCTGTCAGCTCCTCTGGCTCTGTGCTGCAGGTATTCAAACACACTTGGAGAGACAATTTTCTGCTGAGGAAGAAGGTGCCATACCTACATGGCTCTTTCCCTGAGGTTATTCCCTAGAAATTACACAGTTGTGAGAGTATACCTTAGTCTCATGCTTATAAAACACGTAGCAAAAAGCAAAGTAAAAAACCCAAACAAACAACCAACAGGAAACAACTCTCTTTGGTCCCTATGGTCCCTATGATCCTGCCTGGGATCAAAGTCCCTGCTTGCTGAAACATCAGGGAATCTCTTCTGGCCTGCCCCAGGCATCGTCCGCATCCTCGGGGGCGCGGGAGGTGCACGCAGGGCAGGGATGTTTGCAGCAGCAGCAGGTGCGCTGCCCCCGCGTGCCCCGTGAGCCCAGCCAGGCAGAACAGCCTGGCCCCGGCAGCGCAGCTCCTGCAGCGCCGAGGCTGCCCTGAGTTCAGTGCTTGCGACAGACTGACAGCCCCGCGGGCTGCAGCGCCGGAGCGGCGGGAGCAGCTCGGCCCTGCTCACATCCAGCCCACACGTGGCCGGGGCTCACGCAGCTGCTGCCGGCGGCAGGTGAGCCACCGGCTCCTCTCTGCTGCTTCCCAGCGAGCTGCTCCGAGCCTGCAGGAGAACCAGACATTCAGACTTTCCTGAGTGGAACTGGCTTTAAAAGATCCAAGGCTTTTTTCGCAGAGAAAATTCGGCATTTTTGTTACTTTCTTTCTCCGGGGTTGTATTTTCTTGTTCATTTCTACAACTAGAAGGCAGGAAACTTCTCAAAGAAGGCTGGGATCACATGATTCCAGGAGCTGAAGTTTGGAGGGAAAAGGAAATCCGTTGCAAGGCCCAGGTTACAGGGCAGGCCAGGAATTTAGAGGTGCTGAAACACACCTTGCACACAGTCCCCAGGCTTGCTGGATGTCAGACATTCAGTCTGCCCCGACTAAAGTGAAAATTAAACAAGGCCTAAAACACAAACTCAGGACCTACTCCAAGGCCCATTGTGCTCCAGAAAAGGGCTCCCATGACTGAAATGGTCAGGCCTTTCTCAAACAGTGCTGATAGTCAAGATCTGTAACTGTAACACTTCCAAACATAAAAATTCCTTGTCCCTCAGTTGGAGGTACGTTATATTGCCTTCCATAGTTTTAACAATCCCAAGCATCCTGATTTAGCACATTCTAATGGAGCCTGTCATGCCACTATGATATACTGGATTATATAATCTGTTTTCAACATTTATTACTTAACAAATCAAGCTTGCATCACTTATCTTGTAGTTTATGAGACAACAGAATATGGATTCAAGTGTAAACAATAAATGTGGCACCCAGTCCTGCACTCTCAGCACTTCCATAAGTGAATGTGTATTTAAGGATGGGAAGCTCTTGTCCAGTGTTTCTGTGATTGTTTTTAAACTCAAGAAAATTCAAGACATACAAATTGATTTAGACTCCAAAGGGATCTGAGGAAGCCTGGAATTTAATAATTAAGGCTGACACTAGGGTTCCTCCTGTCATTTGCCTTTTGCCTCCAGCAGCAGTGGGTTATCAGCCTCAATTACAAACCTTTTTCCCCCGTGTTTGCTTTTGTTAGGTATTGGGATTATCAGAAAACACATAGTTTGTCTTTATGTTTTATGTCATAAAATGTAATAGATTACACTGATGCTGCAACTTGGCGTGAAGTCATTTGGCACGTTTGATTCAAGGGCTAATAAAAACAAGCCTTCCTGTTACTGTACATGGTAAATACTGAAATTGATAAAGCCTTCTAAGGATCTGCGTTGATAGCCCAGTGAAACCTAAATGGATTCATATTCCCAAAGGAAGAAAATTTGAAGGAGACCTAAAGCCTTGCTGATGCTCAGGTTTAAGCTGCACTCCTCACGAGGGGCACAGGTTTTTATGACGTGCCCGTGGCTCCACCCTCTGTGCTGGGGCAGTGATCTGGCAGCAAGGGCTTTGTGCTCAGTCAGGCCGATTGCCCAGCTGGCAGGACTCATGAGCACCTTCATCCCGGCCTAAATGCTGGCCTAACAAGTGTTAAGCTGTTCAAGTATGCAGGTCAAAGTTACCCAGGGGAAGGGTTGAGCCCAGCTCACTTTCATTCCAGTGAAAACACAGGGAGCCAGAACCAGATCCAAAGACAGATGGAGGCAGACACAGATTTTTTCCCATTTCTCTACCTAGCAATTTACTTCAGCAGAAAGAGTGGTGCACTGTGGCAGCCTTTGGTCCATTATTTATGGAAAAAAAATCTATGTCTATGTGTCCACTGGTATTTGTAGATAGCCCACCTGTATCTTTAATTGGAATTAAATTTACTACAGCTTCCATTTGAAGACGCCTATTTCTTAGCAATCCTACTCGAGTAAGTTAAAAGAAGTGCTTATTTTTCATCCAATTTATAATTTCTCCTGTGTTTTAAGGGATTGGTGGAATTAACACGAGTCTTAGGAACTTTTTATTCCATTCCAACTTCATTCCTTGTCATTGTAGTCACCGGTACTGGAGCACCAGCAGAGGGAGCACGGAACGTTCCCTTCATCTCTCTCTTACGTAAACACTGGCTACTGTTTGAGGCGTTACTTTAATTTTATTTCCCTGCAAGAATTTTTGGAAGGAAAGGTGATCTACAGCTCTGCTATTCAATCTGTTGAAGGCTTTAGGGTGCTGCATTTCCATGCTAGGAATGATCTGCCTGCTTCCACCACTCTATTCCTCCTCTCCCTCTCCCCCTCAGCACAAAATATTTGGGTTTTGTAGAGTATTTCCAAGCTGGGACACCCATCATTCATTCCTGCAGAGATTGGGATACGTCATTAGATTGTCAGGCAAATCATAAAGTTTGTTCCTGGTGAGCAAAGGGAGCTCCCAGGCAGCACCAGGGCTGGCAAGTGTTAATTATAAAGATTAGTATTTTGCAAAAGGAAGAGGGAAAAAAGTAGATGTCAGGAAGAAACCTGTGTGTTCCACGCTTTGCTTTGTGAAATGTGCACATATTAAACCAGAGTTTTCCAGAGAGAGTTAAAGGAAACCCAGCAAATTCAAACCCAGATTAAGAATGTGAATTAAATCGTCATCAGCTGCACAATCATACAGTTTGAAGCTCAATGCACCAATTATTATGTATTATCATTGCATTTTTAATTAGTAGACAGCCCCATTTTGTGTATTAAAGTTTTTATTCCTTATTAAGAATTTTTTAAATCACAAAATAGTGTGGAAATATTTAGATAATAGAATTCATGGAGTGCTGGAAAATACTGAATATAAAGATTGATTTCTAATATATCACATACTAAACTGTTCTAAAACAGCTGGTTTCTTGCAGACAGGATTTATTTTTTTTAATAATTTAAGACAGCATAAGCTTGTATCAAGCATAAGCGTTGTAACAAAAGTGCAACTTTTTCAGCAAATCCTCCCAAAAGATATTTAACTCAAAATATCATTAACACATATTTTTCTCCCTACAAAAATAGCATGTCAGACGTCATTAATTGGATGTATTAACAACTATTTACATACAGCCACTCTGTAGGCTAGTAAGATTTTTTTTTTTTGTAACGTTGTTTAAACACAGCGTTTGAGGCAAACAGTAGCAACAGCAGCAGCAGATGCACCAAACGGACTGACGGACCCCGGACACGCACACACTCCTCGCCAGGCTGTGGTGTCTCACCTCTTACATAACATTCAAGTGAGATTTCTCACAGTGCTACCTTGGCAACAAACTAAAAATATCTAGGCAAGGTCTTGGTTTAAGCCTTATTATAAAAGCTTTATCTGTGTGATTATCTGGCGTCTGGTTTGTCTCCAGAAAGGGAAAACGCAGTATTTGAGCATGGGATGAGGGAAAAACCCATATGGGAAACTTACCCCAAGTGGGTTAATCAGTTCTGGTTGCACAGCGAGGTGTTTACCTACGGCCTCCAGTTTGTGTCACTCGGAATTTAGGATAAAATGAGTTCAGGCTGACAAGCTGCTCTGTGTTTTCTTGGGGGAAGAGAAGGGGGTTTCTTTTTGTAGTTCAGTACAGTAACATTCATTTTATACAGCAAAGTTTGGGGGGAAAAAAAATCTCTCGGGAACATTCTGAATTAAATAAAGATGGGATGAGAACAAATGCACTTGCCACACCTGTATACCTTAGCCAAAAAAAAAAATGAAATAAACACAAGGTTATGTAATGGGTCTGACCCTCCTTTCCTTGCACACCCAAAACTTGCTGGAGCCAGCGGCATCCCCGGGTGCTCAAGGCACTGCAGGTTTGGGCTCAGGGCATCCTCCACACTCCGGTTCTCCATAAAGTGCTAGCACAGGTGCTGGGCTCTGCCCTTCTTCCCTCGCCTCCTTCCCGCCCTCACCCTGAACCCATCCAGGTCTCCCGGACAACAAGTGCAAGTTCCCAAGTGGGACTTAGGGACACAATGTATAAACCCATTCCAAATAAGGTGCCGCAATTAATTACTCTATATAGAGAGGAAAAAAAAAGTATCCTTACTATGTTTTCTTCCTTCTTCTTCTTCTTTTTTTTTTTTTTTTTTTTTGTTTTGTTTTCCTTATTTACGCATTTATAAAGCCAAACATTAAAAAAATACTGAGTAGCAAATTTTATCCTCGACGGTCCTCTGCGGGGGCCGCTCCGGGACCTGCCGCCCCGGCAGCGGGACTCGCCCGGGCCGGGCCCGGCGCCCCGCGGCCGCCAGCTCCCGGCGATCACGGGCCCCGGCGACCCCTGCCCTCCGTAGGAACCCGGGGGCGCAAGTGCGGGCCCGACGGCCCCTCAGTCCGAGGGGAGGGCAGCGGCGGCGGGGAGCCCCCGGGCCGTCTCACGGGCCCTCGGCGCCGGGCTCCTCGGCGGCTGCGGGCTCGGGCTCCTCGGCGGGCTCGGCGGCAGCGAAGGGGTGCGGGAGGTGGGGCGTCGGGGGCAGCCCGGTGGCGGCCGCCGCCGCCTTCTCGGGGCCGAGCACGGAGGAGAGGCAGGGAAAGGAGGCGGCGGCGGCTGCCGCGGCGGCGGCCGCCTGGGCCGGGATGCCCGGGTAGAGGAGCGGGATGGGGGCGGCGGGGTACAGATACTTCTCCAGGCTGCTTTTATCCAGGAAGGGCTGCATGTAGGCGGCGGCGGCCGAGGGGGAGATGAAGTAGAAGGGCAGGCAGAAAGGGGCCGCCGCCGGCTGTCCGAAGGGGGCCCCGCCGCTGCCCGCCCCCAGGGCCATCAGCGAGCCCAGCAGGGCGGCGTCGGGTCTGACCAGCGCGGCCGCCGCCGCCGCCGCCGCCTCGGCTCCCCGCGCCGCCAGCCCCGGCGGGCCGGGCATGGGGCTCCCGCCGCGGTCCAGCTTCAGCCGCTTGGGCGCGGGAGGCACCTCGTCCCCCGACGGCTCCTGCTTGATGGCCAGGGCGGGCAGCGCTCCGCCGGCCGCCGCCGCGGGGCCGCGCTCGGGGCGCGCCTCGCCCTCGCCGCCGTAGCCGCTGTCCGTGTCCGTGTCGGTCTCGGCGCTGAGCTCGGCGGCGTGAGTCCGCTGGATGACGGGCACGCAGTTAGCCTGGCCCTCCGGCTTGTGGCCCGGCGCGCAGGGGGGGGCGGGCGGGGAGGAAGAGGAGGAGGATCCCTTGCTGAGGGGGCCCGGCGGCGGGGACAGGAGCTGAGGGCCGGGGAGGAACTGCGACGAGATGGAGTGCAGGTGGCCGAGGAGCTGCGCGCATCGCTGCTCGCGGGGGGTCCAGCTCTCGAAGCGGGAGAGGTACTGCAGCACTTCCTTCGCGCACGTCTGAAAGCCCGAGTGGAAGGCGTCCAGGTCGGCCTGCACCGGAGACTTCATGGACCGCTCCCCTGCGGGGGAGACCGAGAGGGGACAGCGTTTAGCCGCGGCTCCGGCATGGAGCGCCCCGCTCCGCGCCTCTCCCTGCCCGTCCCCGGGGCGCCCCGGCGGCGCTGCCCCCCGGACCCCGCTTACCATTCTGCAAAGCGATTATCTTCTGGTGCTGCTGCTCTGTTAAGGCTGTTAGTGCTTTCAAGTGCTTCAAAGTCAGTTCCAGCACCACCGCTTTCTCCAGGTGTCCCAGCGTCTGCAAAGGCAAGGGTAGGGGGCGGCTTGGCTACCTCCCGGCACGTTTTGGCTACCGCCAAATGCGGCCTCCGTTAACTTGGGTGAGACCGGCCCCCGAGGCATTAGGGCCAGGCGGGCGGGCAGCAGTCGGGCAGCCCGGCGTCCCGGGGATGCGCAGCGGGCAGGCTGCCGGCGCCTGCATCCGCACGGGCATACACGCTCCTGGGCACCTTACCGTTAGTTTCAGATGCTCGGGCAGTAAATCCTTCAGCTGGGCAATGCATTCGTTAATCCTGTCTCGCCTCTTCTTTTCTATCAGTCTATGTGGCAGTTTGTACGTTTCCTAATTAGCAAAACCCGGAAAAGCCAAGTGTTAGGCAGAGTCCCTCGGAACGCCGATCAAAACCAAAACAAATGTCATGCGGACCACATGCCGCGCAAATTATCGTCAAGGCACCGCTCTCCCCGCCGTGCCAGCTCGCTCGTAAACCCACTTGTGATTCGGGGGGCAAGTTGTATGCGCAGCCCCCCAGGGATGCTCTTGGGAGCGAAGCTACTCCGCAAAATTCAGCGAGCCCAAATTAAGCGGTTAAGCGAGAAGAGAGCCCCAGAAACTTATCCTTACCTTGCTCTCGTCCCTCTTCACTCCTCTTTTGGGTTTGCACATATACAGGGCAGGGTAGTCCAGCCTGGAGAAAAACACAAAGATCCAGCATGGGCAAGTGCAGCGATAGCTTGCGTAGCACCTTCTCGAGTGGGCACACGGGCGCCGAGCGCTCTGCCCGAAGGGCCGGGCAAGGCTCGCCCGGCTCCGCCAGCGGAGGGAGGCGGCGAGCCCCGCGCCCCGCCGGGGAGCCGGCGCCGCTCCCAGCGCTTCGCAGCACTTTCTCAAGAAGACGAAACGCCGTAGAGATACGAGACGGAGATAGTGCCCCGGCGCCTTACCCTATAAAATCCCTATGCTCCAGTAGCTGCCTCTCCGGCAAGCGGGAGATTCCTTCATCCATGTCTGGCAGCGGCTGATGTTTCGTCGCTGCTTTTGACTGAGCCTGCGGGATGCTGAGATCAGTCTCGGGAGATCCGCGAGCGACGCTGCGCACATGCAGCCTCCGTCCCCCCTCTCCCGTGCCGTGGCCAAAAGTGTGCGGCGGTTCGTCCCCCCCCTCCAAGAGCCTCCGCCGCCGCTGCCGCTCCCCCCCGCCCGCCTTCGCTGCGCTCCCCGCGCACACGCCCGCAGCTCCCGCCGCCGCCGCCGCCGCCGCGCCTGCCCGCGGGGCACGCGCGCCGCCAGCCAGCCCCGCACCCGGCTCACGTGCGGCGCGGGCGGGGGCGGGACCGGGGAGGGGACGGGGGGGGTCCCGCCGCCCGCCCGGGGCCGCCCTGCGAGACAGCGGCTTCCCCCCGTGTTACTGCTGCCGCCGCTGTCATCGTCAGCCTTACCGCCGCGATGATTGCCGCTCTCGCTGTGGCTTTATTATTTTTATTATTTTTATAATTTGAATACTTATGAAATTATTTTACTTTTATTATTGTATTTTTTTTTTTTTTTTTTTTTTTTAATTTGCCTCCCGGAAGGAGACTCGCCAGTGGAAAACGTGCCCACGGGATGCAGGGGGTAATAATCGAGCCCCTCTCTTGGCGGGTCCGGTTAGGGGGTCACGTTCTCCATACGTTTTCTATATATTTCTATAGGATGCGTGGGCACGAACGGGCGCACGCACACGCGTGTTACTGCGCGGAGCGCTCCCTGGCCCGGCGCCGCCTGCCGCAGCTCTCGTCCCCCGGTGCTCCCGCCCGGCCGCCGCTGCTGCCGGCAGCTCTTCCTCCCGACCTTTGGACGGGAGCCGGATCTGCCTGCAACGCCAGAGCGCGGCGTTCTGTACAGACGGACTCGCGTATAGAGGCACATACATATAAAAATATGTCTATCTCGAATGTAAACACATCTGCTGTTGGCGCTGCCCTCGGGCAGCCCGCATCCCCGCGGGGCGCAGGGGGTGACATTGGCAGAGGATTTGCACCGGCGCAGCGTGACCGGCCGCAGCAGCCCCGGGACGGGGCGGGGCGGGAACCCCCCCGCCCCCCCGCCCGCGTCCCTGCGTGCCGGGCGCGCCCGCGCAGCCCCCGCTCCCCGCCGGCGGCGGCGGCACCGACAGCCGCCTCCCTAATCCCGTCTCACACTGGTACGAGCACAGGGCCGGCAACGTGACCCGACCTGCTGCCACATCACTGCCGCCGGGCTGCACCGGGCGGCCCTGCCCCGCCGCCCCCCGCTATCCGGCGGCGGCACCGGGCGGCACCGGGCACCCCCGGCACGGGCTACCGCGGGCCGTGTCCCCCGGCCCCGGGCAGCCCCGCGCCCCCCGCCCCTCGCCGGGCGGCCCGCCAGGACCCTCCTGCCGGCGGAAGGACGGGGTGCCCGGGGGAAGGGGATGCTCTTCTCTCCCGCGCCCCGGCCGAGGCGCTGTCTGTGCGTGCGTGTCCCCGCGTGTGCGTGTCCCGGCCGGCGTGTCCCCGCGTGTCCCCGCGTGTGCGCCGAGCCTGCAGCCGGCGCGGCATGTGTGCCCTGCAACGTGCGGGGTGTGCGGCGTGTGCGGGGAGCGCGGCGGCCCCGGCCCCACGTGCGGGGCAGGGGGAGCGGACAGCCCCGGCACCACCCCGGTCAGGGCTGGCGACTTTCTCTCCGGTATTCCCGGCGGCAAGTGTCAGCTGAGGCGATCCATAGTGATGTGTTTATCCCCGCCGCCAGCGCTGACCGCTTGCTTTTCTCTTGGTTTAGCTCTGCTCCCTCCCTTCCGCGGGCTCCGGCTCCGGGAGGTGCGTGACCTCCAAACCCGGGCTCCCACAGAATCCGGGCTGCTGGGGGAGACGGGGGAATTACCCCAATAAATACCAAACACGCCCCCTGCCAAAATAGAGACGGGAACCTCACATCATTCCTGTTTAACGACCGTGCCTTACAGGTATTGTGGCCAGAAGGGTAACTCGTGATTTTTGTGTGCGGGGAGAGGCGGGGCTGCCGAACCGCACTGCCCGTCTGCAAAGTGCGATTGAGGTTTTAGGAGCAGCAAAGGCTCTGATGAGGTGTTTGAGGCTCCTGCTTGGCAAGCAGCAAGCGGCACTGCGGGCTTGTACAGCTCTCTCCCTGTTAACTTGATGGCATTTCCACACTGTCCGAAGCTAAACCGGGGCCAAAAATATAACACACATTTGTGCCACGTGCATATAGGTTATAGGGGTGGGGGTCAGAAGGAGAGGCTCGTGGACTGCTGCAGAGGTGGGTGGGAGAATCTGCTGCGGAAAGCAAATTGTTACACAGATGTCACAGAATATTACACAAATGTTCAAAGAGTCATAAAATATTCTGAGTTGGAAGGGACCCACAAGGATCCTGGAGTCCAGCTGCAGACTCTGCACAGGACAATCCGACAATCCTACCAAGTGCCTGAAAGCATTGTCCAAATGCTTCTTGAGCTCTGTGAGTCTTGAAGCTGTGGTCACTTCCCTGGAGAGCCTGTTCCAGGGCTCAACCACCCTCTGAGGGAAGAACTTTTTCCTAATATCCAACCTAAATCTCCCCTGGGACATTACCTTGGGTAAGCCTGGACTACAGAGCAGTTCCCTCGGGAAGGAGGACCACAGACTGCAAGGGAAAGTTGCTCATCAAGGACATATTGGTTGCCCCATGTCAGTCATCCATGCTGGACATCTAAGGAAGAGCAGTGGGCTCTCTTGTTAGTCAGTGGAGAGAAACAGGCAGCTTCAGCATGAAATATCCCTCCTCCTCACTGGACTGGTCCTTGAAAAAGTATCAAGAAAACAGGCCAAGTAAAAGGAGCTTAACCCTGAACTAAAGCACCCTGAACTGGAGACCTTTTGGGGGAGTGCTGACAAAAAAGGAGGTTGAACTCTGAAAGAAGAGACAGTTCCCTGCAGGTGATTGCTCCCGTGGGCAGGACAGCAGGGCTTTACATGGCTTCTGTAACTAACACACAGGGTGGGAGGGGTGGGGAGCATTTCGGGAGCAACCGCCTTGTGGAACACCTGGAACATTTCTGGAGCATTTCTTTGCCAGCTTCATCCTCTCTGGAACAACCTGCAGATCTTAAAATTATGGAAAGAATGTCGAGGGTGAGACAGCTTCTAGGAGAAGTCCTAATTCTGGGATTCCTCTGGAACCAAGTGGGAACGGAAATTGAAAATTACCAAAGACTCAAAACATGAGCCGAGACAGCTGGACACTGTGCAAAAGGAGTTCAAGCAGCATCTGGAAACTTCTAAGGGTTTTGTAAGAGGTCACCTGGAGACAAGGATAAAAGACTTCAGTGTCCAGGGAGAGTGCTAAATTCTTCTGGAAGATTCCCAGTTTAAAAAGGCAGGATGGATCAAAGAGGTGAGCAGCAGCGTAAATATCATGCAAAATAATGTTTTCCAGAAAATAAGAGGCACAACAAAAGCTTTGGTCAGTTTATAAGCCAAGATGAACTACAGCAAAGAGTTAAGAAATTGAGAAAATCAATTTGTAAAGGATATAAAAGGCTTGCAGGTTGCTGCAGGAAAAAACAGCCTCCTGCTGCACACAAGCTGGCCAGCACACAGCCTACCACCATCATCCACCAGCTTTTCCAGTCTCCAGGAGAAAGGAATCAGGCTATTTGTCCCAGCTGAACCAGGGCAAAAGGCACGGTGTTTGAGGAAAATGCACCTGGGAGAGGAAAATGCACCTTGTTCAGCTCCATCCATAACCATGGCATGAGGGAATGGCTCTGAAATGGGAGGCCTAGAAGCCCATTTGATGGGGTCAGCTCTTATGTCAGTGAGCACTTGCCTTCAGGAAAAGAGATTAAATTTTCTAGTCTGGCTGTATGACTAGAATCAACCATCAAATTAGACAAAGCTCGTCAGCTGTGTGCCACAAAGTGGGGGACAAAGAGAATTCAGCGGAAGGATTGTTTTGGTGGAATAACAAGGTATTCAACCAGGGGAAATTGGACATTGACCTAATAATAGATTTTTCAGTAAGGGGATGACCAGACTGAGATCAGGGAAAAAGGGAAAGGTAAGCAGATAAAAATCTGAGCTGGAGTCCTGGAGTCCAGGAGGAGATGCTTTGGGAGGAGCAGACAAACATGGACACAATGCAAGCTTCCTAAGCCAGTCTCCCAGGTCCTGGTGGCCTGCAGGGCAGAGACTTCCTGAGCCAGGAATGATGTCTCTGTGTTTAATGGGAAGCCAAAGATGCCCTAAGAGGCTGAGGAATGTGCCAAGGTTTTAAATGATGGGCTGCAGCAGAGCACTGAGCCAGTTAGCAGGCAGTGGTGAGAAGATGGTCAGTCCTGTCAGAGCAGCGCTGTGGCTCACATGGGGACAAGAAAAGAGAACTTCCACCTCAGAAAGTAACATACACACCCAGCATATGTAAAGCAAGAGACACAGGGGCCATGCAAAACCAGAGCTGAGCTCAGAAGCAGAAATAAAATAACCTGAGTGTGGGAAGGTGGTGGGCCAAGAGAAGACACAACGTGCAGCAAGACCTTTGCAGAGTTGCAAAATGAGGAAATGGGGGGAGATCCAGCTGGGGGACAGAGTCAGGACCACGTTTTTGTGGAGGACTGGTGCAAAAACCGTACCTGGGGGACACTGGTCATAGTCTAGTATACTTTGGCCCATCTTAGGCCATGTGAAATGAGTGATGGGCCAGTCTCCCAAACCAGCCCATGGGCTAATAGTGACCAAGTTAATCAGCTTGTAGTGGATAGTGTGACAGGAGAATGTAGACACTTCTCAAACCTGGGGAAACCAGAAATAAGGGACTAGAGCAAGAAGCAAGGCATAGTGATGATAAACACCAGGAACTGTGCCTTATCCCATCAGTTTGGAAATTCCCTTTAAAGGTGTGTTTCCAGTGAAGCTCCTTGTTTGCAGATAGTTGAGAACCTGTCCTGCCTTTGGGGACAATAAAAAATAAAGGTGGCTCCACTCTGAAGTCACTGCCAGCCCTGACTGAGGGGAGAGTCTCAAGCCTGCTTGGAGTACTGGGACCTTCAGAGACGCTTCCCCAACAAGTCAGTCAGACCTTGCGCATGTGTTACAGAGAAGATCTCCATCTGTCTGCTGGATGCCTTCCAGGAACATCAACCAGGAACAAGTAAAACGACTTCCCCCGAAGTTCCCCCTCTGAAGTCCCTGGAAAGAAGCTCTGTCTGAGCATGAAGGCCCCTTGGATGATGGGTTTCAGTTTGGTCAGTCACAAGAGATCTCAAAGGTGTATATCAACAGGCAGAAAGACAAAGAAAAAGAAAGAAGAGAAAATTGCTTTCTCAGCCAAGCCCAGCCTGGCAGTTTAGTGATGGCTGGGGGCTAACGTAAAGCCCCAGCTGCACTGGAGAGGAAGGTAGGGCACACCATGCCAACAGGAGGCCTTGGATGGCCTCAGCCTTCCAAGAGGTCTGTTGTGCTTTGGCTATTTATGGGTACATGCCGAGACCTTTGAACAAGTGGTAGGTGCGTGGACAACGTGGCCTGTTAGTGATAAGTTCAAGGCTGAAACTCTCTAACTGGTCCCAAAGGAAAGGGAGTTGTTCCAAGAGCAGGTGACTTCAGCCTGCTGCACCAACTGGTGATGGGGAATTTCCACAAAAAAAGCAAAAGTGGGACTGCCTGGAGCTGCAGGTCCACAGGACTCTGCTCCTGTTACAGAAGGAGATGGGCTGTTTGTAGATGTGCTAACATTGCAAAACCTTGCTTGGGCACAGTGACAGAGGGAGAGCCTTTCAGTGGCCAGCAGAATGAGATTTAGCAGTTTCCACCTGTGCAATTCTTGCCAGTGGTTAAATTTACTGATGAGCTCCGCTGGTATTTGCACAGGAGGAACACTGTAATCAGTGTACTGATTTGTGCAGGGGTGTAGGCCATAAATCCCTGCACTAGCTCATTCTGTGGGATTCCCAAATGCAATTTGGCCAAGTCTTTAGGAAAATGGCAATTTTGCAACTGCACAATTTACTGCACCTCTGGTCATAAGTGGAGTAGCAGGGATGGGGAATCCAGGCAGAACCTTTGGGACGCAATGCAAGTCTCACAGAGAGTTGATTCTTCAGAGGGATGAAGGCAAAGAGGGAGATGCTTGTTTCCTCTCAAACCACTTGTGGATGTGCAAATACTTCCAGTTCACTCAGGAGAACCAAGGAAGGGAAGTGCCAGAGGAGAAATGTGGGCTCCTGAAGGTTCATCACAGAAAGAATCTCACTAGGATACAACTAGAAAATGAGCTGGGAAACTCCACTGTCCTAGAGCACAATTACATACTTTTGGAGCACAATGGAGTGATGGATACCAGGGGAAAAGCATTCTGGTCATGGTGGAAAAGTCTGGAATGAAAGGTCAAATATGGCACAAAAGTTTTAGTGCATGAAAACAACCTATAGAGCACATTGTTAGGTGGTGTCTGGAGCAGGAAGTTCTGAGATTATTATTTTAAAAGATGGCAAGTGTTTTAAGCCCCACTGTGTTTCTGTGCATTTCCAACAAGGCTTAGCTAAGCTAAGGGGAAAAGTCCTACACTGGTTAAGAATGAGGAAGGATGTAGAGAATGCATGCAGGAGATGAATGCCCCTATGGCAAATAGTTCCACAGAAACACAGAGACACCCCATGAAACAGTATCTGACAGACTCATTCCACTAATGGGTTGCATTGCCTGATGTCCTTGGGTTTCTGTCTGGAGCACATTCTAAAGGCTGCAGACTATTTCACAAAATGCCCTGGAGCTTGTCTGTTAGGACATCAGTGCCAGATGTCCAAGTGAAAGATGTCCTCTCCCTCCAAGTCCTAGGAGGTACGGGAGGATTGCACAAAGCTCAAGGGAGAAACTCTGAAGCCAGAACTTTTCAGCAGATCTGTGGGGTGGTTGGGATCCCTAAAACAGTTCCATGTGACCACAGCCTAAAGGGTTGGTGTGATTTTTTTTTTTTTTTGCAGACTCTTCCAGTCAAGTGGCTTGCTCCTCAGAACTGCCTGAAGTAACACCCAGCATATTCCAGTCCTTTGGGAGGCTCCAGGAGAAGCAAAGCACTTCCTCACCATTTTGATGAAAACCTAAGGCCTTCTGCATGCCTTTTTATGGACTTCTGGGAGAAGAAGAAAGAGTTTTGGGTCATACATAGAAGCACATGTTCCTTTTTTTTTTTTTTTTTTTTTTTTAATCAAGTGGAAATCTGGGATATTTTACAATCTTTGTGTGAAAATCTTTAAAAGGATAAGCCTAGAGCAACACTATTGAACTTGCTGTATAAGGCCATATGGTACTGACCTGGATATTTATGGTGGTTACACACTATAGTGGGGTCCCAGGCTGTCACAAGACCCATTAGAAAATGTAGGAGGAAAACAACAAACTGGGCAAAAAAAACTTCAGGATTTCACTCTTCCTCTGTTCTTCCTTCACTGCCAATGTAGCTGTGGAAAGCTGAGGCTGGAGAAGTCGGAGCACAGATCCCCTTCCTCCCTGCTAGCTCCAAAGGGGCAGAGATTTGCAGGAATACTGCAGGGCACCTGGGAGTGGCTACCTAGAAGGAAATCAAGGAGCAGAAAACTGCAAGAAAGGGGAGTATATATGTTTTGGATTAGCGATAGGAAAATACCTTCCTGAAGCACACTGTGTAATTACAGTAAATAAGAATGTGTCATTCATCACTTCTTAAATTATTTTCCCTCATTCACAGGATGGTGGGTTTATTAGAGCCTTGTCATTCTGAGCTCCTTCAGAATAAAGGAGGAGGCTGAGGGGTCAGATGTGGCAGGGAAGCCAAGTCCTTCTAAACCCAAGTGTGCAGGACAGGTGGGACAGCCTCCCTCCTCTATGAAACAGAAACCACCCCATTCCAGACACTTGGCAGCAGACAGGTGAGTGCCAAGAAGATGTGAGGGAAGTCAGAGGAGAAGCCCAGTGTGTGTTTTGGGGTACAGATGCTACTTGGAGCAGGCTGGCTCGGAGCAAAGACCCCAGCTGCTGTTGTGAGTCCTTCTGGGTTCTGCCTGGGAAGGGCTGAGCTTTTTAGCTAGAACGACAGGAGGAGAAATCAGGGGATCTGTTGGCACCTGTCTGTTTCAGCCACCACCCCAGATGTACCTGGAATGTGCAAGCAAGGAGAAGTCCTCTGCATTGTATAAACAGCACTGGACTGGAAAGCCAAAGTATTCCACAGGTACTAACTGCAGTCCAGCCCCAGAGCACAAGCAGGACAGCACAGAGCTCAGCACAGACACTCAGGAGAAGGGACAGGCATGTGTGATGATCACTAAAACCTGCTGTCCCAGTGGGAAGGCTAAGTCAGCCCTTAGACCCATCCTAGCTTGTCAGGATGTATCCAGGATACCTCTGGACCTTGAACCAGCTGGGAAATACCCCCTCAGACATTGTGCCTGAATTCCCTGCTCTCTCCAGCATGCCCTTTGCTCCCAGAGCAGATGGCAGCATGGTCCCCTGTGCTGGCAGTGCTCCATGGGGTGTGCAGTGCCACAGGGAGCTATCCCATGGTCCGTGTGGCTCTGAAGCTCTCGGAAATCCTGCTTGCAGGGTCATTTCCCTGGTGTTATTCACCTCCCCGGTGTTTTACCAGGCCGCTGCAGCCGGGGCGGGAGCACGGCCTGCGTGCGAGCAGCGGCGGTGGCAGGCCTGGCAAGCCTCCCTCCTCACAGGGAGACTCTCCTCCCCCAGTGAGCAGGTTTCCAGACAGCTGCCTTTTATGAGGGCAGATTTCAGGAAGGCTCTGAAACCCAGGCTCGTTCAGCTCGTCTCCAGCCCTGTGCTCTGTGTCCCGCTGGGGAGGCACTGCATGACCCCTTCCAGCTGCCGGCAGCCAGGCTTTCAACGTGGCAAGGGGCCGGGCTGCGTCTGGGCAAATGTTTTCTTTGTGCGGTCAGAAAGCTGGGCTGGGCACAGGCGCCTGCCCGAGGCACATCCTGACTATGAGCCCCTGCCCACCCAGGCCACGCTGGGTCCCGATCTCCCACGTTGATGGCAGCGAAGCGAGGGTGGCAGTCACCCTGGGCCTTCCCCAGGCGTGGTGCTTTCATCTCAGGAGCAGCAGGGACACTCACCCTGCTGGGGAGGGATGCAGGGTGCTGGGAAAAGAGCCCGGGGTGCGCCACAGGATGGGGACAGTGCCACCCACACAGCCCACCTGGGGGATGTGATGGCCCCCGCCACCTCCATGGCTTGGCTTTAGTGTTGGGCTCTGAGCAGAAGGTGGTGTGCAGCCTGTGCACCCCTGCAGGACCACCAGGGACCCCTGTCCACAGCCAGGCATTGCTGAGGTTGCTGTTCCTTCATCCCCACACACCCCACAGCGTGGGGGTCCAAATCACCTTTGCATCCCAGACCCCAAGCACAAACCTGCCATGCCTGCTGGTGGCCTTGGCAAAGAGAAAGGCATTAAATCACCAAACCCAAGGCTTCAGCATGTGCCCATTAAAGCTCATGATTTTATGTCAAAGTTAGAAAAGGTCTGCATTGTGCAAAGGTCAGTGCTCTGTTTTATTGCCCTTTGCTGTCCTTCCAAGGTGTGAGGAGGAAGCCACAGGCTGGAGGGGTGTGGGACTCATGGAAGTGAGCGGGTGAGGTGTGACAGCCAAGCCAGGCAAAGCAGTGGGTGATGCTCACCCCACCCTCCCACTCAGAGCAGGGCAGGCAGCAGGTCCCCACACATCTGCTCTGCTGCTAGGAGAAGAAGCCATGCAGACATTTCAATATTTTCTTTGAAATTTACTCTGTGACTTTTCTAAAACAGCTGTGGCCAAATTCAGCCCGCGGATCTTGGCACAGTGTCCAGGCCTTTGCAAGGAGGTCTCACTTGTGGGATTTCCTGTATGGTACAAGCCACTCTTTAAAACCCCCAGTGTGTGAAGTCTTTAGCAAGGCAAGACCTGGACCAGAACAGTTTTTTCCCTGAAGATCAGAGGCACAGTGAGGTACAAACACCTGCACCTGCCCTTGGAGCTGAGCTGAGGTGTGGGAGCTCAGCTGGCCAGAGTCAAGCAAGCAGGACCATGACCACATCTCCCTTCATACCCATCCACGGCAAGGAGTTTGGAAGCAGATGGTTTTTAAGGTCCCTTCCAACCCAGTTCATTCTATAATTCTGTGATTCCTCAGCCCCACAAACCTGAGGGAGACAAGAAAGCTTAGAGGCTTTTATTACTACCTTCCCATTTTGCAGATTAGCGTTATCATTCCTGTTATACTTTACATTTTAAACACCTTTTCTTGGGGTAGCCAAAACCATTTAGGGGAGTTTCTTGAAGCACTCCAGAAGGGGGACAGCAGCTGGGTGCTGGCAAGTGCCTGCAGCAGGACAGTGTGTCTCCTTTGTGTCTCCATCTTCTGTGAGGCCAGTCCATCCTCTCCCAGGAGTACTACCCTCAACAGCTGGGGTTTTTTAGCTTCCTTTCTGGGGCTGACCACTGCAAGAGTCCCCTCAAAGCACTTGTACGCAGCTCAATGTGGTAAAGTCCCTTGTATGTAGCTCAGTGTGGCAAAGTCCACGCTGGCAGTTCGAGATCCCCACTGGCACCAGCAACGGATGCCAGAATCAGGCAAATTTCAGATCTGTATCTTTGTGCCTGGAGAATTCAGGCCAGATGAGACAAGAAGTGGAGACTTTCTCCACAGAGGGAGGAAAAAGACCCCAAGATGCCACACTGATATCATTCACCCTGCTTTTGCCACTGGCTGGCAGCTGGAACCCTGGCAATAGGAGAGCTGGAGGCAGTTTCCAGCCTGTGTGCAACATGGTGCCTTAGGGACCTATAATCAAAGTTTTGATTATTAGCGTAACATGGGTCATAAAGAGGAAATAGAATGAAATAAAATGAAAGTGCAGCTATCAGCTTCCCTTGAGTTTAGCTTGATCTATTTTAATTTAAATGGAAAATGCCACATAACTTATCTATAACACTCTAAAGCCCTAGTAAGGAACATATTGCCAGCGCTAGATAGTGGCATGTTTTAGCAGCAATATGATGGACATAAAGCTCTTTAATACACAGAGAGAACCAGACCTCAAATGCTCTATGAGGAAAATTATTTGGGCCTTGTCAAGAAAATAGGGAGCTTGGGGCAGGGAGAAACGCACAGTAGCTGGCACGGAGTCCCATCGTGTACCTTGGCACCTTTTTATCTGTTTCTGGAAGTTCTGAATGGCAAGAATAGAAAACATCCATAGCAAAGGTGCTGTGAGGCAATTTTGTGCACATGAAATGTTTCAAAAGCCCCGGGAGCCTTGCCCAGCTGTCACAGAGTGACCTCAGGCAGGGAGGGGGTCATTGCCATGAGTTCCCAATGTCCCTTCAGCAAAATGGCTGGAGGAGCTTTGCTCCAGTGCAATTTGCACTGCACGTCCTGAGGACAAAAGCTCTTAGTTTGATGGGCTCCTCCAAGATTATGTTCATGACAGATTGCAAGTGGAATAAAATTCCTCTTCCCCTCAATAAAGGCTTTGGAGAGGTGTGCAAGGTTTGTCTTCTGGAAATGCCTCCTCACACGGAGCTGGCACCCAGCTGGCAGGGACTGTCCCCCTGTCCTTGTGCCATGGCCCTGGGAAGGCAAACCTCTTCCAGCTCCCACCAGCACACTTGAGTTCCCACTCGACGTGGAAAGCACCGGGATGGTGTGGAGAGTGCTGCTCCAGTGCCTGGCACCGATATCAAAGGCAGGTACGGGGCCTCATTTGCCACTCGAGGCAGCTGCAGGACGGCGCCGCTTCCCTCTGCAGGGGGAAGCTCGTGCACAGGGCCGGAAGCCATCATGGAACAGCCAGCTCAGGAAGGGGCCAGGGCCAAGATTTTGTTTTTAACCTGTTTCTTGTTTATTTAAGCCTTTGAGGAAGACGAATAAAAGCAGCCAGTGAGCGAGGCGGGCGGTGTTGCAATCGGAGCTGCGTGTGCTGGCCGGGTCGTGGCGGAGGCGGCCGTGTGACAGTGGACACCGCCTGTCCGGCCACTCCTGGGGCCCACAGAGCCAGCAGCAGCTTGCACAGTGGCCAGGCTGCTCAGAGAAGGTGTCCTGAGCACACCCAGCAGCAGCTGGTGCTTTGGCTGGCTGCAGGAGAGCTGTGCTCCTGCCAGGCAGCGCTGCGGGATCAGGGCGCTGCTGCTGAAGGAGGAGGAATTAGAGGCACAGATGTTTTGGTTATTTTGTGAGAACAAGTTAAAGTAACTCGTTCCCTTTTGCAGAAAGGCATCAGTCCCAGATGCCTGGTCCCTGCTAGTGCTGCCTGTGCCACAGGGCTCACTGCCTCCTGCCCTGAGCACAGGGACAGGGACAGGCCAGTCCTACAGAGCTTCTGTCCCTCTGTGCAGCACCAAGAGATGCAGCACTGCCACTTATTTGATGCTGCAATGACAGCAGCAGATTTGCCATGATCAGTCAATTTTTATTGCAGTTCACATCTCCTTTTCCTCATTCATTCTTCCCTGTTTGGGCTCCAAGTTTTGCTAAGGGCAAATTCATGTTCCATCAGAGCAATGCTTACCAGTGAGAGCAATGGTCCAGGTATGGGCTGTGGGGAATGTCTGCTCCTCCCTCCCATCTGCACCAGCTGCTGCTTCCCCTCTCTGCGATCTCACAGTGCTCTGGTTTGGGAGAACACTGCTTTGGGAGCCCCCAACTATTCCACCAGGTCTCAGCAATGTGGAGCTGCCAGCTGGAAGTGGCACTGGGATCACTGGGGTGGAATTTGAACCAGAATTTGACTGTAGAGCTGGGAGAGAAACCCACAGTTTCCTATTGCAGAAAATGTAGACTCAGGTAGAGGTATCTTGTTGTTTTTAACAGGCAGAGGATTAGTGCCTGTTCGAAGTCATCCAGATTTTTGGAAGGGTAAATAAGATGTAAAAACTGGATTAAGTGAGAATGTCACCATGGGGAGGGTCTGACTGGGGCTTGGGGTTAAAGTACAATGTGTGGAATAAAGTGAGAGCATCGTGGGTTTAGATCCTCTAACTTTCATCACTAGGAGCTACCTTCACCTCTTAATGTCATTTTAGAAGGACCCATAAAGGGCACTTGGTTTAACTCATTTCAAAAAGCTCTAAGCCAATGTTAGGATGCTTTTCTGAAATGCTCTGTTCCCCTAAGACTGTGGATGGACATGTCATAATGTATTTGTAATTCTCCTTCCCAGTTTGCTTAAAAAGTAAATGAAGCCATTTCAGAAATTCAGCTGACCAAAAAAACCCAGCTCTGGCCAGTGATTTCAGGCTAAGCTAATGCAATTATAATTCTTATCCATATTGTCATGCAGTTAGTCCCGCTGAGCCTAGCACTCAACTGTCCTGATTTTTCATCATAAATTCTCTTTGTTCCTCTTCAAGTATTACTCCTGATTAAGGTCTGTGATTTGAAAACCTTAATGTCAGATTTTAAAGTGACAGCTGATTTTTCTTTGAGCAAGTTTGTTTTGTATGGATAAGCTTTTACACAGCATTGACATATTTTTGACTCCTCTTTACCATTCAGTTTCCTTTGTAGATACTCTTCTTATTGTCTCTGAAAAGACTGTTGAGCTTGTGCTCTCAGAGACGGTAACAAACCCTCTTGCAGGTGTTGTCGTGCAGCGGGGGGCAGACATGAAATGGAAGCAGGCACCAGGAATGCAAATTCCCGCTGCAATTTGGGTCACATGTCCAAAGGGAATTATAATTCCTCACATGCTTTCTCACGCAGCAGGACACAGGACCAGAGGGACTGCTGCCTTGGACTGGGCTCTCAGCTCATCTACTCTGCTCTCTTCTCTCTGAAGGTGCCCAGTTGCCAAGTCCTGTAAACCCAGAGCGATGAACACCAGAATGGCCGATCCTAACTTGCTTATAGGAAAATATTTTCCTAACCCTAGGCATATATCACTTGGCATGCCCCCTGAAGAGCTCTGGTTTATATCTCTTCTGCTTGATTATCTCCAATGAGGTAACCCTGGAGATATCCACAACCTTTATAAATGCCCATGCATTTTTTCAGACCTCCTGAGCTCTGCATCTCAGCAATCTCCGGTGGCAGTGAATCCCAATCCTGCAATGCTCTGCTGAGCACATCTCCATTCCTCCTGCTCTTCACTGCTTGTTTTTAAAATCAAATCAAGCATTCCCGTTCGCATTCCCTGGACTTTCCTGCCCCAGCCTCCCTTGGGCTTTGCTCTCTGCTCTCTGTATCCATCAGTCAGTACCACCTTTATTAATATTCCCTTCCACCCCATGATCCACCTTTGCACAAAAGCTTTCCAGTCCTCTCGAGCAGGAATTTCTTTGGCCCTCGAGGCACAGAATTGCCTGCCCTTCAGTGCATCCCTCTCCCTCCTTTACTGCTCCTCAGCAGGACTGCAGATGTGGTATGGATTATTTTGAGGTCTGGGCATAGGGGCTCACACTATAGATAAAACTGTGCTGAAATCAGGAGCTGTCTCAGCCAAGCTAAAAAGATTTGCTTTTGTTACTCTGCTCTAGGCCAATACCTACAGCAGGGACATCAGCCAGGGCCTGGTAACTCCTTCCTGCAAGTAGAATTTCACCCTGGCAAGCCAGACCCCCACCTTCACCTTCCCTGTGTCACTGAGGCCATTGACCTGCCCATGCCAGGACTCCTTACACAGCTGCACAAGGCCTCACTTGCACCAGAAACTTAATTTTGTGTAGAAAAATGTATGTCCATAACCCCTGGTTGGGATCCACAGTGCTGGCAGGTAGTGGGCAGTCTGCTCTCAGCCATGCTGGTGGATGAAACAGGTGTAAAAAACATGAGGAGAGGGATTATAAGAGCTATTACAGCCATCAGAGAGACAAAAAATTTAATCTAGCACAGACAAGGCACTCACATGGCACATGGAGAGCCATTGGAGTGAGGGTTTGATTGCCAGCATCCCTTTCATAGTCCTGTGAGAGCAAAACAGATCCTTCAAGTGTTCCCAATTCAGCTGTGGCTCCCAGAGGAGAGCTCCTGGGCTCTGGAGAGCAGGCAAAGCCAGCAGGGAGCTGCCAGAAAACACTGCTGTCACTGCAGAGGAGCCCTCTGGTTGCCTGTTTAAGCTGCTCATGGATGCCTGAGACAAAAGGCTGGTTTTGCTTTTGCCTTGTAGCTTGAGCTCAAGGTTGGGCACTCCTGGAGCAGGGGATGTCCAAGGGCACAATTCCCCATGACTGCACCCATATAAAGTGGCCTGTGCTGGCAGGAGGCAGATGTTGGCAGTCACAGATACCCCTGACATAATTTTAAGTCTGGGTGAGCACGCTGCAGCTGGAAAAACACACACAAAAAAAGGCATTTACACACCTTGTACAGGCAACTGCACTACAGGCAGCTCTGGTCAGGATGTTTGCTTTTCAAGTTACTCAAGACATCCCATTATACAACCCCCTTTTCAGTCAACTAAAGCTTTGCCAAGCATTTGGAGGTGATATTTTCCATGCTGTATAGCTGCCTCTGACATCTTTGAGGGAAAGATCCAGCCAAATGGGCTGGGCCAACACCTGGCATTGAGCACAAGAGGAGAGGGCAGAAGAAGCTGTTTTGCACCACATGAAGTGCTGCTGGTGACCTTTTTGCTGAATGGCTTGAGCATAGCCTTGCTTCAGAGCAGGGTTTGAAATTTGGCACAAGGGCTCAGTGTCATGTCAGGGGTTTGCCATGGATCTTTCCACTCCCACCCTGCACCACCTCGCTGCTGCTGCCAGTCCCTGGATCATCTGAGGGGTCTCACCTGGTACCTCCTGGTTTTACAGCCCTGCTAATGAGCCATGGGACTGCCAGAGTGGCACGAGACCATGGGATTTCTGTCCTTTTGTGATTTGCAAAGTACACTCAGAAAGTTGTGTTGTAAATTCTTACAGCTGCACAGTGAATTATTGAGAAGTTTAGAAGTGCTAAGATTGAACTGACCTGTGCAAATTCAATTCACTGTCCAAAGCTGGTTTGAAAGAGATATCTGTTGCTGCTTTCTTCATCTCACACAGCTGGCCTTTCCATCTGAAGTTTCCTGTAGTTTTAGTTACAACGTATTAATAACCCCCAGCCTCTTGGTGTGCTTTTTTCAACATAGCTTGAACTGGAAGTTCCACATTTGGAACTAGTTGAGATTTCATGACTGTTGCTGTGCATCCTAAAAGAAATACACTTCCTTGCCTCTTGTGCAGCAATGACATGAAAGAGATGTTTAGGAGAAAGCCCACCCTTTGCCATCAACCCACCAATTTTTGTCTGGATACTTGAGAGCCCCCAGGCTAGTACTGATGGGTCACAGCTCTGTGAATGATGGTCCTGAATCACAGGATGGTCAGTGGGTTTTCAGCCACATGGACAGCCCATTGTAATCATCTCTCTCTGTTGTCTCATTGTTGTGTGTGAGCTGGTTTTTATAAATGTCACCATAGCAGTGCCACATGAGCAGGCAACTGAAGCTGAAATTTCCCTGGACATAGTGCTTCTAATATACAGCTAATAACTCCTCTGCAGCAGAGGAATTAAAGGCATGAGTGACCTTGCTGTAAAGGCACTTGCCTGGGCTCAGATGGCAGGAGGACAGCTCCCATCCCTGCCACAGGCTGCCTGTCTGACCTCAGACAGGCCTCAACCCAATTCACCAGGCACATTTGGGGATGCACATCCCATTGGCATTACCTGGAGGCAACCTGAGCACCCTGTGGGCCTGCTGCACTGAGGATCCTCAAGAGATCCTTTCTCTCATCATCTGAGCAGCCTCTGTCCCCTCCTACATGGCCAGTTCCCTGCACACCTTGCCAGGCTGAGCACTGAGTTGGCTGCTTTGCCCTTCTCACACTGTGACACTTCCCAAAGAAAGAGAAAGGGCCTGGAGAGAAGGATGAGTCCACAGCCACAAAATAAGGTTTTCTGGAATTAAGGACCATTACCAAATATTGAGGAAGCTCATGGGTGCAGTGAGCTGGGTTGAGCTAGAATAAGGTGAAGGAGAACCCTGCTTCAACACAGGTCCTAAGGAATGGATAATAAGAGACTAATCTAAGAAACACAGAGGATCCCTGGCAGGAGGGAGCAACACAACAAGAAATCGCAACGGCATCTTTGGCTCTACTGTGCTTGTTAGAAGACACTGCTTTCAGCATTGCTCCATTATCACAGTTTCCCTTGCAGTTAGTGCACAGCTCCATGGATCTCAGTTTGAACCTATGGGTTCCTGAGGGATTTGTGCAGGTGAGGAGCTTAACTGTCTCAGGTGCAGCAAATTTTGTGGGTAATACTGATGCGGAGTGAGCGGCATTCGCAGCTAATTAAAAGTGCTACACTTTAAAATAATTTCTGCTAATTACAAAATCTTTAGCAGCACTATTTTAACTACATTTTCCATGTTCCATGGGGATTTGAACTCAGTTAATTTTGCACTTACTCTCTTGGCACCATTTAGCATATCAAAATGGCCATGAAATTAAAAAATCTTAGCCATTTTTACTTCTCTAGGAATTAATGTTAGCAGGAGCAGGAAAGAGTTTTGCTGCAGGAAAAATGTGACTAAATTCAGGTCCTTTTCCCCTTTTTTTCCCCACAAAAAGGCATTATATTATAGTGCTGACTGACCCAGAGGAGCACGGGAGCTGCTCTGGGCACAAGCTGTGGTTGCTGTGCCAGGAGGAGGAGGCACAGGGCCACAATTCCTTGTCCCATAAGGCTGGACAGTGAGTTAGTGCTAAATGACATTTTCTTGGCCTCAAAATGAGTCAGTACCTGTCAAAATCAGTAACCTGGTGTTTTAACTCCCACTCTGGGCACTGGCCACTGAGATGCAGCTATGTCAGACACCAAAGCAGCATCAGAATGAGAACTGGGCCTCAAGTGTGTCATTCCCAGGTTCCCGTTCTGCCTCACAAACTACACTGCTTGCCCCTGTGAGACAGAAATGTCCTTTAAAAAGGGTGAAAAAGAGAGGGGGAATGTGAGACTTCTCTTTGGAATCAGGCAGAGTGCATTTGCAGGGTCCTGACATGGTCACAGCAACCCAAACACACAAACAATGTCACTCTGTGAATTTGCAAGAAAAACGGCTCTGTTATTTAGCAATGAGATCTCCAAATCAGACTCTGACAGTCACTCTGAAAAACAACATAAACATTCAATACAAGAACCATCAAAAATACATTAGATGTTATTTTTTTAACTGAGAGAGAAGACTCACATCATTCCACTGAATGCATGTCTACACAGATCAATGTCAGCCCTTATTCATCATCTACTTCTAACTGTGTGCATTTATTCCTGTTTCTTAGCCTGTAGTCACCTAGCCACTGTGATGGCTTTGCTCTGCATGCTCTGATGAAAATGAATTCTGGGTCTTTCTCTGGAGCACATGGCACACAATTTCCTAGTCCTGCATCATCCACACAGCACCCTATGAGTGGCCCTGCTCACAGCCCTCACTGGCAGTCTCCCTGTCTTCTCCCTGTTTGGAACAAGGGATATCCAGGAGAGTTATCAGCAATCCTCTACTGGATTGCTTGTGGGCCCTGTGCACATCATGGAACCTCTCCTTGCCTTTTCGAGCCACAAAGCTGCATCAGTCCTGGTGGGATGAGCCTGGCAGCAAGGATTTGTTCTGTGTTTGCTTTCCCCACTTGTAAACTGAGTATCATAATACTTGCCTAGATCAAAGGGGGTACGGGGAGAATTAAATAATTAATGTATGTAAAGCACTTTGAAAGATGAAAGATGCTATATAAGTACAAAGTATTAACTACAAAAAAAAAAAAAAAGGAAAAAAAAAGAAACTGAACTGGTTACTGATGTAAGTCTCCAGTTTATCCTGTAAGAAATGCATGAAATCAAAATACCTGCTACTAACAAATTAAGAGTTTGCTTATGCCAAGCCCTAACACAGCTAGTCAGGGGACTGGCAGCCTTGCCTTCTCCTGTGGCTGAGTTAGGGCACCCATGTGAGCAAGAAGGCTCCAAATGTGTACCCATAATGGGGATTTGGAAGGGAAGGCCCTTCCTGCATCACTGAATCACCTCAAGCCCCATGTCAAAAATGGTACAGCTCAAAAATCGATGCTGTGGTGCCTTACAACAAGCTGCTCCTTGCTGTTCCTGCCCCTCACTGCTCAGTGGCCAGAATGGTTCCCAGGCTCAGTGCTCTCATGGCCATTTGTATCCATTTGTCCTTGTGCCAACATTGTTTTAAGTTTAGCACAGGATATTTATAGATCAATCGTGTCCTCTCTAAGCACTGATGTTGTTGGGCAGAACCAGGCAATCCCTTTGCACTTCCTAGTGTTGCACAGGGTCTGCAGCCCCCAGCGAGCACCTCAGCTACACTTGGTCCTGTCAATGTTCATCTTTCTCTATCAGAGATGAATAAAGCTGAGTGCAGCCTCCTCACAGGGCCCACCAGTACTTGTTCTCCACCACCAATACTTTTCAGCCCCCTGTGGGAAATACTTGATTCATCCTCTCTCACATTTACCTTTCTCTATGGCTGTGCTGTGCTGTCATTTCAAGGCAATCCTGTGACCAGCCAAGGCGCCTAAGACATTTTATTTTCCCAGGGAAACTCTGGCCCTTCAGCCTTACGTGCCAAACCTTACATTTGGCACAACTGAATTTTGTCCCATTCCCATTGTTCCCACCCTCGAGGTCACGCAGTTCTTCCTGTTTGATAGGCAGGGGCCTCTCTGTATTGACAAGGGCTTGCGTGTCTGTGTCATCAGGAAATATCACCACGCACTCCTCCCTCTTTTGTGTGACAGAAAAATATGGACTAAAAGCAGCCCCCAGGCAGCCTCAGACAAATCCACAAGCTACCTTCCAGATCTGCTTTCATCTCATCTTGCTTTCACCTCCTACCCCACTATGCCTCACCTATCTTGCAGAGATGGTTGAGGTTCTTCTGGAGGGAAGATAGTGCAAGTCCATAGGGCTTCCCAGACCCAACCAAGCTTTGGAAGTGGTTGTGTTCCCTTGGGGACATTGCAAAAGAGAGTCAGACAAGTTGCGAAGCTCTGACATTTCATAACAATGTCAAGCCAGGGAAATATAATACCCAGGGTAACTTGGGATGGAAGGGAAAAATTCTTCAACATCTGGTGGAGCACATGCAGTAATTCTGGCAGCACAGAGAGCTCTGTGTCCTCAAGAACCCTCTTACATTACAACATGTTGGTGTTGCTGCTCACAGGGAAACTGAGCCCAGGTGGAGGGCAGAGACAAGGGCCAGGGAAGAGGTGGGCAGAGGTCGAGGGTGCCAAGTCTGTCACACAGCTCTAGCCTAGACCCCAGACCTCTGTTTCACCTCAGATGGAGACCAGACAGCTTTGGTCATTGTGGAGATGATTTATAGATGGTTTACATCAATGCAGGAAACAAAGGGATACGGATTTTTGTGAGTAACCAGCTCCTTGTGAGGCAGAAGATTATGGCCCAGCATCTACTGGGCCCTGCAGTTCCTAAGGCAAGCTCAGGAGGAGATGAACCCCAGTATATTCTGGTCTTCTGCCTCCAGGAAGATCATGGGGTCCACCTTGGAACCAGCCAAGAGGTAAAGGCAAAGCTTGGCAGTACCAAGGTCAGCAACCAGCTTCACTTGGGCTGAAGAAATCAGCTCCTGCACTCAGGTGCTTCAGGGCTCCAGAGATGACTTTGAGAAAAGCCACCACTTCTGGTGGACCTGGTCAGAGGAAAGTCACAACCACTCGCTTTCGAAAGACTGTCTTCTAGAAAATTCCAGCTGGTGCCTTCCAGAGAACCCAGAACTGTATTTCAGGCAACTGCAGTGCCTGTGAGTACACCAGGCCTGGAAGTGCTGCTGGAGTGAGTAACACAGCGAGACTGCCCAAGTGTGAGACCTCGAGCCAGCTGCAGAAACAAAGCCCCGAGTGTCTTTGCCTTCCAAGAAGTGCAAGAAATGAGATACGTGTGAATATCCTCCACAAAGTTTGTCCTGGATCTTTGGAGAGAACACTTTATTACAGCTGCTGGTAGCATTACACTGGCTCAGAAACAGGTTTTCTCATGTGTCTCTTGAAAATAAGGCCTTTCTAACTTTATTACAAAACATCCACTTGCATGGGACAAGCTGAGCACATTTGGCACCCACTGCTATGAAGCTCCTTTGTTTTATCCCTCTTTTTTAATGAAAAGTGAGAGCAGGAGCCCTTGCCCTTCCCTGTCGTGGTGTATAGCCATGGGCAGATTTCCTGGAACTTGTATATGGTTTAAAACAGCATCCTGAGCCCTGCATGTGCATGGGGGTGTGTGAATAATGCATTCCTGTGAGCACAGACATAGAACAGACCTAACTGTTATTCTCAGTAAGACCGTGGCTGAGAGGATTTGCCTCTGTTTAACCAGGTAGTGATTAACACTTGGTGAGAAGATCTAACAGCCATAATATCTCATTAGTGTACTTTGACAGACGATAACCTCTTCAAATATGATGGGAGAGAGAGAGGACTGGCTTTGGAAAGGGCACAGAGCATTTGTAAGCTGGTCATCCCTGGTTTTCACACCCCTTAACCCTGCTCAGGGAAGTGCAAAGGTCTCTGGGCTGGTATAAAATTCTCACCAGAGTGTGGTGATGTGTAGAGCAAGCTGCAGCACTCAGCTTTGCTGTGCAGCATCTCAGCTTCTTGCTTCTTACTTCTCCAGCCCAGTTTTGAGGGACTATCACTTGCAGCCCCTAAGGACCCTCTCCAGGCCTCATGCAGAAATGTGATAATATGTGCCTTCCACCCCAAAGAACCTGCCCTAAGAGTAGAAGATGAGGCAGAAACAGTCAGATCATTATGGACAGCTTAAGCACTGTTAAGACCCCCAAAAATGCCTGGGCCACTGGATTCAGGGAACCACAGCAGGAGGTGAGGAGCCCCAGGCACGAGGCACCTAAGGGAGCTTTAGCAAAAGCAAAGGTCTAGGAATTTGAACTGGTGTAGGACAATCATTTTGGAGACTGCAAGACACCGTTTCTTCCCAAGCTGATTTTTTAATATGCACAAATTTACTTAATGGTCAGAGGCAATGGAGGGAGTAAGGTGCATTGTTAAATAAGTGACCTCCAGGGGTGGAGTACCCTGACATAGAACAACTCCTGTTCTCTACTTCTTTCCACATCTGTCACCCCAGCCAGCTAAACTGAAATGCTCTGTACCTTGGTCTTACCCCAGTGATGTCAAAAGGGCACATGGAGCACATGCAGAGTACTGTGGGATAGATGGATGGTTCCTCTGGAGGTCACCTGGCACAACCCAGCTCTCACAGCAGAGCCCACAGACACTCAAAACAACATGAACTGGCCTCAGCAGAGCCTGTTGAAAACAAGCCTCACCTCCAGATGACCTGAACTTTAAAAGTGGCTGTGGCAGAAAAACCAGCATGGATTGCATGTGTTGGACCCATTTCTAATTGGCCTTGTCTTTTATGCAAATGTGCTTTCAAGAGCTACATGTTGTCATTATCTGTTGTCAATGGGCATGAGGTTTTGGAAATCACAGCTTGATTTTAAACCTTTTTTCAGGGAGAACCTTTCATCATTTGCTTCAATGAGCAACCCGCCCCTCCCAGTTTGGCCCAACCTTGTGCTGAGCTTTGGCTACTCGGCTGTGCTTGGCCCAGCTCTGCAATTCATGGCTTGCTGTGGGGTGAGGGGATCAGGGGAGCAAGAAGCAAGGGTTAGGCAAGGTCTTAGCTTCTCCTGAGCCCAGGCTGGCTTGGAGAGTGGTGATCCTTTGGCTGGCTGTGGCACATCTGGCTCCCTCCCATCTCCAGCTGTCACACTGGGGATGGCACCTCTGAGGGGACCCTGGGTCGGCAGCAATTTGTGGAGTGGCTCCTTGGGCAAAGGGAGCCAAATGTCCCACAGTACTTGGGGCAACGAGGACAGCCCTGTTCCAGCCTTTGTTCCTTGATAATTCTGCTGCTCTGGGTTTGTGTGCTGCAACCCTGCCTCTGGCACTTGGCTGGGGCACTGATGCCTGAGAGAAATATCAGCATAAATGTGATTATGGGGGAGCGAGCGCCTGGGTGTCTCTGGCAGCCCAACCGCGCCAACCCTGCTCTGTTTCCAGAGCAAAGATGGCAGTGGAGAAAAAATCCCAGCTTTCTGGAGTGCCATGCAGTGCTGTGTGTCCTCAGCCCTGGGAGAAGCAGTAGGAAAGACTGTGTCACCACAAAGCTGCGGCCCAGACCTCGCCTCCTCCACGCCTGGCACTGTGTGTGCTCTTTGACTTGTTGTCACCGTCACCCAGGCTGCGCTGCTCTCTGGCAAGGAGAGGAACAAGAGCAGGCAATGTTTGACAGGGGATGGTGTCTGGCCATGGAAAAGCTGTGCAACATGACTCATTTTGTGTAAAGGACATGAAATTACAACTGCGTGCCACATGAGAGATGCTAGCTGGGCTCGAATCAAAAAACATCCTCATCCAGGAAGGGTATTCAAGCATGTGCTTAATTTAAGAACATACTTAATCAGGGCCTTTGGGCATAAAAGGGTAATGATTATTCTTGTGTTGCTGGGAAAATCCAAGTGACATCCGGAAGATGTATTACTCGAGAAAATTTAGTGTTATTTCAGTGTCCTCGTTTAATCTTTCAATTTCCAAAAATGTAATTCTTTTAATTTATCATTGCTATGAGTTCCTTCACAGCTGTTTTACACTTGATTGTTAATGCCAAGTGGAATCAGCAAACACAATCTGGTTCAGATAATAAGTATGGAAGATCAATCCTGCATCCGTCTCTTTTCTCTGTCCCTATTAAACTTCCCAGCATGTAAGATATCTGAGTTTGACTTTGCAGAGACAGATAGCCACAGCAAAAGAACCTCTGGTACACACAGTTTAATAATTTAAAATCAGCACTATCCCTGCCTGGAGATTTTTCAATGGATTTGAGCCCTAATTTTCTCTCTAAATAGCCATGTATTGCTGCAGAGATTAGAAATGGTGGGATTCTAAGATGGATATGCCTTTAAGCATGCAAGGAGCCAAGGAGAGGCTCCCTGTATCAGTGTGACCAGGGCAGATGGCAACTAAAGTCTTTGTTTTCCTTGGAAAAACCGTGTGGCACAGCTACTCCAGACCTAGCTGGGAGAAGGCAGCTCTGCCCTGTGTTGGCCACTTTTCATGGTTTCATACCCAAAGCTTTCTGTCACTGCACAGAAGATGTCCCCTGAGCTGGCCTAAGCTTCTCCTGCCCCAAAGCATCTGGGCACCAGCTGGAATTTTCAGAAGGTGTGCAGGGATCTGGGACCCAAGGGGACATCCCACATATGCCCTGGAGGAGACATTCCAGCTGTGCCCTTGGGCATGGCCTCATTTATTGGTTACTTGCTGTACAGCAAGGATATTTAGGCACCTGTTTTACCAGAGATTCTCCAGCCCAGAGATAAACAAGGGTTGTTATTGGCCATAGGGTAAGTTCTTGTTAATTTTATTGACCTTGGGTTAGATCCTGTTCATCCTCCTCAGGCAATTGCTCCCACTGAAACCAATATGAATGTCGGCACGAATAAAGCAGCTGGATTTTGGCCCCTTTGAGAAAACAGCAATCATAAATCCAGCCACCAGCACAAATCCAGGTGCTAAACCAGGGATTTTCCTGGGGGAAAGTCCACAGTAAAGATCATTGGGATAGAACCAGAGAAATGTATGGGCATAAAGGAAAAGAAAATTCTAACTTCATTTTACTCTAATTATTATTAGGATAGATGCTCAACTGGGCATCATTTAAACATGCCCTCAGCTTTGCCACTGCCTCCCGGTCTGACCTTGGAGGTGATCCTTGAACACCCTGTCCTTCTCAAAGCTGTGGTTAAATATAGTTGTGTGTGGCTTTGAGAGGCAAGATACACCCTTGAGTGCAAGTTATTGTAAGGATATTTTAAAAAGAGGATGATAGTGACAAAACGTCTTAGTGGGAAACTGTGAAAACATGGTACTCTACTCAACATGACTAGAGGAGGAGGATTTTTTTTCACCTCTTGTTTATTTTCCTCTTCCTTTTTTGAACAATGTATCTTAATCTCTCTCTATGGATGAGAGTTATGTGTGCAGAAAGCATCTGAAACCACTTTGTTTCTAGTTTTCTTTCATCCGTTCGGTGTTATAAATAAGCAAAGAGGATATTGCTTAATCCATAAAACAAAGTGACATCATAATTTATTAATACAGAAGACACAGTTCATTGCTGTTTAAATGCCATAAAGAGCTGGAAATGGAGTAGTTTCTCAGAAGGCAGTGCCAGTGTGTCAGAGGAAATATTTCCTCAATGCCATACCAGCATGTGCAAGAGCCTCTCTGAGTACCTCACCATTTTGGCCAGTCCCAGCTGAGCTGCTCTGCCACATCCAAAGGCAATTTTGGTGGGGATTTCTCCAGTCTCTGATAGCTTCTTTCCACCTGCCCACTCCTCCCAACGCTGTGCTCCTGCTCGCTGCTTCTATGGAAAAGGAAAAAAAACTGCACCAGCCCCGTGGTGTGACAGGGCTGGCTGGGCCATTTAAGGTTCCCTCACTGGTGTCTGTGGGGCAGCAGCACAAGCCCACGTATCCTCAGGCTGTCCCTGTGCCAGCGGAGACACGGAGCTGCACGCACGGAGGAGCGGTGCTGTACGCAGGCTGCACACACTCGGCCCCGCGCCAGCAAAGCATTTAAGCACCTGTTTACCCCTAAGCTTTTGAGTAATTCCTCTGGCCTGAGCTGAGCACAAGCTTCCCACAGCCTCCCTGCCTCCCTTGGTCTTCCCTTGCAGGATTGTGCACCGTGGCCTG